>NC_061110.1:62371627-62529127 GCF_015104395.2 Macrobrachium nipponense | reverse complement strand
GTATCGATTGCAATTAAGTAACTTACATATATTTTTTAAGAAAAAATTCAGTGAATGTCCCAAATAAAAATCAGAAGTATTTGTATTGTTACCATATATATTACATTTAAAGTTTTTTTGTCTTAGTATATAAAAAGTTCTTAGAGTATATAAAAATTCTGAAAATCTTGAATCCCAAATATATGTTAATCAAATCATAAAAATGAAGGCATCTTCGTCGACTAAGTTCTGCCCGTGAACTTTCTCTCTTACCCACCTTGGCCTTGTATAGCACTCAGGTGTGGAAATCGAAGGCAAATAGCCAGGTGCATATTATTGTGTCAAAACAATCTTTTGTCCCTTTGCCCCTCTGGAGTACATTTATGTGGGAAGGTCTACAAAGACAAAGTATGAAGTTGCAGTTATCATCTAGAATCTAGATCGTGTAGTATCTCAAATATTTGGGAGAACGGGGACTCTTGGGTTGTCAAAATTGCCAGAAAACGCCTGATTTTGAACTTTTAATGAATTATTGGTTTGATATTGTGCATTTCTCGAATATGTTTGGAGGTCCTGATAAGGCTAACACAATTGGTATTGGTTGAGATATTACAAATGGGTATAATTAACAATTTAATTCTTTATAAGTTCCAGAAAGGTGTAATTTAATCATGCAAGTCAATCATTACTTTGTATAATAAGTTGAAAGTTTCGCATAATGTCGGCTACATAAACCTTTCTTCGGGTGCATCTGGCAAATGAATGATCCTCCTTACCATCCAAATGCAGTCCATTTTAAATTAGGCTTAAAAGGTTGTCGTTAGATGTACTTTCACCACAAGTGATGAAACTCCCTCAGAATCTGATAGTAAAAATGACATGAGAAGAATACGTGGAAGGGAGTTGGCAGTGGAAATATGCCTGACTGTGTACACAAATAATACTTAGGGATTTTGATTCTGATGTGGACAAAAATTTTTGGACGACGATAGAGTTCATGAATAAGAATGCAGACTTGACGAAAAAAAAAGAAGCTAACGATTAATAGAAGAGGGTCTAAAGTACATTGGCGGATATATTGTAGAGAAATTCTGTATGAAATAGCTTTATTTAGGAAATGAAGATGGGAACATTGTACTTCAGAAAGTTTCTTGGATAATTCGTTAACAGGAGAGCTGTATACACCTATAGTGAATTTTTTCTTGGTTAGTTAATAAGAAAGAAATTTTTTAATGCAATTCCTGACGAATGAAATTTTGCTGGAAGGAGGGAACGCATTGTTTAAAAACCCATTACGAAGAAATAAAACAAAATCTGGTATGAAATCACCTGATGGAAAAATGAAACTTACAACGTAAGAAACTACTGTTTATGGAAGCAATGTTGTTTCATTTACTTTTATTAACCACCTACTGCCTCAGAGTTCCTATCGGGTTCGTTAAAATAACTAAATAATAAAGCTTAGAAAATTCATAGAAATTCATTAGAAGACTTGAGAGAGAGAGAGAGAGAGAGAGAGAGAGAGAGAGAGAGAGAGAGAGAGAGAGAGAGAGAGAGAGTTGGTATAAGATATAACCGCGATCAAATATTAGAAAATGAGCGACGCAGTGCGCAGATGAGGCCTAATTAATTTGAACCGTTCTCTGGCCGACCTGTTCTTCCTTGACCGTGAGCAACACAGTTTTATTCGGCTCAAGGTCTAAAGAATAAGGTCTTCTGAACCCCTTCCCAAAATACGACCTCTTCTGCGTAAGTACAGACGAAACTCTAGACTTGACCGGGCAGTTGCTTGCGAGCAAACATAGATAGTGTCTGTTTACCTTACAAAGTTCTAGACTTTCTAGGATTAGTTTCATTTGTTAACAGAGTTCCAGGAAGGGGCTGACTGATACACTTGTGTTGTTTCGGTAGATTTTTATTCAGACTAAAGAAGGAAGCGGGAACAGGGAACACGACGCATTATTTACATACAGGTGGCGTCACGACTCGCCAGCGAGAAACACTAAATACTAAAGAAAAATTAACATACAAGCAGCGAGTGCAATGTACGAACACAATATGAACAATACAAATCACAATATACTAACTCTTCCCCTTGATTTTATTGTAATAGCCAACGCCACAAAATAGCAAAATTGCAATGATTACATGAATAAAAAAAACGCAGATAAAGAATAATGCAGCTGCAAGAAAAGTATGCTGAACAAGCAACAAAACTGAATATACACAGTAGCTGCAAAAATAAAGGATAAATGCAATTATGCCTGTATTATCACAATTGGCAAAGGATTACAATGCAAAAAAATTGATCAAAGTACAAAGAACTTTGGCATGGCTCTGACTGTTATTAAGGAATGATAAGTCCAATTTTTGTACACAACTCCTGTGTCTTCCTCCTAGTCAAACCCTTGGTTAGAAGGTCGGCTAGACTGTCACGAGATGCCACATATTGCAACTTGACCAATACTTCCCATCCACGCCCTTGGAATTATCATTTACAATGTCCTTCTCTGCAAGGTTGATTGCTGATGTGTTGTCAGCAAGGATGCATGGCACCATGCAAAGATCACTTGCATTGATCTCCCTTAATATACCACAGAGCCACAGTGCTTCTTGCGTAGCGATAGCCATAGCAATGTACTCCGCCTGTTGTGCGGACGTAGCAACCACCGTTTGCTTCTTGCATCTCCACTCCACGGGTCCTCCGGCAATACACACCACCAGTCCACTGAATGATGTTCTGTCCTCCTTGTTGTTGGCAAAGTCAGCATCAGAAAAAATCAATGCCTCATTTCCGCTCTTCCTGAATACTATGCAATAGTCACGGGTGTGTTTTAGGTACTTTATCAGATATTTCACTGCAGCCATTTGCTTTCACTTGTGGTTAGCCAAGAATTGACTAAGATAACTGACAGCAAAACTCAAGTCAGGTCTTGTCCCATTTGCAACGTATAGCAACATACCTATGGCTCTTCGATATTCATGACTATCAGCGTCTGCATCTGGCTCATTGTTGGCAGAGAATACATCTGGACTCAGAGGGCTGTTTTCCTCTGCATTCAGACAAATGCTGCTCCAATATCTGATCGATATAAGCACACTGGTCAATGCTTATGGTGTGCTCATCCTTTCGCAATATTCTCAGTGATAAGAAATCAGTTATTTCTCCCAGCTTTCGTATTTCAACTTGTTGGCTCAACCTTTTCTTAAACCAATCAATATCTTCTTTCTTTCCCCACACGGCAATGTCATCCACATAAAGTTCAACAAACACTTTCCTTTCTTGATGATAGAATAGGCAAGGGTCATCAACTGACGGGTTGAACTTCATGTCTATAAAGGTTTTCTTGATCTTATGGTACCATTCTTTCCCTGATTGTTTCAGATTGTAAAGGCACTTCTTCAGCTTGCATTACACCCTATTCTTGTCAATATCAAAACCCTCCGGTTGTTCCAGGTATACTTCTTCCTTGATATCACTGTTGATGTAGGCAGATATTAAATCGACATGTTCACACCTCAGTTCCTTCTCCACTCCCACAGCGAGCATCAACCAAATGGGTTTTCTTTTGATCACAGGCGAGTTGGTTTCCATGCAGTCAAAGCCATATCTTTGTGCAAATCCTTGTGCAACTAACCTGGTTTGTACTTTGTAGGGTTGCCACTAGCATTAGTCTTCAGTTTGAAATTCCATGTTGACCCAATGACTTTGGGTTCTGTGTTACCTAGAGGTTGGGTGATGAGGTTGAGGTTGAGGACACAGGCGGCCCTCACAGGAATAGAAAGGGAGTACATCCTGACGAGCTTCTTCTTCAGCTCCCCGTAATCTATCTGGCCATTCTGTGCATCTAACCATGGGTTGATTCGGCTGATAACTTCCTCACGACGACGTTAGCCTTGACTCCCTCATCTATGTCTGCTGCTCTATAATGGACCTCCATCCACAGGAACCATGATACCGTGTTTTGCCGAGAGAAGGACGGCAGTTTGATGGATTGGGTAACCAATACTCTCGTGGATGTGATGGTATTCTGAAGGATTTGGGTTTCCTCATAGGAACTGTGCACCACGGAATCCGGCATCGTGTCTGTCTCACTTACACCAAAACACAAAAGCGCCGTGTTTAGTCTGTTAATGGTGTTGGGTTCATCAGAATGAAGATTAGTTGTCGTGTGGGTCCGGTAATGACTCTGAGTATGGTCGACATGTGTCGTAAATGGCGGGGCCAAACTGTTCGAAAGACTCCTGAACACACCTGGGGAAGGTATGCCGTAGTAAGTCCATTAGTGGCGTCGGTGTCAACTGCGGCAAGAGCTCTCAGAGACCTATAGTACTCTGTTTTTTTCTATCTGTCCATCTGCCTGTGGTGGTTGCACATGGTAACACTACGTCTCGGGCTTTAAATAGTTATACTATGTGTAAGTTTTAGGTAAATAAAGGGATATCTTGGTGTACATTTGCAACTGAAAAGTGTTTTAATAATTTACTGTATGCGAATTACACCGTTAATATTCGAAATAGGAGGCAGTGTTACCATGCGCAAACACCACAGGCGGATGGACAGATGGAAAAAAAAACAGAGTGTTTATAGACTGTAACGCTGTGTGGTTCTGTTCAAGGTTTTCTGAAGGTGAGCGGCCATAGTGAGTCTGTATATGGCGGGAGCCAAAACCACTGAGTCACCGTCCAATCCGGTAGGTCACCAGTTGTGAGGACTAGACAGAGAGGCAGGCATCTGGGTACTGATGATTTCATTACAGATGACATAGACAGGTGTGGACGGATATGTAGCACCCGAGTTGGGTCTACAGAGATCCAAGCTTGCAGATAGAGAATTTGTGTTTCTTTACCAACACTTATACATGAATATTTACAAACGCAATCTGTGCACATACGTACATGATTATTATATTGGTGGAAATGCCTGAGAATTCTCTACACAGAATGATACAAAGTAGAAAAATGACAAATTAATGATAAACATAAAATATTGCGAACATGTTGTCTTTACAATACCACCTTCAGTATGTAAAAGTGAAAGGCCGAAGCTATCAAAAACTCATCTGCGAAACCGAACAAAAGGAAAACATTTACATTGTCTAAGGTTGCTAGCTGTGAAAGTGATCGAACTGATCCTCAAAAGGTTGCTGATGAATGGAAGGCAGTGAAAGCTAGGAGAATAACATGTAAAACCAGCCACTCTAATTATGAATCCTCATATCATTTATTCATCACATTGAAATTAAAATTACTAAATAGGTCAAAATTGTCTTTAACCCTCGCCCTCTACCCCTCAATCAGATGGTACTCAAATCCATCCTTGTATGTACTTTGATGATTTTTACTTAGCATTTAAAATTTGATTACTTTACTATATACAGTTAGATTAATTGAAAAGATATGGAGGTTTAACTGTTCTTTCAAATCAGTAAAGAAATTGATTAAGTGAGTGACAAGAACTGTTTACCTGGCACATGTTTTTCGAGCTACTGCAAATTCAGACAGCATGGTAGACAGTCATCTCTACACGCTCCAGTTTCGACTTCAAAGTTATTTGGTTTAGTGTCGTGTTATAACTTGATGACATGCGAGAGATTTGGTTCTTATGTCCTCCTCCTTGTTTCACCTAATCCTGGCCCCCATATCCATTCAGTATCTGTCGGGACACAACCAAAGAACTGAAGTGACCATCTGTTCCCTTTGTCGTTGGAGCACATGTTAGGAAATGGCACGAATTTTAACAACGTACAAATTTACTTCCAAGAATATAACTAGCGGTCATTGGTTTACCCATTTCCCAAACTTTGGCCTGCCTGCTTATTTACCAATTTGCCTTAACTTGACTTTAACCTGGTCAAAAATTACTTGAATTCCTTGGCCTAATTGACCTTACCTGGAATATTTATGGCCTTATTTTAATTTATTCTGAGTTCTCATTAGGTTGATTGAACTTACCAAAAACTTACTTTTACCTGAGTTTACTTACTTAGATTGACCAAGCAATTTATTGATCCTTTGGACTTTCTGGCACAAGTCTGAAAACATGTTCTGCGCTCGGAAGAACTGTGCTTAACAGCCCGTCCTTTACTATTTACCCTAAACACTGAATCTGTGCAACTACTGCCTTTTCTAAAACCAGCTTCTTCTCTAATATTTTTGCATCATTTATTCGGCAAACCTATCGAGAATGAGCGCACTTAATATTTTCATAACGCCCTAGAGTTACCAAATTCAGTCTGGTCACCTTTGTTTGTTACCTTAGCTTTGACTTCCGGTTCCCAATCATCAGGTTTTGCTCCCTTATTCTATAGTCTTCAAAACAGTCTAGTTATTACATGATTATCATTTCAGATTCACCTGAAATCATCTCTGCAATGCGTCTTTCATAATATTTCATTAGTCTGTTTGTCCACAATTGGTATTCACTCATATCTCTAATTGGTCTTTCATCTTTCCTTCCATACTTGGTGTATACCTTCTGCATTGCCTTCATCTCCTCCCTAGAATCGTCTACATTTACCTCGGGCTTATATCTAGCCTTTATCGCATCCAGGTCTCGTCCGATATCCAAGGTTTCCGTCTGGTTACGCCATATCCAAGTGCTTTTCAAGCAGACTGATTCACACTTGAAGTTAACCGGTCCTCATTCATTATCTGGTCCACATCAAATATGGTTTCTCGAACTGCAGATCTGTTTCGCATCTGTAAACAAAATAACTAAAGACCATTCATTCTTGAAACGCTGGTTTAGTGGACTTTCTGCTATTTTTACTTCTCAATAAACAGACATTCTTTCCATATTTTCGTTACGCAGTTTTCTTAAGTATTCCGTTTTGTCTTTCCTAAGAGGAGACTCTCTCTAGATCAGAGCCCCGCTCACCTTTCCTACTTCTCCTTTGTTCATTAAGGACCTTGGCAAGTTCCTTTCTTTTTGCTGATCACGCAACTGGCCTTTGCACAAAAAACAGCGCTCTCGGGGTAAATTTATTACAAGCGCTTGCAAACGCTGGTCATTCATTTAAAATTAATAAGATAATATGATTCTATCTAGATTATGTTATTTTGCAGCAATGAAAAAACAACAATTAGTTATAAAGCCATAACTGCAGCCTCAGGTTTAACAATAATTGTTTTTTGGCTGTATGAATGCACAGGGGTTTGGCTTTCGTGCCTGAATTGTAATTCTAAACACGTAGTCTGTCTCGAATATCCACATCAGAGGACGGCCGAGTTTTAATTGTCATAGCTGACGTTCGGTTTTGAGCCCCAGGTTTTTCATCAGGATGAGCAAGCAGCGACAAGAGGTACTGTCTGTCACATGCTTTACTTTTCCACTTCTGGCATTAGTCGACCGTTCTGTTTTTAACGCAAAATAGAAGATTAACCTAATGCCTGAAGTGAGCACACGCGTGTTGACACTGTTGAGTGGGAGTGATATTATCAAATAAAGTGATTAATAATAATTCAGTGAAAATATGTAAGTAAAGAATTATTATTATTATTATTATTATTATTATTATTATTATTATTATTATTATTATTATTATTATTATTATTATTATTATTATCATTATTAATATCTGTTTAACCTAATGGTGGCTGAAAAGAAACATTATAAGAACAGATAACTTGAAAATTAAGCGTTAGCACCTACAATTGGAAAACAAAAGTCATTAAGCCTTTATAAATTTAAGTTCACTATCAACTGACTCATGTTGGCATGAACAAGGATTACATGCAAATAAATGAAAAGTAAAACAAAAATTAGTTCCTCTTTATGTTCGTTGATGGTTCTTGAAACATAGCCCTCCTACGCTTCTACACTGATTCGGTGGGAGGAAGAGGAAAAGACGGAGAGCAGGATGCTGCCTTATGCACTCTGGCACGCGAGGTGAGTGGCCCGCTTTTTCGGCTTCTGTTGGCTGCTTTGAGTATTTCTTATCTATTGGTGCGATATTTTGCCGAAGATATAAAAGTCAGTCCATCATTGAGGGGCCTGAATGGCTCAGATTTTAGCCCTCTCCCATTGATTTTACTATCATGCAGATCTCACAACGCAGTTCACACTAATATTTCATACATGAAGCAAAAAAAAAAAAAAAAAAAGGAATCCAAAACTTAGTTATAGCTTTGATTTGTTCTCATCAATATGATTACTGGGGAGTTTTTGTCACGTTCTGTTAAAGGGTTAGAGATTTACAAATGTGCATCAGTTATGCGACTTTGCGACCTTCTGTTGCAAGCTTGGAGGAGTTTCAATTTCTGTTACCGAGACCATCACGGATCTACTGCAGAGTTATTGAGAATTAGGGTAAAATTACAAAAAAAAATTAAATAAATAAACAAACCTCCCCAAATGATTTACATATTCTATAACCAACTCTACACACCCTGTAAATATACGAAAATTCAAGGCTCTGTTTTTTTATATAACTGCACTCCAGTTGCACATGTTATTATAATATGACATTCACCATACACAAACAATACAAGCTAAATGTAAAATAATCTCGTTTTACATTGTGCTTGTTAGTGTATGGTGAATGTCATATTATAATAACATGTGCAACTGGAGTGCAGTTATATAAAAAGACAGATATATATATATATATATATATATATATATATATATATATATATATATAGATATATATGAATTATATATATATATATATATATATATATATATAGATATATATATATTATGACGAAGTGCCAAGTATTTGGTTGCTACACTTACCATTCATTTACTGTTACCTCACAAAAGCCAGACACCTGAACCCTCATCACAGGTATTAAACGACTGAATACTCTAAAGGCAACAGTGATCCCTTAACAACTTACCAGTATTGCAGAAAATCAGACTAAGTTCATCAAAACAGGTGTGAGGTAATCTTGTAAGTAATTAAATCAATCAAAGGGCATCACTCCATCAACAACTTTAAAAGTCTAAGTATTTCCCTGATTTCAGAAGTCGAAGTACTTCCCTGGTTCTAAGTCACTTCAAGTTAATTGAAGGAAAGCAGATCAATTACCACTCTATGTTTCTACCTAAACTAATCATAATCATATGCAAATATACTGGTTAGAAATGAAATACTTATAATAATTTTAAATACAAAAATTTATTATTAAACTCAAAATAAATTTATAAGTGAAATTCACAATATCAGGATAATTACTGTTACTTGGAAACAAAGTAAATTTTAATTAATTCTTGAATCAATTAAGTAAAATTAAATCAAAATTAATTTATCATAAAATTCAAGAAAATTAATTCAATCAAAATTCAAAAGTGTTAGGCAATAATTGAAAATTTGAAATTAATTCACAATTGCTAAACAACAATAAAACTTGAAAAGATTCTAAGTAAATGCAAATTAATTCACATATATATATCTATATATATATATATATATATATATATATATATATATATATATATATATATATAGATAGATATATATCTATCATATATATATATATATATATATATATATATATATATATATATATATATATATATGAAAGGCACTGGATATATGTACGGATTGACATACTAAAGTGGAAACAAATAAGGTCAATAACCTGAATGACAAGCAACAATTTGACAATTGTTCACCTTTGAGTGTTAGTGCTGAGACATGAGTAGGGAAAAAAACCCCATTTTGGCTCAACCTCAGCCCACAATTCAGCTCACAGGCAATAAACCCCATAAGTTTGCCTTTATCTTAACTTCATGTGCGTTGGCCATTAACGACTCCACTGGAAAACCACCAAATATTTCACACTAGTTCAGAAAAGAACCCAGAATGGCTCATGAATAACTCTTCGGATAGGAGAACCGTGGCTTCGCTCGACCCCTTGAAAATACCCAACCCCATTTTGGCTCAAGATATACTCTACGGATGAAAAAATCACCATTTCACGACCCTTTGAAAATACCCAACCCCATTTTGGCTCAAGATATACAATATGGATGAAATAGCCACCATTTCACATAAATATGAATATGAGTGAAAAAATTCTAAGTCCCTTAACCTAACCTAACCCCACCTAACCTAACCCAATCCTACCTATTGACTCAAGATATACTCTATGGGTGAATAAAAAAAACCATTTCACACAGATATGAATTCTAAGTCCCTTAACCTAAACTAACCTAACCTAACCCACATGAAATACCCAACCCTATTTTGGCTAAAGATATATCCTTTGGACAAAATACTGCCATTTCACATAGATATGAATATGAGGGAAAAAATTCTAAGTCCCTTAACCTAACCTAACCTACATGAGTATATGAAAAATATGAATATGAGGAACAAATTCTAAGTCCCTTAACCTAACCTAACCCACGTGAGTGAGTATATGAAAAGATATGAATACGAGCAAAATAAATTATAACTTCCTTAACCTGACTTTCTTCATGACTCACGGCCAGGTGCGCAACATGTCATATCACATGATAGTATGCATGCGAAAAGATTTCTAAACTCCATTCAAATTCAGATAAGCAACTAATAAGCACCAACAACAGTCACCGCTTTTCTCCATTACTCACTGCCAGGTGCACAACATGTCATATGATAAGCACCCACAACAGTCACCGTTTCTCTGTGACTCAAAGCCAGGTGCACAACATGTCATATTGTGTCGGTACATATTCACACGAGACACACAACACGAAATGACTATCACAGCTCGATAATCAGTCTCCATGTCCAGTCTCATACACTTAACACACACACACACACACACACGACACAATATACGGCTTTAGCAAAACCTCATACAAGGGCGATAAATAGGCGATTGTAACTGCCTGCCCACACATGCACTGATAATTCCGCAGGTTTTGCTGGTGTTAGTTAATCCCTGAAACCTGATGTGAAAAGACATTTACAATTGCTACCGCCGCTACATAAGGTCAAACAG
The DNA here is from genome assembly GCF_015104395.2 of Macrobrachium nipponense. NCBI lineage: Eukaryota > Metazoa > Arthropoda > Malacostraca > Decapoda > Palaemonidae > Macrobrachium > Macrobrachium nipponense. The sequence goes on along the minus strand of NC_061110.1, from coordinate 62,518,210 downwards.
CAGCAGCAAGACCCACATCAGTTTGCCAACAGGCTGTTCTACTCCACAGCATCTCCACAAGCAGACATGGGTAATTCCACCAGCAACAGCGGCGATGAAACTACGAGTGACAGCTCCATTTATTTTCCTTTACTGTGGCATATATATACAGCACCGAAGGCTCAGACTAGCCAGAGGACTGCTGAGTTTGCTGTCGACGTTGAAAGAAGAGGAGCAAACAGACCTGACCCAGGACAATCCTTAACAGGAGGTACAGCAAGGAGCGCCACTCCGCAGGATGTTGAGAATAATTCTTTTTATTTAGAAGCTTGTTGAGATGTGACTAACAGTAAAAAAATGTACATTGTCACCGCCACATTTACATATAAAACAATTAGTTTATTTTGAATAAACTCTCTACTTTTTATTCCTAATTTTTGCAGGTTCCACTGTGAACGCTGTCACAGCTCTACCGAATGGGGAAAATGCAAGGGAAACATTGCCAAGAGGAGGTCACTGTCATGTAGGAGGTGCCAAACAACAGCAGATGCTGCTTAACAGGGAAGGAGAGAAGGCCAACCGAATTGCGAGTACTATCACTTATTCAACCACAGTAGGAACACACATTGACGTTACAATGGTGCTAAGAATTAACAGAACGCAGCTTGCCGAGGAAGAAAAGCGAACACTCCAGGAGAGGGGTATAAATCCTGTCATGTTATACCTGTGCATCATCATCACCAGGCAGAGTGGTGGGTGGCAGTGGTACCACCTGTGAAATGGGTTCTTTTTACACTAATACGCCACCTGTGCTAACATTGGTGGACACAGTGTACGAATCACTAAATGAAGCTATTGAATACGTGGTGAGCAACCTTGAAGACAGGCTCAACTTAAGCGAGGGTTCAGGTTGGCACACCATGTCGCTACACAGTGTACAAATCAACATCTCACGGCAAGAAATGGTGAACAAAGCAAGCTTTAAAAGAGTATCCCGCGGGAATCAGGGGCGGCAGCCAAGTTGTCAACATCGAATCTGGGTACAACTGCATCATTACAGGGCTAGAAGCATATGTGCTACTCAGGAAAAACCAAAACACACCAGGTAAAAACCTCACCAGGGATGTGAAAAACTGGATAAGGACAAATCAGATCAACATCAAACACACACCCGACATGCCACTGAATAGCGACTCCTTCAAGGCATTGGGAAAAGACAACAACCTTAACATCTATGTGTACAAATTGTGTGAACTGGTCATGGGAAAACATCAGAAAAAACGATAGACTGCGCATCTCGCTAGAAAGGGGGGTAACACGTCATGTCCCTGACTGGTTACGCTACTGCTAATCACAGATGATCACCTCGCACTCATCAAAGACATGTTCGCCTACGTGAAGGCATTCTGCCACGGGGTAAAGACAACAAGGAGAGAATACACAGGTGGCATGTGTTATCACTGTCTAACCTTGTTTAATACCCCCGCCATATGCGATGCCCACACCCGAAGTTGTTCGACCTGAACCACAGTTATATACTCAGAGCCCGACCAATTTAAAGAGTTTGAAAAAGCAAAAGCACTGAATAAAACCATGCACATACTCTCTTAGATTTTGAAGCATACAACAGACAGCCTGCTGCGGATGAAGACCAGAGTGTTGTGTCAAAGCAGAAAGGATATTGTTACGCAATTGTCGACAGCGTAAGCGATGAATACTGTATGCACAGAGTAGGTGTAGGTGAATATTGCGTCATCGATTTTCTGATAAAAATAGTCGAAGATTTGGCCAGGATACGTGAGACGATGGTGGCATACAAAATCAGCATGACCTCTGAAACAACCTGCCAGTTTGAACAGGCTACACAGTGCAAAAGTTGCAACATTAAGTTCACCAATAACACTGTCAAAGTGCAGCATCACGCACACCACATACCGACGGAGTCTTGAAATGTGATGGAGGCACATTTTATTCACTTAAAACTGGCAACATTAGATTGATGGACAGTGCCCACATGATCAGAGGATCACTTTCCAATCTTACGTTGAGTCACATCAAGCAGAAAGGAGCGTTGGAAATCACATGCTGGATGTTATCTAAATATCCCGACGAGTGCACCAAACTAGTTTTGAGCACAGGTAAACAGTACTACCCTTATGACTACATCACAGGTTTCAAAGTGTTGCAAAAATCAGGCATCCCTCCCAGTGTGTTCCAATTCCTCACTGACAGGGGAAAGCATACCCTGTGAAGGATATGAACACGTCTGTAAAGTGTGGAACGCTGCAAACTGTCTTAACTTACTGGATTACACCGTTTTATACCTTCTCATGGACGTGGGATCATTGGGGGATGTTTACTTAGCTCTGAGGAAGGCTGCTTATATGCAGTTTGGACTGGACCCAGTTTACTATTTAACATCTACCTGCCTCTCACCAGACGCTTTTCTCCACACTTTGCGAGCATGCCTCCCCCTAATTTCCAATGGGGAAACTTACCAACTGATCGTTAACAACATCATAGGTGGTTTCTGAAGTCTAAGCCAAAGGCACGCCATAGTGAACAACCCCGAGTTAAACCCACAATTTAAAGCTGGCGACCGACAATCATATATAGTGTACGTTAATTTTACCAGTCTTTATCCTATGGTGATGAGCAGATATAAAATGTCTTTGGATGAAATAACGGAGCTCTCCCCACCAAACTAGAGAGGTTTACTGCCAACACTATCATATTCATCAATTCGCAGGGAGAACACGATTATTTCATCCTCCTCAGTGCTGAGAAGGTTAGGGATGATGTCGCCCTCAAGACGGATGAGTTCCCTCTAGCTATACATCACATGAACGTAACCCTCCAGGATCTATCCCCTTACACTAAAAGCCTATTGGAAAAGTTTAATGTGCGGCTCCCTAAAAAAAATGTCAAACTGGTAGGCACACACTTGCCAATGCAAAACCACTTAATTTGCCTTCCCCTATTGCGAACATTAATAAGACTCAGTCCAGAAGTCGATGTGATAAGAAAAGTTTACAAGTTCAAACAAGGATTTTATTTAAGGGAATACATCACAGAGAATGCGGAGAGGAGAGCGAAAGAATCAGTCCTTGAAAAGAGAAACACCATCAAAATCTTGATGGACGGTCTTTTTGGCGTGATCATTAAAAACCCTTTGAACTATTCCACCAGGATAGTTGTCACCACCGATGAACACTCACTACTTAGAAATGTGTCTAAGCACACATACAAGTCCTTTGAAAGATTGAACAATCAATGATACATTATGAATCACTGCAGAGGACCGTTACAGTGGAATCCGCTATCTATGTTGGGTTCAGCATACTGGACCTGGCTGAGGACAAGATCTACAAGTTCCATTATGACGTCCTTCAAAAACTGTATGGTGATAGAGTTAAGTTCCTTTACACTGCCACTGACAGTTTGATCTACTCCCTGGAGACTGACAACATCGCACGCGAATTGAAGGATGTACTTGAACTGTATTTGGATTTAAGCAACTTTCCCAAAACTCACGAAGTGTATGAACACATGCGCAAGGGGGAACTCGGACTCGTCAAAGTTGAAACAGGCGTCAAACTTATCAGAGAGTTCATTGGTGTAAAACCCAAAGTTTATTCATATGAAACGCAAAACTGTCTGTGTAACACTTTAAAGGGATTCAAAGATGTCGCCAAATGACTATTAGTCATAGCCAGTACTGAAATGTAATTGAGAATAATGAGATCACTTAGCTACACCACAGTTCACAATTTGCAGATAGTGGGAGGAACGATGTGTCACACCCGACAGAGGAAGGTAGCTCTATGTCTTTTAGAAGATAAGAGGTATTACATCACCCCTTATAAATCCCTCGTTTACGGTCACCATCAGATCCCGGTAAATGAACGAGCGGGGGGAGAGGAAGGAGTTGACGAAGAAGATGAGGAGATCATGACACCCCCGCCGCCGCCACCACCACCGCCACCAGCCGTGGCGAGCACATCCAAAGCCTTCGCCCAACCTTATGACTTTCATCCCCCCAATCCTTCACACTGCTTCCTCAAGATAAAAGGTTGTTCCAAAAGACAGAGAGTGGAGAGCAAATTGGACGTTAAGCAGCAGCAGCAGCATCCGATAACTGCCCTCGCAAATTCTTAGGCGAAGTTGATGTTTCCTTCCCCCTGCTAAGAAAAGTCGGCTCGGTCTGAGTAGACGTGTCACACACTAAAATGTGTGCCTGTATATACAAATTTATCAATGAATTTATAGTTTAAGTTATTGTGAATGTATGAAAAAATTATAACGCACGAAAATCAACGCACAATCAAATTCAGTTCTCTACAACCTGCACCTGTATATAAAAAAAATTATAATAAATAAAAACATTTCACACCCAAATTCATTTCTCTACAACCCTCACCTGTATATATGCTCAGGTAAACATTGCATCTGCTCAGTAGCATATTAACTGTAACCATGGAAAAGGGTCCCTTCCAGGGAGAAATCTTTACTTAAACCTTTCCGCCATTCCTGCACGAACTATCATAGCAGGTTTCAGCAACAGTGGAAAATCGATCTTGTGTCAAAATATAATTGAAATGTATGAGGCCAACTTTCACTGTATTTTATATTGTGGGGTGAATGAACACCCTCTGGAAAGACATCACACCATAATTGCTAAATTCAAAGTATCTAAAGAGATACTAAACCCATTCGATTACACAGAAAGAGGAATGGAGGATGGAAAAGGTCTATTATTTGTACTGGACGACTGTTTTCTCGAAGCCAGTGACTATAAATTCGTCACCCAGATCTGGCCGACATGTCAAAACTCACTCCACACAATGAAGGTTATAAATATCTGCTATTCTTCACCGACCAATTTTCGAGGTATTTACGCGTCCCCCCTCTGAAAAAAAAGACTGTGTCACATTGAGCGATGCTCTGAAAGTGCCTCTAGAATCTAGCGATTTTTCAGGATTGTCCCGTCTGAATAGCGACGAAGGTAGGGAATATTATGACAAACATGTGAGGAAATATCTAAAAAGTAGGAACGTGTTGTTATATAGCGTCTACTCACGGGAAATTAAAGCTTCTATAGCTGAAAGGGTAATAAGAACCATTAAAAACCAAATATACAGATACCATAGACATAATAACACATTGAAATAGATCGACGTTCTGCAGGACATAGTTGAAAGCTATAACAATTCACCACACAAGAGTTTAGGGAATAGGCAGTCGCCCAAGAAGGTGCATGCGAGGAAGACTAAAGCAGACATTAAAAGTCAGTTCTCGAGAATGTATAAAAACACTTTTCCGACAACGGGTCGCATCAGTTCAACCTTGAATGTTAGAGATACCGTATGCCTTCAGTGCACCTCATGTGGCGCAACATAGGCATTACTTAAGGTTTTCTTTGCAGAGTGACTTCGGCCCCCTAGCTGCAACCCCTTTCGTTCATTTACTGTACCTCCGTACCTATTTTATTTCTTCCATCTTGCTTTCTACCATCTACTAACAATTGATTCATTGCCAGTTTCCGATTCAGTGCTGAATGAACTCATAGTTCCCAGCACTTGGCCTTTGGCCTAAATTCTATGTTCTATTCTTAATCCTGTAGTGGGCTACAGTAGAGGTATCGGACCCTTATATAAAGAGTCTATCAAGAGAGTATCGATGATACCACCCGATACCCTTATCACATAGAGAACTGATATTGCACTGAGGGGTTGGTTCGAGACCTCCCGCCCGTCCACCCACGTGCCCTATGAACCCGTTTGAGCTTAGGGTATGTGTGTGGTATGCAGTGCATGGTTCCGTGCACGTGCCCGGTATATGCAGTGCCCTCTGGATCATTGGAGGTTGGTCTACAAGAATGTTTAATTGGAGGTCTAAGATAATTTCCTTTGCCCTCAAGAGTTTTTTTTTTTATATTCATCTTTTGGTACTTTTTTGCAGAAATTTTAATTTTGACAGCAAATTGTTGTGTAATATTTTATATAATAGTATCATTTATATATATATATATATATATATATATATACATATATATATATATATATATATATATATATATATATATATATATATATGTGTGTGTGTGTGTGTATGTGTGTGTGTATTCCAGTATTTTCTTATATAATTTCCCCTCCCCCTCATTCCTATCTAGGTTGAATTTGGACTTAAAAAGCATCCAGAGTGTCAATAATCATCCCAGCGACCTCGAAAACTATGGATTAGACTCTGATATCTGTCGGTTTTGGTTATTTTTACATTTCACCCACTTCCAACATCCCCCTCCCCCTTGACCTAATGGTCTGATTTTAATTCTGTTTTCACCAGGAGACCTTTCCCGGTTTGATATTGACTTTATATTTAAAGTCTCATCAAAGTTGGTCAAGAAATGCGGATTTGCATAGCGTTCATACAAACAAACAAACCAGCATGCAAATATTTTCTCATTTATATATACATACACACACACACTCTATATATATTAATATCATATATTTATATATATATATATATATATATATATAGTATATATATATACATATATATATCTTCTTCTTCTTCTTCTTCCCAGCTTGTTCCCATTTTTATATGGGGTCGCCGTTTCGGATGAGCCGATTCCATCTATTTCTATCTTGTGCTTCTGCCTCATCAATTCCCTTCTCATTTAAGTCTCCTCTCACACAGTCCTTCCATCTCTTTCTTGGTCTCCCTCTTGTTCTTCTTCCTTGCACCTCCACCCCCATAGTATGTCTCCCAGCGTGGTCCTCATCTCTCCTCAACAGGTGTCCATACCATCTCAGCCTCCCCTCCTGCACTTTCTTTGATACTTCCACCACCTTAGTTGACCCCTTTATGTAGTCATTTCTGATCCTATCCACTCTTGTTACCCCAGACATCCACCTAAGCATTCTCATTTCTGCCACATCCATCTTCTTCTGCTCTGCTTTTCTCATGCTTGCTGTTTCCGTACCATACAGCATTGCTGTTCTTACCACCGTCTTGTGAAATTTTCCTTTTAACCTAAGCGGCACTCTTTTGTCACAAAGAACTCCCGAGGCTGCTCTCCAGTTGTTCCAGCCTGCCTGTACCCGATGTTTTACTTCTTCTTCCATACTTCCTCCAGCGTTAACAAAAGATCCCAAATACTTAAACTTATCAACTCTCCTTATTTGCTCTCCACCAAGCTGAATACTTTCTCTATCATCCACCTCAGTGGTGGTACACATATATTCTGTCTTGGATCTACTTATTCTCATTCCTCTGTCCTCCAGTACTTGTCTCCATCTTTCCAGTTTCACTTCCAGATCTTCCCTGCTCTCTGCACACAGAACAATATCATCCGCATACAATATGTTCCATGGTACTGTCTCCCTTACTTCCTCTATTATAACATCCATCACTATGTTAAAGATAAATGGGCTCAGAGCCGACCCCTGGTGTAATCCTACTCTCACCTCAAAACCTTCTGTCTCCCCAACACTGCTCCTCACTCTGGTAAATACATTCCGGTACATCTCTTGTATCAATCGCACATACTTCTCTGGCACCATCTTCTCCCTCAGGCTCCTCCAGACCTTACAGACCTTACATCTTGTTCGGGTTGCCCCAGGTCCCTCAGTGTGAGGCACCTCTAATGTCTGGTAGACATTAGAGGTGCCTCACACTGAGGGACCTGGGGCAACCCGAACAAGATGTAAGGTCTGTAAGGTCTGTAAGGTCATACCTCTTGTCTCGGGACTCGGTCATAAGCCTTTTCAAGGTCAATGAATACCATATGTAGGTCCCTTTGTCTTTCCCCGAATTTCTCCATTATTTGCCTCAGACAAAATATACCATCTGTTGTTCCCCTTCCCTTCATAAATCCCATCTGCTCCTTACCTATTTGTACTTCTTCTCTCAGTCTAGCATCTATCATCCTTTCCAGTATCTTCAAAGTGTGGGACATCAATTTAATGCCCCTATAATTACCACACTCTTGGACATCGCCTTTCCCTTTAAAAATTGGGATCAATATACTCCCACGCCACTCATTTGGTATCTTTTCCTGTTCAAGGATCTTTATCATAAGATCGTACAGTATATCCACTCCTTCATCTCCTAATGCTTTCCATGCCTCCACCGGGATCATGTCTGGTCCGGTTGCCTTCCCATTCTTCATCTTCTTTAGTGCATTTAGTACCTCTTGCCTAGAAAACCTCATTACCATGCCAATGTTCACTTGCCCATCCTCTCTTATTAGTCTATTATTTTCTTCATTTAACAACTGTTCGAAATATTCTTTCCATCTCTTCACAATGTCTTCCTCCTTTCTAAGCACTACACCCTCTTGATCCTTTATTTGTTTGATATGTGTTATATCTTTGGTGCTCTTATTTCTAGCCTTTGATAGCTTGATCATCTTCTTTAATCCATCCTTTGTCCCCAGCTCATTATACACATCATCATACGACTTTGCTTTAGCTTGGGCTACCACCTTTTTCACCACCTTGTTTTTCTCTCTGTACCTATTTCTGTCTTCCACTGACTGTGACTCTTCCCATCTTTTCTTTGCCTCCTTCTTATCTTTTACTACTTTCTCAATGTCTTCATCCCACCACCAACTCTCCTTTTCTTCCCATATGATACCAGATGTCTCTCCTAGCAGCTCCTTTCCATGCCTTCTTATTACTGCTGCATTTCGTGCCCACCATTCTTGAACATCTTCAATCCCTATATCAATATCCTCCAAAACCCTCCTCTTAAACTCTCTCTTCTTATCCCCTTCCTTCTGTAATTCGTACCATTTAATTTTCCTTATCCCTTTAGCTTTGGTTTTTCTTTCCCTTTTCAACTTCAAGTCCATACATACAGCCTGTGTTGGGGGGCTACATGGTCGCCTGGAATAACTTTGCAGTTCTTGACCTCCACCAGATTTATCCTTTTATACAAGAAATAGTCTATCTGGGAGAATCTTCCCCCACTCCTATATGTATATATATATATATATATATATATATATATATATATATATATATATATATATATATATATATATATATATATATATATATATATATATATATATATATATATATATATATATATATATATATATATATATATATATACATGTATGTTCTCTTAAGTAAAATAGATATATTCTCTCTCTCTCTCTCTCTCTCTCTCTCTCTCTCTCTCTCTCTCTCTCTCTCTCTCCTTGCGCTTTTGTCGGCATTGCTGCCTCACTGCTGGGGTGTCATCACAGGGCCAGATCATTGCAGAGGGGTTTTGTTTAGCCAGCAATGAGCGCCTTCCCTCTGCTCACTGGCGCTGCTCACCAAAACTAAGAAGGCAGTTCTTGTCGTCTTGCATCGCTCCAACTCTGAATTTATATGTATTCAGAATTTCTGAATATATATATATTCAGAATTTATAATTTTTTGAAAAATGGTTTCATTTCTTGTAGGTCTTTTGGAGGATCATTTTCAACAGCAGCTGGCAGGTGGAGTGTCCTCTGATGGGGTGTTTGTACCTTTTGTTCACATTTAAGGGTTCTTGTCGTCTTGCATCTCTCCAACTCTGAATTTATATGTATTCAGAATTTCTGAATAGATATATATTCAGAATTTATAATTTCTTGAAAAATGGTTTCATTTCTTGTAGGTCTTTTGGAGGATCCTAAAATAAATCTGTCTAACCTCGTTTTCAACAGCAGCTGGCAGGTGGAGTGTCCTCTGATGGGTTGTTTGTACCTCTTGTTCACATTTAAGGGTTCTTGTTGTCTTGCATCGCTCCAACTCTGAATTTATATGTATTCAGAATTTCTGAATAGATATATATTCAGATTTTATAATTTCTTGAAAAATGGTTTCATTTCTTGTATGTCGTTTGGAGGATCCCAAAATAAATATGTTTAACCTCGTTTTCAACAGCAGCTGGTAGGTGGAGTGTAATCTGATAGGTTGTTTGTACCTCTTGTTCACATTTAAGGGTTCCTTGTATGAACCGGACATTTGGTCTCCTCCCGAAGCTTCTGTTTTTATTCCTTGTTGTGTCTGATGGCTGACTCTCTTGTCGAGGCTGAGTAGTAGACGCTTGAAGCTGTAGGTTGGTTTGAGAATCTGACGGAAGCATCGACTCGTCTCTTCTGGATTTCGAAGTCTTCCTCCTTCCTTGGAGACAGACGAAGACAGTTCGTTAGTCCTCCTCCTTCAGTGTCTTGAAGGGCGCTTTCCCGTTGGGATTTCGAATTCTTCCGCCTTCCTTGGAGACAGGTGTTAGTTCGTTCGTCCTTCTCCTTGTGTTTCTCGAAGGGCGCTTTACCGTTGGAATTTCGAATTCTTCCTCCTTCCTTAGACAGACGGAGGCAGGGTGCTAGTTCGTTCATCCTCCTCCTTGTGTCTCTTGAAGGGCGCTTTCCCCTCGGGGTTTCGAGGTCTTCTTCCTTCCTTGGAGACAGACGGAGGCAGGATGCTAGTTCATTCACCCTCCTCCTTGTGTGGCTTAAAGGACGCTTTCCCGTTGAGATTCTTGAGGATTTGGGAAGCCTTTCATCGCTGTTCCAAATCATTGCAGGTTTAGCGTAACCAGTAAGTGAGCCTTCCAAGTTCCCTCTACTCATTGGCACTGCTTATGAAACCAATGAGACTTCTGGGTATATGGTCTTCTCCGTTCCACAAAGTCCTGCATCGCTCCAGCGCTGAAGATCATAGGTTAACACTTTTTAGAATTTCTTGAAGCAGTTTCCTATTTGTGGTTCGTCTTCTGAGGATCCCTCAAATAAACGTTAACAATTTCACCTTGCACAGAATCGGTTTATTGATGATCTTTTAGTAACTTCTTATTTTCTATAATCTTCTTTTTTTCTCTTGGGAAATCTGAATTTTTCTCTTTTCTATCGATGGTCTTGCTGTCCTTCGTTTTGGGTTGTCTCTAGACTCTTGTTTGAGGTCTTTCTCGCTTTCCTCCAGCTCCTCTCCCGCTTTCTGGTCTTGTTTCTGTATCCAGTCTTCCTTTCGTTCCACGTATCCTCGTATGTCTTCTTTGCAGACCTTCATGCTTATTTTTTTCACTTTCTCCCAACCCTCCTCCTCTTCTTCGGTATCTGCATCTTATTCTGATACAGGAGCGTCAGTTAATCTAATGGACCACGACCTTTATCAGTCCATGTTCCCCCAATACCCTCTGAAACTCTCAACAGAGACGGTATGTGACGTGCAAGCCTATAGATTAAATACCGTAGGTTTTATAAGAATGCTGTTTACTTTGGGTGATACAGTACTTATAGCACCATTTTTGGTGATAAAAGGGTTTGCATTGGGCGGCAGACTTTTGCTGTGCCATCCTGCATGTAGAAGACACAGGATATCGGTCCATACAGGAGGTAGTGGGATAATGGTTGGGATACCGGGTGTTTTTATTCCATATGCGGATATAAGTGAAATTGAGGATACAGAGGTTAATATGGGGAATACCAGCGGTGATATTGGCAAAAATGATGGCCACTTCAGTGATACTAGTAGGAATACTGGCGGTGATATTGGTGAGCATACCAATGATATGGGGGATACTGGCAGTGATGTTGGTATTAACGGGGATTTTGATGATCACGGTGGTGTTAAAGGGGATATTTGGGATAATGGCGGTGATAATGGCAGTGACAATGGTAGTTATGATGGAGACATCAGTGCCAATGGCGCCTATAGTAGGGGTACTGGTGACAATTTTGGCGGCATTAACAATGGTAATATGAGATATAACAATGCCCACGCCCATTTCTTTTTACTTACTTATGTATCCCGTGGAAATATGGATATATATATATATATATATATATATATATATATATAATATATATATATATATATATATATATATATATAAAATATACTATATATAATATATAATGTGTATATATATATATATATATATATACATTATATATTATATATATGTATATATATATATATATATATATATATATATATATATATATATATATATATTTCCACGGGATGTATAAGTAAAAAGAAATGGGCGTGGGCAGGACATAATTAGAATGAGTATGTCAAATAATAGATGCACAAAAAGAATAACAGAATGGGTCACTAGAGATTGCACACGAAGCAGGGGAAGGAAGAGAAGATGATGTATTGACGAGCTAAGAAAATTTGCGGGTATAGAATAGCATAAAGACCACAAACAGACGAGGGTTGAAGGACATGTCTGAGACCTTTGTCCTGCAGTGGCCTGGTGAGGTTTAGAGAGAGAGACAGGTACTGATATTATATGCTGTTGTTTGAGATTAAGCTGGCCTTGTGTCAGCACGGGCTCTTGCTCCTAGAGGTGAGCTCAAGTTATAAGCAGGTGTGCGGACGGATCTGTAGTGCGCGACCGACACTGACACAAAAATGACACTATCCGACCCGGATTCGTGTTTCTTGACATGCTAATTTACATGAATATTATTTGCTACACTGAGTTAACATATAGGTATGAATGAAATGTCGGCGGCAAAGCCGCAAAGTGTTTAATATAATGATACGAGGTGCAACGCGGACAAGAAAACTACATCTGTACATTTATGCAAAAAGCGTTGTCCTTACAGACTAACAACGGCTGATGATGTGATGATGATGATGATATATATATATATATATATATATATATATATATATATATATATATATATATATATATATATATATATATATATATGTATGTGTGTGTGGCTGTGGGTATCCTACTCTGAGGGATCAACAGGCCGGTCTTAGAAAGGGGCGGGGTTACAGTGATCAGCTCTCCATAGTCGGGCAATTAATGAAGCAAGCTAATGAGGTGGAAATTCCGTTAGTCTTTGTTTTGTTGATTTTGAAAAGGTCTTTGATAGTATTTCGAGACAGATTAGGGGAAAAATCATGAGGCATTATGGAATACCGGAAAGGTTTGTTGGTGTTGTTATGAACATGCATAAGGGCACATCTTGTAAAGTGATGGTTGATGGGTGTTTGAGTGATCCATTTGAAGTCAAGTCTGGTGTGATTACGTGGATGACATTATGAGAACGGTCAAAAGAGAAACGGATGCAGGTATGCTCTGGGGAGAAAAAGGGAAACTTATTGACTTGAATTATGCTGATGATATAGTTTTTATCTGCGAGGGACCAGAAAAGATGTCGAAAAAGTTGGTTTGGTTATTAATAGTGGAGTCATGAATATGAATATTAAAAATGCGCAAGATTATCTAATTGAAGGCATGGTTGCAAAACAAGTGGATAAGTTTAAACATTTAGGTACTTATTTAGATGGTTCTCTGGGCACAGAATTTATGGAAAGATTAAAAAAGGCTCATCAGGCAATAGGAATCGTTAAAAAATATTTCGATTAATAGCAATTGTTCTGTGCATATAAGAATTAAAATTTATAAGGTAATGGTTAGTAGTATTTTGATTTATGGGCATGAGTCATGGTATAGTATAGTGACTTCGGATAATAAATTTTTAGCATTTGAAAATAAGATTAATGGGAGAGATAGAATATCAAATAACAGAATTAGAGAATTAACGTAACGAAGCAGCAGCCAGTCGATAAGTATGTTAATTGTTACGTTCTCACGCTGGCAGGTTATGTTGCCCTTGGTAGGGGAAGCAGATGAGGGTTGGGGAGATCTGGAGGAGAATTTTCGTCTACTTTCAAAATTCCATAAAGGGGGAACACACACACACACACACACACACACACACACACACACACACATATATATATGCTATATATATATATATCTATATATAGATTATAATATATCTATATATAATATATATATATATATATATATATATACATATGAGTGTTTGTTCCCCCTTTTTGTGGAATTCTGAAAGTAGACGAAAATTCTTCATAGTATTTTGGGACGATTATCAAAATGTTGATTTCATTCAGCTGCTTATTTTCTCTAAGTAGTTTTATTAAGAATTTAGTCAGACTTTATCGTCTCAGAGTTTTGCATAATCTGTTACTGTACGATGTTTCCAGACCGCTCGGGTGAGTGAGAATTACACGATTCCATCCGGTAGTATCCTAACAGAGCGGCTCTAAATATGTTCGAATAAGGACCGTGAACCAACTATTTATAGAGATTGGGCAAGGAAGAAAAAACAGGCAATCCGCAAAGCAGCCTATCACAGGTCCATTCCCGTCATCTGATGTACTGAGGAGAAGCCAAATTCTCATTTAGAGAGATTTATTTCAGCAGCAGCTGAGACTGAGGAGCCGTTTCAAAAACGAATAAAAATGAGCCAAAAAAATAACCTCACCAGACCACCTCCACATTTTTATATGCAGTAAAACGTGAGAGCACATCATGAAGAGTACTGAATATATTTCATAAATCATTTTTAGTAAGCGTTTTAATTACACCATATAAAAAGACAAATGCTAAATTATCACATCTTGTGGCAGAGCATGGGACCATGATAGGATTATTTGGTGGCAATGATTTGACGTTATTTTTTTCTTTTTCTTTCTTTTGTACCTATACAGTGAGTGGGAGGAAAGTGAATATGGTGAAAGAACTTCAGAAACTTATGGAACTGGCCGATGAAACAGTATTGGAAAGACAAGGCACAAAGAAATTTAGTGACTGAAGATTTAGCCAATGCAGGGTAACAGGAAAAGAGAGGTAGCAGAAAAGTAGACTGCTTTTGAAGAAAAAGCAGAGGACGCAGAAAGGTAACATCAAGAAAAACCTCCGGAAATGAAACTCAAGAATGAAGAGGATACTGCCAGAGAGAGGTAGGGAGCAGTAGCACCTCTAGTGTCATTGTAAGACCTTGGTTGCCCAAGTTTGATAAAGACATGTCGAAATGGACACTGTCACTGAAAGAAAGCCAGGGATGAGTGCATGGGCTATTGTTCTTATTTACTCAGTAGCAGGCAAGGGTCTGCAAGTTTTTCCTATCATGCCTTGATTAGACTTAAAATAATGGTATGCTGCAGAGGTAGAGTTAAAGAAGAGATATAGGATGACACAGTAAATGGATTGAAATGGCTGAATGCAGCAAAGAGTTTGATGATTTTGTAATTTACTCGTCAAGGAACAGTTTGTCAAGTGCGCCTAGTGGTACAACAGAAGTCAGTGAAGAAGTATAGTAGGGATATCCCAGGGCCCAGGGACATCCAAAACTTGTAACTCAATTTTCGACCTGTTCCCTTTGTCCGATGAACTTGAAATTTTGCATTACTCAATACCGGTGACAAGACAACTTTACATGATCAGTAGTCAGCAGTGACCTCTTAGTGACCCTACAGTGGCCTATCCTAGTATCAGGATTTGTAAGAAACTCTTCTGATTTTTTATACCTTCTTTGGCTCGGCAGAATAAATTAATAACTCTTCGGATTTTTCAAATCTTTTTTGGCTCGACAGGATATCACATTCAGTTTCGTTAGCTGCGATCATAAATCGGTTACAATTTCTGTCAAAAGACTCAAAACTAAAAAGTATAAGATGAAAAATTATAATCTCTTTTAAAACATGCCTTTATTGAAATACACTACAAAGTAAAAAAAATTAATCTTTTGAGACTCACCAGGATTTTCTTAAAGAAAATCCTGATGTCTCAAAATGTTATTCATTTTTTTTTTTTACTTTATAGTGCATTTTAATAAAAGCATGTTTCTAAAGAAATCTTATACTTTTTTATTTTGTGCATTTTAGCTTTGACAGAAATTGTCACCGATTTATGATTGTAGCTAACGAAACTGAACGCGATATCCTGTCGAGCCAAAGATTTGAAAAATCCGTTCATACAAATCATTATACTGGGAGTGGCCACTGCAGGGTCACTAGGGGTCACAGCTAACTACTGATCATGTATAGTTGTATTGTCACTGGCATTAAGTAATGCAGAATTTCAAGTCCAAATTACAAAGGGAACAGGTCGAAAATTGAGTTAAAAGTTTTGACCCAATACAGACGCAGAAGTCAAGTTCAAGTTAAATAAAAGCATGTAAAAATGGAGGTAAGTGATTTGTGTGTCATAAAATAGGACATTTATCCTAGAACTATATGCTTGTAAAGAACAAGGCCCCGCAGAATTTCATGCTAAAGGAGCCATGGTAGAGGAAGAACTGAGGGAGGATGACCCTTGGAGGAATAAGAGAGGGAGACCACGTATTTGCCTATGGTTGGATAACGTTTCTGACGGACGGAGGAGTCATCGCCTTACCTACCCAAAAGTAATTCAATGCGCAATGATTCAAGTCAATTTTACTCTAAATCGACTACTATATTTTCTATCTTTGAACTCGATAGGATGAAAATATAGTTAATGTGCTGGAATACTATTAATGACGGGGTTACGTTCGTTGCCGTTATATTTTCTTATGTTATCCTCCAATAAATAACTGAAGTTGTTTTAATTGTCATCATAAAATATTAAGAAATTATACATATTGTGAATTACTGCATTATTTCTAATTACAACGGCAAAATTGGAAAGTTCATCAAACTTTCATATACGTGGAAAATTTGTTGTATTCATATTGAATGATCGCTGACATCTTGCCATTCGCACCATAATTCCTCTGCATCACTATGAACAGACACAGATTTCGTTCAAAAGTAAGAATAGCACAATAAATTATGAAAATATGGCTATGATTTGTGAAATATTTTCTCGTTTACATTGATATACACTAATATCTTATATTGCTAATATGTTAAAGCTTTATTAAGTACCTATATCATAACAACCGACTCATATTGCTGTTTTCTCAGATTGTTTAAAAGATAGAGGAAAATAAGGTAAAAGTTGAAATGAATGCCTGCATTTTTTTATCATTATATTTCTAAAAGGTAGTTTTCAAATAACAATATGGGAAATAGTCAGTGACTCCACTCAATTCAGCTCCTCGTTTGTTGACAATCAATGTCCGTCGGATGTTTATGATTTAATAAAACTATTCTAAGCATTATTTTTTTCTTTCAATACCTAGCTCATTTACTCATTTCTGCCAACCTAAGTTCACATAAACCAAAAACACGCCGATAACAGTAATAATATACAAAACAACGGGATAGGGATACTAATCCCGTCACGAACAAAGCGGTGCCATTAATGTTTTGAGTGGATAATACTGCTGGATAAGCCCCGCCCACTCCCAACGATTCTTGCTTCACATCCAGTATACGCCAGGGTCCATTGCGTGGTCTCCATGTATCTACGTATACTCCTGCGAGTGACTGACCACTGTCGTGATTTGTGAGGATGTTAACATAGCCCACCTGGAAGACTAAATTAAAGATGGTAGGCTGAAGCTGGCAGATGGAGCTGCATTACCTGTTGTGTTAGGAGCATGAAGATCTGTGGAACGGAAGAGGAGGAACTGTAATTTACCAAATAGTGAAAGGGATGTAAGAACGATGAAGTTAACTGCAATTTGAAATGCAGATTGTATAAGTGGAATTGTACATAAAAGTTGAGTAATCAAGGGCCAAATGCCTTGTAAGAGATGGGTTTGTGCACTCATTGGTAGTATTCATAGATATCAGCTGCAAACATTTATGTAAAACTGTACCATAATGGACAGTTACATGCCATGTACTTAGATAACCACATTTGTGACTATTTTTGGAATCATTCCAGGGTAAAGAAACCCAAGGATATTAGCAAATCGGGGGCTGGGATGGTCCAGAAAGCTATAGGGACAGACAACCTAAGGGACAAATCAGAGAAGTAATATGAAGACTAATGTAACTATGAAAATAAGTATATCAAATAAGCATTTGTAATTATGATGCTTTTTCCCGTAAGGATTTTTCTACTGTTTACCAGTCAAGTTGAAACAGGCCATCCTAACCTTTTGTAGCTAAGTTGATAAATAATACTGTCACTGTTTATAAAATTGTTTATTTAAAAGTAGCTTTTATGTGACTGGTTTGTTTTGTGCCCGAGAAGGAAATTAAAAAAATTACAGGCTTGATTTATTCCAATGCTCACAGTGACGATGAATCCAAAAGTCCCTTTAAAATAAAAGTAAAAGAAAATAAATAAAATATGAAACTACATGTTTGTTCTGTAGCTATGGAAACGAAATTATGGAACTTTTCATACCACAAGGAAATTGACTAATTGGAGTAAGGCTGTAAAGAAAAATCTCACTAATTAATGGAAAGAGATTCGCTGTACTGGGCTTGTAACATCTTTTAACTTTTCTTTGCAAACAAAACTGTCTGCGTAAGACAAGACGAGATACGAGAGCTGTTTCAGAGAAAATGTATGCGCTCTACTATTACTACTACTCGAGGAGGTTCCTTTTCAGTCTTCATACGAAACCACCCACTTAGTGAGTCCTTGAAACCACAAAATAAAGCTTATTCACATGCAACGATTGAAATCAGACAAACTTGAGGGACTGATAGAATTTTTAAAAAATGGAACCCAATCTTGTACATTACTGAGACGCAACTTAAGCAGCGAATTTTAATAATCTCACTTGGTTTATTTTTGTAGCCTATGGGATGCATAGCTGTAAAGGGGGCGCTATTTTATCGGTGTTACTACCTTTAACCGCAAGTTTGATAGGGAGTCTTTTTAACTGACGAAAAATGAAGGAGTTTTACGTTATCCTCGCTGTTACATACGAGAGGTTAATGAATAGAAAGGAGGTTTGTGATAATATTGATAATAATTATACTAACCTTGAGGGTAATGGTAAGTTGGATACAACCGTTAGTAACATGCACATACTTCTTAATGTTAAAATGAATGCAAAATTTCCCACGGTGGCTAAATCACTCACGGGACCTCCTCATTCTCCTATAAAGGGTGTGGGCGAGGTGGCTGAAGTAGCTGGGGAGAAAGGGGTAAATGATGCTCCGATTACGCTGAAAACAGTTAAAGGGGATATTAGCTGCAAAAGAAGCAATCCCAATTTAGCAGGTATTATTCCAATATTATTTAAAGAACCTCAAAAGTCGTACTTTACAGCTTTTGTTAAACACTTACAAAATTCTAGCTCGATTGAATGGAATGAAGAAGGGGATTTAACTCATCCACTGGCAGGTTATAATATTTTAGAAATCGATCGAGAATTTCAAGGGAGTAAAAAAACCAACGTTGATAATATTTCCAATCATCACTACTTATTTGAGATGGCAGGGGTTAAAGATTGGATGTTAAGGAATGCAGTTATTAAAAAACAAAGAGAAGCATGGAGCAATGCATTGAAAAGAGGCAGTAGTGGTATGAAGATGGTGGGACACGCGAAAAAGAAAATGGCGGGTGCATGGGTACCTTATTGACATGTTGGGAAAATGATATAGCTTGTTTAATCGTGGGATTAACCCCTTTACATGATACAACTTGTTTAATCAGGAGGTTGAGATAACAGTTCGAAAGCGTGTCGGGCTTTGGCGTGATTCATAGCTTCAGGTGGCATGATACAACTTGTTTAATCAGTGATTTTGATAAAGGGGGGCATCTGTAATGACTCATAGTGTCAGGGGGCGGGGAAGGTCGATTGCGAGATTCGGTGGGTCATTAATTCTTGAACCATCGGAATATTAAGGCGCACACTCTTGCCATGGCTTCGTCAACCTCCTCGTGCAAGTTAGTTTTCAGGAACTTGTCCGAAAATAGGTTCAGAAAGAGAAATACCTGTTTAGTAGTGGCCACTAATTGTGTTACATGCAGGAATTATGGTGTGGTTGAAGACGTCGTTCGAAGTTATCCATACACCGAGATTGCAGGCTTTCAATATTCTCATGCTGGAGCAACGTATGCCTGTCCTCACGATCGCGATGTTGAAGGGTCAGCCCTTGTGAAAAGACCCAAAAATATTACCTCTTGAGAATGTGACGATGAAGTAGATCTCCTTACCGTAACTACTTTATTAACCCAATATGGTATCGGTGCCCCTGTTGAAGATAATGAATACGGCCAAAAGTGTAGCATATTCCAAAGATGAGAACCATGCTGACCATTTGAGCAGGGATACCAAGCAGATGAGGTTCAACCACTTTTTTTCTTCGGTGAAGAAATTAAAGGAAGAATTGTTTAAATCATCGTATGACTATGTCAAATATGTTACCTTACCCGCCGGTATCGGACAAAGTGGACGGGTTAACATGACAAGGTTGAATCAGTATTTACCTGTGTTATCTACATTCAGTGATGAAATGAAAAAAATTGGTAAAATCACATGCGTAGTCATCATGAAAAAGAATTTATCCCTACTAGAGGAAAGATGTGTGGAAGATTTCTATATGAAGAACTTGTTGTCAAGATTTAAAAGCTTAGATGTATTAGATGAATTTTCTTTCACACACGATTGGGAAACTGGGGAAGACGTGTGTGGTAAATACTAGCAATGTATCTTGATGATGTATTATTTTCGTACAACAAATGTATATCATGGCTGTGTATTCTTTTGTACACCTTTTCCAGTGTACTCTTGTATGACTTTGTATGGAATATTAATTCATGTATTCCTGTATGCATCTATATACACATATAATAAATGATTAAGACTGAAGTGGGTTTTGTTAAGTTAATTTTCAGAGTTCCCTATTGACTTAAAAAAAAAATTTGCATTTGGGAGTGAATTCGGGGGACATGTTGGAACCTGTGATTTCGAGTTTTAAGACATCATCGGGGGGTTAGTGGAGGGAATTCAGGGTGAGGGTTGAAATCAGGGTTTTTTTTTACCTACGTAGACTATGAGGAACTTTGGGGTTGGGGTTGAAATCAGGGTTTTTACCTCCCATAGAGTATGAGGAGTTTTGGGGTTAGGGTTGAAATCAGGGTTTTTACCTCCCATAGAGTATGAGGAGTTTTGGGGTTAGGGTTGAAATCAGGGTTTTTACCTCCCATAGAGTATGAGGAGTTTTGGGGTTAGGGTTGAAATCAGGGTTTTTACCTCCCATAGAGTATGAGGAGTTGTGGAGGGCGGGGGTGTTAGGGTTGAAATCAGAGTTTTCATCCCCGTAGAGTTTTGCACAGCGCCGCCACGAGCGTGGGAACCTGTGAAATTTCACACCTATTTGTTATATTCACACCTTTATGGTCAAATGTAATTAACACCTCATTAAAAGGTGTGAAATTTCACACCTAGGTACTAATCCCCTGGTAGAAAAATCGACTACCTTGGGATTAGCACCTAGGTGTTGAGGGACAATGGGGTTTTTCCCCTACTGGAGTTGTGTGCAAGAATTGGACTTATCATTCCTTATTAACAGTCAGAGTCGTGCCAAAGTTCTTAGTTTGTACTTCTGATCAATTTTTTTGCATTGTAATCCTTTGCCAAATGTGATGATATCAGGTATAATTGCATTTATCTTTTTTATTTTTGGAGCTACTGTGTATATTCAGTTTTGTTGCTTGTTCAGCATACTTCTCTTGCAGCTGTGTTATTCTTTATCTGAGAGTGTTTTTTCTTCATGTAATCATTGCAATTTTGCTGTTTTGTGTTGTTAGCTATCTAATTTTTGTCAGCGTCAGTTCTTGTAAAATTCACTGCATTACAATAAAATCAAGGGGAAGTGTTGGCATATTGTGATTTGTATTGTTCATATTTTTGTTCTTAGACTGCGTATGTTGATTTTTCTGGCGAGTCGTGGAGCCACCTGTATGTAAACAATGCGACATGTTCGCTGTTCCCGCTTCCCTCTTCAGTCTGAATAAAAATCTACAGACGACAACACAAGTGTATCAACCAGCCCCTTCCTAGAAGGTCTAGAACTTAGTAAGGTTAACAAACACTCCACTTTGCCTTTTGGCCCAGGTTTCAGATTAAGGGGTGGCATGAGGTGGGCATTGGTGTAGATGACCTCAGGTTTGTATAGTTAGGAAAAGTATAATTTACTTTAAGAAACTGTGATTTGTTCCTTCACAATATACAATCCTTTACATTAGGAAGACTCAGTTATTGAGGAGAGGAATCTGAGTGAGTCTCCAGAATTGACCAGAGTTTGGCACACCTGGGCTACTCCACTTGGTCGAAAGAGCAAGGAGTGCCCTGTCTCTGATAAATTGATCAGGGTATAAGAACTTCTAGATAAGAGTCAGACTTCTGGGCCTTTTCAACCCACACGAAAAATGCTAAGAAGAATACCAAAAGTTGGAAGCATTAAGGCAAAGATCTGAGGAGGATTGCCTTATTGCCAGAATCTCATTCCTCCCTTGCTAGAGAAGGAGAGGGATTCCCTCAATGATTCTCACAAGAAAAATAGAAAAAAGCTCGATGTGTGGGCTCATCGCATCAGATGCCAGTCCAGCAAGTGTAGGTTCGAGTCCTATTCTCAACCTAAAGGAAGAGAAGTAGGAGGATGAAGAAAGAGGATGAGGAGAGGCCAGTCACTCTCGAATCCTTCTTACCTCTAGAACCACACACCTTAGGCGAGATGCAACTTGTCCACTTGAAGGAGCCAGGTAAGACAACACAACCTGTTGAGCAACCACCACAGATCCAAGGAAAAAAGGTTCCAAGTACTTGTAGGCAAAAACTCAAAGGGAGAAAGGCATAAATGTGGTCCTGATGAGACTACATCTATCTTCCAGTCCAACATATTCTTTGGAATGTGAGGAAAGTCGTCGCCAGCTGCAGAGAACCTCCTCCCAGTCTCACAGGACCAGGAGAAAGACAAGTCCTTAGACACTTCTCCCTTGGCGAATCAGTACTGGAGAAAGTTATCAACATCCATGTCCAGAGTGTAGAATCTCCACCAGTACAGCAACTCGCCAATAGGACAAAGTAATGACTGATCTTGATCATTAAATACAAACTCCAAGGTGTAAGGGATCAAGAAAGATTCACCCCATCAACAGATGCCGAATGATTCACATCCAAGACGGAGTCAAGACATGATACCCACCTTTTGAAGTGTTGTTGAAGACAATCAATGCACATCATCTATCCTCTTCACCAATGCTGGAGAGGGATGGGATGCAGTCTTGATGATTCTTGCAAGGGCTTCTGTGTCCTAAGCAAGAGTCAAATGCTGTCCAGAGGCCTGAGGTCCCGATGGTGGCAAGACAGATAGAAGATTTCTCATTAGTTGATTAATCTCGACTGAGGAGAAACAATACTACTTTCGTGAAAGACTAGAGTGAAAAAGTCCCATCAAAGACACCAACCAGTGAAGACAACTCTAATCCCTGGAATGTTTACAGGGGACTGTCTGAAAAAGTCATTCTGAGTCATCACTGTGGCCCATGGGTCAATTGCAATGGAGCAGAAGCCTTACATGCTTCTGCTATACCGTAGGGTAAACAGAAAGATGATAATGAGTCTATTAAAACATATCTCTGTCTCATGATTCTTGCAATGGCGCATGCAGAGCACAAAACAGGAACTTTAAACGAGAATAAAATGCTGCCCAGAGACCTTAGGTCTGTGATGGCTGGAGAGGTTCTTATTAGTAGTTAACCCTCGACAAAGGAGAAACAATGCTAAGACGAACAATGTCTCTGTGAGGAAGCAACACCCTGCCCCTTACTCTACTCCAAGTTGCTTGGTAGTACATTCCAACTTAGAATGTGTTCAGCTTATAGAGCTATCGAGTGCACTACAGTTACACTTGAGCACCTGTATGTTAACTGGAACAGGAGGGAAACTCTCTTGTTCAGCAAGAATACTGCTCCTGAGGTGTTGTTGCCAACAATACCACTGGGCTTCTCAAGATCAAACCTGTAAACTCTCAGGAGGCCTGA
The DNA here is from genome assembly GCF_015104395.2 of Macrobrachium nipponense. Classification (NCBI taxonomy): domain Eukaryota; kingdom Metazoa; phylum Arthropoda; class Malacostraca; order Decapoda; family Palaemonidae; genus Macrobrachium; species Macrobrachium nipponense. Next base: position 62,494,525 of record NC_061110.1, on the reverse strand, counting down.
GAGACTGCCCGAGTTTCAGGAAAATAATGAGAATACACTTACCGTCTCTGTTACACACCTGAAGAACTGTCCTATAGGTATGCGCCTATTACTCTGTCGGTGCATCTGATAACATCCGTGCATCTGATAACAGACACATGTCATGAGGAGAATATACAAGGATATTCAAAGGCTCCTGTTGATCAAGCACCAGTCTAATTCCTTCCTCGTCCTTCGAAAGAGGAAAATGAATAAAGGACTGGTAGCAGATCTTCTTCATTCTCTAATAAAGAGAGGGAAGGCCAAGCTGTCCTAAAGGGAGGCTTCTAGGGTGACAACAGGACACCAAAGACAACTAGCTCTTGTCTGAACTGGAGAGGTGGAGGTTTGACCTTCCTTAGCGATATCCATCCTGAATAACTTGAGTGTACATCCAGTGAGGTGCCCAGACCGAACCAGGAACATGGGTCCTTGCAGCCGAAATCTGGGGAGAAATCTCCAAAGAGTTCCTCTTATTCACCTCTCCCCTCCCGGTGTAACCCAGAAAGTAGAGGGAACAGGAGAGGAGGATTTAATGTTCTCACCCACCCTGCTGGCGGAAACAGCAAGAGCAGGTGATACACATGCGATCATTAACTTGCGGTGATGATGTTGAAGCAAGTTTAGAAAACATCTATGCAAGAACTTGCAAAGTCTTTGCCACGCATCTGTCTTCTACAAAATAAAAAACCTCATGTGAAGAGGACTGCACAAAGGACCTCCTCTTTGACTCTCCTGAAGTCCTGTCCCGAGAGACAGACACATCTTCATAGAACCTGTAGCAACACTAATGCCAGTGTTAACAAGCAGGGGCCAGTCACTGTATGACTCACACCCTTCTCCAGCCCTGTGCCAGAATCAGGACGGTAAGCTGTCTCTCCAGCACTGGTTTTGGATACACAATCCTCTGTAGAGATTTGTACATTCAAGAGTGTAGCCAAGTTACAACGTTCTGTCTGGAGAAGGGCCTCAGTTTGGCAGAGCTCCGCCGGCGTGGTGCTGATGTGCAAGGACGTCGATCGGGGTGCAGGTCGGGGCATCGGGGGACCAAGTGGGGAGAGCATGGATCGTGCTGCAGGTCAAAGAACCATAGGGAACGATGATAGACAGCTCCCAGTTTTGAGCTGAGTTCTCCATGTCTGCCAGCCCACTCTTACAGTCAACAGGTGTCCAAAACCATGAAATAAACGCCTAAATACTCCTGTAGAGGACGTGCCATTGTGAGTCTGCTAATGGTGTTGAGATCGACCACAGATAGGAGCACCAGAGAACCTAGACTGAGTGCCGTATATGTCCCTTAAAGGTTTTCTGGGGTAGGTGGCCTGAGCTGCTACCATCCTAATCCGGGAGGTCAACAGTTGTGAGGACTGGAATCAGACAGGGAGAAAGCTCTAACTACTTTATTGAACAGAGATGGCTGTATATGAGGCAGCAGTGCGGATGGAAGCGTAGCATCCATCACCCATGCACATACAAAAAGGGACAGAGCCCCCACTGCAATTGTGTTTCATCGCAGCTCATATATCTTTGTGCAGAGAGAACATTTTGATATGATATATATATCGGTGGATAGACCGTGAAATACGCTACATTTTAGTATATGGTATAAAAAGTATGTACAGAGGAAGGATGGACATTTGACGAAATGCCGTGCTTACATATTTATAAATGTCCCTGATGATGTGACTAGAGGTCACGAAACGTAGGATTAAACTACTGTTCATGAAATCTGCTTGTTTTCCTGCACCTGCTCCTTTTAACATGTGAAAAAATTGTTCCTGTTCTTTGCTTGTATATATATATATATATATATATATATATATATATATATATATATATATATATATATATATATGTGTGTGTGTGTGTATGTATGTATGTATATGCATGCATGTGAATATCCTTAAACCCACAGTAGATAAGTGTAGAAAGGTGAGTTAAAATGGGTACTTTCGAACAAGTACTTTGTTTATGCTACATTTTCAAGTTCACACTGTATATAATAGAAGTTAACAGACCTTTATATACAAAAACAGAGAGAAGGTGGGGTTAAAGTTCCTTTTGCGGTGATCTTTGACCCTGCAGATTATTGAGGAATTATCCCTGTTAATAGCATGGCCTGTCTTAAGCCAATGATCCACAATGCTATCATTTGTTAAGCTTCTTGATATGGCATATTTGTGCTGAGTGCATCTCACCTTTAATTCCTTTGATGTTTGCCCAATATAAATCTTTTTACATTCTTTACAAGGAATACTGCAGGTATACAATATTGTTTAAATATGGTGGGCTATTCTTAATTAGTTTATTTTTCAAAATATTATTGTAAATAAATACTAAGTTAATATCAGTAGTCTTTAAAATTGATACAGCAGGAATGAAATTAGGGTGATATGGTACACATAGAATATTCTTAAATTTTTCTTAATACTGGTTGGATTGTAATATGTCTTTTTTGCTTTATTTTTACGAAGTTCCAGAAAATATGGGGGATAACAGAATAATCTCCTATTTGATCAATATTTTTCAACTTGTCTTCTAAAAATTCAGGATTACAAATTCTAAGAGATCTGAGATACATACTGGAAAATATTGACATCTCAATTTGTTTTACATGGTTAGAGTAAAACTGAATATATGACAAGTTATTAGTGGGTTTCCTATGTACTTTAAAATTAAAATTGGTGTTAATATTTCTAATAACTTGGACATCCAAAAATGGCATACAATACCTTTCTTCATATTCTATGTTAAATTTTATGGATGGTACAAGATTAGGAGGTCGGGAATATTTATATTTTCTTTTACAATACAAAAACAATAATTGTCTACATATCTAACCTAAAATACCGTATAAAATAAATTTCTTGGAATAAGTCTAGATTTAAAATTTAGACAAGAGTGGCGAAAGAGGGTTACCCATAGCCATACCAATATCTGTTTATAAAAATTATCACTGAAAGTGAATTTAAAATTTTTCATACAATTGATACCAAATTAATAATGATGTTAGCATGCAATTCTAGATTATACGAGTCCAAATGTTGTGATAAATATTGAAGTAAGTAATCAATGGGAACTTTAGCAAATAAATATGTTACATAAAAAACTGGTTAATTTATCAGTGCTGGATAATTCAATATGAGAGCCTAGCACAGAAATCAACAGAGTTTTGTAAAAGGGAATTTGAAATAGTACCCAGGATAGGTGATAGTCATTCCATTAGATATTTAGAAAGTTTATAGCTAATAGAACCAGTTGAACTGATAATGGGGCATATAAGGAAATCTCATTTATGGGTCTTGATTGATCCGTGCATGTAAGGTAAAGATGGGCCAATCGTCGTCATTTTTCTCTTTTATTTAACTGAGTTCCTTTAGAATAGCGTTTATTTTACAAATGAAACTTTTTATGACATCAGTTAACGGGTCTTTCAGTAGCTTTTTGTGAGTACTAGAGTTAGATGATAAGTTTTCCATGTTTTCCACATGAAAAATTGTAAATTATTTTTAAATGATAATTTTATGAACAGATATTTAGTATGGCTGTGAGTAATCGTTTTCCGCCATTCTTGTCTAAATTTTGAATCAAGACGTTTTCCAAGAAGTTTATTTTCTACGATGCTTTGGGTTAGATATGTAGACAATTATTGTTTTTTGTTGTAAAAGAAAATATAAATATTCCTGATTTCCTGCATACAATTAATAATCTTGTACCATCCATAAAATTCAACATAGAATATGTTGGGTGTCTTAGTTATTAAAAAAAATAATTTTATTTGTAGGTATATAGGAAACCCACGAATAACTTGTCATATATTCATTTTTACTCTATCCATTCTAAACAAATTAAGATGTCAACATTTTCCAGTATGAATCTCAGACCTCTTAGAATTTGTAGTCCTGAATTTTTAGAAGATGAGTTTGGATTATTGATAAAATAGGAGATTCATTATGTTACCATTCTTATTTTTTTGAACTTTGTAAAAATAAAGCAAAAGAGATGTATTACAATCCAAAGGAACAATCCAACCAGTATTAACAAAGAATTTAAGAATATTCTATGTGTACCATTTCATCCAAATTTCCTTCCTGCTGTACCCATTTTAAAAACTATTGATATTACCTTAGTATTTAAATATAATATTATTTCGAGGAATAAACTAAATAAGAGTAGCCCTCCAAATTCAAACAATATTGTATACAGTATTCCTTGTATAGAATGTAATAAGATTTATATTGGGCAAACATCAAAAGAACTAAAGGTGAGATGCTCTTAGCACACATATGCCATATCAAGAGGATTAACAAATAATTGTATTGTGGATCATTGGCTTAAGACAGACCATACTTGATTGATTGATTATGAAATTTAGGACTTGAGGACCAAGCGCCAGAATCCATCAGGATTATTCAGCGCCCTAATGAAAACAAAGTTTATAAGTTAGTATGATAAACTATGAATAAGTGAATGATACCAGTGTTCAAATATGAACGTAAAAACTGATGACAGATAAAACCAATAAAAAAATACATCATTGTCAAAATTTTATATCTAAAATATATACTTTCTAAAATATTTAATAAATATACTGAAATTATATCATAATATCTCATTAAAATAACCAGGCTCTTTCAGATAACCCATAAGGTTATCTACCTCAACACCATCATTTAGAATGTCTAAAATAGTCTTCCCAGCAATTAAGTACTTTACCCTAAGGCAATTAAATCTAGGACAGTGCACCAGCATGTGATCAACAGATAGCTGACCATCACAGTGAATACAAACTGGGGCACTGGCTCCCTCTCAAATAAAACTATGGGTGAAGCGGGTATGGCCGATCCTAAGCCGTGTTAGAATGATCTCGAGTCTTCTGATGCGATTAAAACCCGAACTCCAAAAATCAACACTTTCCCTAATATTTGTGTACTTCCTATTTGCGGATAAAATAGGGGAAGTCCATCTCTGCTGCCATCATTTGCTGATGCATCTTCTAACAACTGGATGCATATTTAAATGTGGTACCTTATTACCTAATAAATCACATCTAGCAGCATCCTTTGCTTCACTATCAGCCAGTTCATTCCTTTCTATACCAGCCCAGGAACCAAACAAAACTCAACTGATTTGTGACGAACAGAAAGATAGGAAAGCCATTCCTGGGTCTTTTGAATTAAGGGATGGGTAGGTTTAAACTTCTTTAGGGCCTTCATCCTCTTACCATGTCTCTTTTGCTTGAAGAACATCCCACCCAGATTAACAGACTAACCTCGCCCTCTCTGTTTTTGTATATAAAGGTCTGTTAACTTCTATTATATTCAGTGTGAACTTGAAAATGTAGAATAAACTACAGAAGTACTTGTTCCGCAGTCTCTAGCTTCACTCACCTTTCTATTGTGGATTTAAGAATATAATAACATAGATTATATAGATATTATATATAAATATATGATAATATATTAAATATATATATATAATATAATATATATATATATATATATATATATATTATATATATATAAATACATAACTATATATATATATATATAGATATATATATATATATACTATATATATATATATATATATATATAAAGGTTTTTTGCCACAAATGAAAAAGCGAGATAGCTGAGTACTTTCGGTCCTGTTCGAACCCTTTACTGAAGGCAAACTGATTTTACAGAGAACAACATAGTCAAAAGAAGGCTTAATATCCAAACTTACACTACAAGATTAGCAATAAGGGCGATTTTCACTCTACAGAAAGGAGGAGCCGCCTGAGGGTAGCCACACCTTGAAGGATACACGCAGTAAACAAGTGATTCTTCCAGAAAACAGCACATTTTGAAAAAACACAGGAGCATATACAATTTAATATAATGAATTTTACACAAATTTTCCCCCAAAAAAAATTATTATTAATGAAAAGACGAAAGAAAATATAAATATATATATATATATATATATATCAAGCAAGAGAAAGAGGGAGAGAGAATATCGAACCAGAGAGAGAGAGAGAGAGAGAAACAGAGAGAGAGAGAGAGAGAAAGTAATAATGACTATATACATGTGGGACTAATACAAATTATACAAATCACTTATAAAAACAACCTGAATCTTAGTCTGGGAATGTACCATTGGGACCCATATATTTGTAAGATGTTTATGAAGGACCTTAAAATAAATGAACAACTAATAAATTAGTCCCACATGTATATAGTTATTATTTCTTTCTCTGTCTCTGTCTCTGTCTCTGTCTGTCTGTCTCTCTCTCTCTCTCTCTCTGGTTCGATATTCTCTCTCCCTCTTTCTCTTGCTCGATATATATATATTCTTATATTTTCTTTCGTCTTTTCATTCATAGTAATTTTTGGGGGGAAAATTTGTGTAAAATTCATGATATTGAATTGTATATGCTCCCGTGTTTTTTCAAAATGTACTGTTTTCTGGACCAATCACTTGTTTACTGCGTGTATCCTTCAAGGTGTGGCTACCCTCAGGCGGCTCCTCCTTTCTGTAGAGTAAAAATCGCCCTTATTGCTAATCTTGTAGTGTCAGTTTGGATATTAAGCCTTCTTTTGACTATGATGTTCTCTGTAAAATCAGTTTGCCTTCAGTAAAGGGTCCGAACAGGACCGAAAGTACTCGGCTATCTCGCTTTTTCATTTTTTCCTTTGTGGCAAAAAACCTTTATTTATACATAGCATCACGTTTTATATACTTCGTGATCAAGTTATTCGTGTGTGTGTGTACACAATAAAGAAGATTAAGGGCAGGAACATGATGAAATTCACATTATGCTTTGATTCTACGTTTCGTGACAACATCACCACATCTTCAGGGATTTTCTACAAAATAAAATATAATATGTTAACATAAAATAAGAGCTGATTACAAGATCCAATAGTTGAAAAAATTAAAACAGTTTAATGGTAAAATTACAAATCTCACACTGGGGTGGGATCACAAGCTCAAAAAACAAGTGGGCAAAATCCCCACATATAAACTTAACCAATCCGGCTGCCAGACTCACCCTCAGCCCCACTTTCCTCTTGATACTATGGAATACATGCAGGACAGTTGACCTACCTACACACACAACAAAAACCACAAAACATGTATTCATTCAACTCCAGATACTCAGGGCTATGGTGAGCTGTCTGCTAGTCGATGTTGTGGAGACACCAACAACCGTTGCAAACCAATACACAACCAACAACAACCATGGACCACAACCCCACAACACAACAACCAAGGACCACAACTCCACAACTCAACATCACAACAACCAAAGACCATAACCCCACAACTCAACAACAAGCAAGGGATACAACCACAACTCAACAACACAGCAAACAAACAAGGACTACAACCACAACAAAAGTCCACTGCACAACAATCACTAACAACACATAATAACAATATAGAAGGCAACACACACACCCACTAACAACACCAAGAAATCGCAACAACAACCCTCATCACCTCACAAACACACCAAGAAATCACAATAACTTCCAAAAACAATAACAACCCTCAACCATAACTTACAACTCAACAGAAACTCACAAGCACAACAAATCTAACAACACAGGCACAACAACTCTAAAACAAACAATACCGAACTTAACAACAACCAACAACAAATCAATAACACACAACTTAATTGACTTTCAATGCCTGCAACACTCTTTGTAGACTGCAGCCGATACTACTGACCATCACAGGCTCTGACTAAAGACCGACTCAAAACTCTGGTCATAACTCTAACTCCAACAGCACCAGCAGACAACCCAGAACTCACCAACAGCCAATTCAATCATTAACCATCCATCCACCAATTACGCTCTCTCTCTCTCTCTCTCACATACACTCAGAAAACCAAAACACAAATACATACTACATGATCTCGACAGCAATACAAACCACGAAACTTTCTCTCTCTCTCTCTCTCTCAAGGACGTTGTCAAATGGAACTACCATAACTCCTCCATATTTCCTCCCCTGTTACATTTGACAATGTCTCCTTACACTCGCAAAACCCACACTCAATAGCCTTCCGCAACACCCACGGATGCTCGGATGCAGACCCCCTGGATCTTGTTTGAGGGCCCTCATACACACTCTCAGTTATATTGCCAAAGAGACTCATTCACACTGCCAACCATGTCCTTACTACTTGATTCCCTTCTTGCCAAAATCTCACAAAACCCTGACAATTCAAAGCCACACACACTATAAGTGTCATTCCTTCCCTCAAAGTCATCTGTATTACACTCTTATCTACCATTTTTACCCTAACACTAACCCCTCTATCATGCAGTTCACGTTTCTCCATTTCATTCCCTTTCCTTACCTTCTTCCACTTTCTTCCATACTCAACCAACACCAACTGCCGATCTTCCAGACCCATTTGCTCACTGACACTCAGCTCATACTTATTCACCCTCAACCACTCACTCATAGCATTCTCCCGAACATACTGTCGCATACTAGAGGACCCATACAACTGAATCCCCTTAACACCTAGTTTCCTGAATTCCCAGCCTGATTCATCCTCTTTCGCCTACACACACTCACCACATGACCTTCCATTCCACATTCGACACACTGCATGCGGCTCCTTACACATCCTAGCATAATCCCCACTCTTTCCACAATTACCGCAAACCTCGTTCACACAGGTACCCCGACATCCACTCACTATCTGCCCACACCTGTAACACTTAATACCCCTATCTTTCTTACACTCACTTACTAACTAACTGCCCCATTTGCCCACACCTGAATCACGCTCCTAACGCCCACCAACATTCATTCTTCTTGTGTCCTGGCTTACGACATCTGTAACCTGCTGCTCTCGCTCACAACTAACTGACCCTACTCTTCCAACACTCGCACTCCTATCTCTTTTAGGGCTAACTACACTCATGGCACTTGCTCTAATGCTCCTATTAACCACTCGCTCTGCCATTTACCTCGGCCCTTCTAAAACTGCCTCCCTATAACTCTTAAACTCTGGTACAACCTCAGCTACTTCAGTCCTAACACTAACACTTCTACTCTCTTGCATACACCTATCTAACTCATAACCCTCCACTATTTCTAAAATGTCATTCCATGTCAACCTTTCATTCGTCCATCTCATTTTCTCCTTACATTTTAGATTCATAAACTCGTATACACTCTCTGGTACAGTCGCCAACAACTTTCACACTAACTCCTTACACTCATTCATCCCTTCATCCCCAATTTTTTTCCTGGCTAATGTTTCTAACCTACAGACATACATTGACAACGACTCACCATCATTCATTCTTGCCTCTACAAAATCATGTTTTCTCCTATATGTAATGCTACTCTTTATCCTCTTTGCCTGTTCCACAATCCTGGCTTTTGCACTCTCATACGGTACATTCCCTACACTCATCATTACCCAATACATACTCAACAAAAACCCTGTCAAGAAGTTACCTAACTCTCTTGCCCAGACTCTTGTTATCCCCATACTTAGCCTCACAATACTTCTCATATTCCTTAAAAAAGCCCCCTATGTCCCTACTACCATATTCCTCGTATTGTGCACATCGGGGTACCTCTCTCACATAGGTACACAGCCTTTCGTACTTCCTGTTCACTCTCCCTCTCACTTTCCCTACTTCCATTCTGACCTTTCTTTCCCTATTCCGAATACAGTGAATCCACTTCCATACTCACGTCCATAATCTTGACTACGCTCTTCTTACCCTTCTTCTTTCTACCCACTTGTTTCCACTCACCACTACCTAAATCACTCTCAGCCCTTTCTGCAATGTATTCAGTCCTAGTCTCATCCTGTCCATCACCCTTACTAGCCTTCTTTCCCTTAGTCTTCTTCTTCTCCTCAACCCCCTTCTTATTTTTTCCTCAGGTTTATCCTTATCCTGTGTCTTCCCTTTCTTTCCCTTACTTATCACAACCAACTCACTTCCGCCAATCATAATCTTATCCACTTGTTCTTTCACTTTCTTTACCACTCCTGGGCCATCACAAGACCCAGTAGGCCTACCTCCTACTGCTCCCTCTCCCATGAATCCCTTCAGCTTCTCCTGCACTGCATTCATCATTACTCCAAATTTTTCTTCCATTTTCCCAACCATTCTCTCTTCTGCTCTTTCACCTCCTCTTTCATTTCCACTTTCGCACCCTTTAGCATTCCTCTCATTTCCTTCAACTTGCTCTTCCGTTCCTCACACTCTTCCCCCAACCTCTCATTCTCCACTTCCAATCTTTCCTTAGCTTTCCTCGCCAACCACAACTCCTCCTTCAACCTCTCCACTTCAGTCAAACCTTCCATCCTCACTTTCCTTCGCCAATCACTCAACCCACCACACAAACTGTCCTGTAGCAGCCACATCAACTGTTCCTGTTCAGGCACCAAAAATTTAATGAGGTGGGATCACAAGCTCAAAAAACAAGTGGGCAAAATCCCTCTGCATTAACTTAACCAATCCGGCTGCCAAACTCACCCTCAGCCACACTTTCCCTTTTACACTACGGAAACACGCAGGACAATAGACCTACCTACACACAGAACAAAAAACACAACAGATGTACTACTCACCCAATTCCAGATACTCAGGGCTATGCTGTGCTGTCTGTTGGTTGAGGTTGTGGAGACACCAACAACCGTTGCAAACCAATACACAACCAACAACAACACAACAACAACCAAGGACCACAACCCAACAACAAAACAACCAAGGACCACAACCCCACAACACAACAACAAACCAGGAATACAACGACAACTCAACAACACGGCAAACAAACAAGGACTACAACCACAACAACAGACCACTGCACAACAATCACTAACAACACAAAAACAACATAAAAAGGCAACACAAACACCCACTAACAACATCAAGAAATCACAACAGCTCATCAACAACAACCCTCAACTTCTCACAACCACGTCAAGAAACCACAATAGCTCCCAACAACAATAACAACCCTCAACTATAACAACTCAACAGAAATGCAAATCTAACAACACTGGCACAACAACTCTAATGCAAACAATACCAAACTTAACAACAACCAACAACAAATCAATAACACAACTTAACTGACTTTCAATGCCTTCAACACTCTTCATAGACTGCTGCCGACACTACTGACTATCACAGGCTCTGACTAAAGACTGACTCAAAACTTTGACTGTAACTGTAACTCTAACAGCACCAACAGACATGAAATTCTCTCTCTCTCTCTCTCTCTCTCTCTCTCTCTCTCTCTCTCTCTCTCTCTCTCTCTCTCTCTCTCTCTCAAGAACGTTGTCAAATGGAACTCCCATAAATTACATGCACACTGGACTAAAACAGAGACTAGAAGTACTAAACAACTTACCAAAGATGAGAAAAACATTTAAAAATTTCAGCTAAATTACACATACATAAAAAGAACAACACATACAATCAAAAGTAAAAGTCATTTATTCATAAAATTACAACCAAACACAGCTCCACACTTAACCAACCTTTCAGCATCAAAGATAAAAACACACTAAAAGTAAACAACCTACAACATCAAGAGGCGCAAGGAATGACAGAATATTTAGGTCAAAAACAAGAGGCCGACAACAGAGGAATGGTTATTTAAAGTTGGAACTCGTAGTTTGATGTTCAGTTTCCAAAATCAACAGAGTGCCTCAGTGGTGTGGTCGGTATGTTTTTGGCCTGCCACCTCGGTGGCCGCGAGCTCGATTCTCGGGCATTCCATTGAGGTGTGAGAGATGTGTATTTCTGGTGATAGAAGTTCACTCTCGACATGGTTCGGAAGTCACGTAAAGCCGTTGGTCCCGTTGCTGAATAACCACTGGTTCCAAGCAACGTAAAAACATAATACAAACAAACTAAAATCAATAATTCGTTAAGTTCCCTTGTTTGGCCAATAATTTCAAAATCTTCGTATTTGATTGCAGTTTTACATTTAATAGTGTGAATCCATATATAAGATGTTTCTGGGTTAGATAGCTTACACCCAGTTCTATAACTAACGCCCTGATGGGAACACACACACACACACACACACACACACACACACACACACACACACACACACACACACATATATATATATATATATATATATATATATATATATATATATATATATACACACACACACACAATACTCAAAGCATCAAGACAAACAGAAAGTTGTGCAATAAGATTTGAAATAGGGACATCTTCCTGCCACTCTAGGGGTAACGCAGAATAAACTTTTCTATCTGAAGAATACACCTGAGAGTGAGGACAATAAATTCCTATTTGAGATAACCAATTAAAAAAAAACGTTGGATTCTGCAAATAAAAGAGTATCTGCCGGGGTTAAATTTAAATTTAAGCAAAACTGAATCAATTAAGGGTGCAATTGAAAGAAATGGTAAACGATTTGATCGAGGAATAAGTGACAAATCAACATTGAAAAACAAACAAACAAAACCAAGGAAAACATAAAAGGAGGAACTCGGAATGATGATACTGAAAAACTATGCTGATCAGTAGGAATAGATTAAAATAGGAGGATACAACGTTATTTTGCCGTGAAGACATGAATGGAAACTTATAACCTTTTTTACTTGACAGCAAAGCAAATATTAACGCTAGGAATAGAAATAGAATCGCGTGACATCCACGCCAAGAATAAAGAGGAATTGGTAATTAACATCCGTATGAAATCTAAATAGGACGGAATTTATCGGAAATATCTGGCACTACAGAGACAATATTACTAAAACCAGCTCAAACAAGTGAGAAATGGAGGCGGAGCACGCAAGGCAAGGGAGTCTTTTCAAAGATATCTCTCAACTAAAACTACTACTACCGCTGCTACTCTAGTCGGAGGTACTAGCTACATATGCAAAATAAATATCCCTCGGTATACTACTATCTGTTCTTTTCAGGGACCCGTCAAAGTTTTGGTATCCAATTTACGGTCACTAGGCTTTTTTTATTACTGAGACATACTATGGAAACCCATCACAACGAGTGAATTTGATACAGCAGTAGGCTTATGGAACTCGTGATTTTTGCAGGTGGGTAACTATACTACCTGTAGGTATACTAGCCTAGTACTAGGTAGGTAGTTTGTAGGCTAGAACGAAAGGATCTGGTGCTAACACAATGCCACCTTAGAACGGAAGCTTAGGTACCTAGGCTAATCCATTATTTATGATTTTTACATACTTGAGGAGGAGGAGAACAGTCCGTAAGGGGCGAACCCCCCCCCCCCCCCCCAAGTTCAGAGCATGGTGCCTAACATGAGCTTTAGGAAGGCAAGATCTTGATAGGTCAGGGGTCGGAACATGGCATTCTAGGAAAGGTTAGGCTGTTTGTTTTCTTGTGATTTTTCCAAGTACTAGCTATAGGGCTAGGTATCCTATTACTACCTACTAGCTACCTAGTGTCGCTGATGAAGGTGGTGTTGTTGTTTATAGGCTACCTAGGGTAAATGGATGGCGACATAACAGCCACCTCTCCCAGAATGTGGACACTTCGCGAAAAAGCTCTTGAATTATGCCATTAGTATTTCGTAATGTAGTAGAAAAAACCTACTAGGTAGGACTACCTACTTCAAGAGGAGCGTAGAGGTCTTGGTGTGTTGCTTGGATGGGCCACAACTCTTGACCGATGTTATGGCAGTGTACTATTCAAGTACTTTTTTGAGAAGATGGCCACGTTCCGGGAGATATGGCTACTATGTCGCTGCCTGGTCATTTGCCCTATTGTCAGTCTAGTTATATTAACCTCACATCTTTATCCAACATGGTTGCGGACCCTTTGGGAATGTGGGATTTTGGGTGGGGAAACCACTTCGAGAAAGACCGGACATGTTTTTGTTATGGAATGCTTCTTTACATGTGCAAGTCACAAGGGAGCCAGCCATATGTTCAAGAAGGTATTGACTAAGGAAACCTATTAGCCTATAAAAGGAACTAGTATACTAACCTATCCTAATCTAACCTAGTAGGCCATGCTACTTAGCCGGAGCCTCCCAGACCCTCCAGTGAAGGAAACTCCACTTGTTATCAAAAGGTCCTCTATAACACTTTGCTTTTACAATAGCATTCCAGGATGCCCAGCATACAGTAACATTATTATACATATAGGTAGGACTTACCAAGCAGTTGCATATAGCCTACCTAGCTGCAAGCTTCCTACCGTGACAGTCAAAAATTCAAATTTACCAGTGGTGCCACCATCGCTAGTGTAGGTGAACAAGACCCGTCCTCTTTAGGGAATGATACTTACAAACTGTAGTGTTACTATTCATTTTCTGCTTGGACCCCAAGTAACATCAGTGGTTTTTTGGTGGTCACTTTGTGATTTTTTTTTTTATAGTATTTCCAGACTTTTGGTGAAGTATTCAATCAATTTTGTTGTGGTTTTGCTAAATTAGCTATTGGATTAGATGTCATTAGCCTATGTCAGATTCCAGCTCATCTAGTATTAGGTACTGTGTTGAGAGATGTAAGACAAGGTTAACAAAACACTCTTATTACTCACAAACCAAATGTATTAAGTGTAGGGGGCAGGAGTGTTTGAAAGATCTGTTATGTCCTGAATGTGATGATTGGGAGGAGAATACTAAATGGAAAACTTTAAAGTCTCATCTTGATAAGCTTAATAGAGATAGGAAAAGAAAGGAGGCTCTTAGAGCTGAAAGTAAGGCTTTTGTAGAGACTTTCCCTAAAGTAGCAGTAGAGGTAACTATTTCTTCTTGACTTCCTATCATGTCTCCAATCCTTACCCCTCCTACTACGTTACTTCAGACTCCAATTCCAGGCTCCCATGCCTTTAATCCCGACACTGTAGCCAGTCTTGAGTAAAAATTCCTTGCTAATGCAGTAATGGAATTAGATCATTCTTTCAGGTCTTTTGTAGAGAGATCATATCTCAGCAGTGACAGTGCAGTGCTTTCGGAAGAGGTGGCTGTTCGTCCCTACGGTTCCCTAGACGAAGTTCCCTGTCCTGCTTCCCCACACTGGGGAGAAGACTTGCCAGAGGTCCAAGGGAGGCCACAGGGGTTTGTCTATGAGCCTGTTGAGCGAGTCCCGGCATTGACAAAGCGCCACTGGAAAGACATCTCTTTTAGTGCTAACCGTCTGCCATTAGACTCGGTGGACTCTTCTCCAGACAGAAAACGTCTTTGGCGATGCTACTGAAAACAGTTCTCCCTCTTCTGTTAAGAAGTACAGGGAAGTCACCAGTCCACAGCCTTCTTGCAGTTTTGACTTACCCGTCTTCTGCCAAAGCAGCATTTGTTCTACAAATACAAGCCCTTGGTCCTTTACATAAGGAATTACTTTCATCATAGGCTGGAAATTGGGCGTAAGAGAATAACAACAAGGTAGTAAGGCAGTAACTGCTTGTCCAATAGTCGGGAGTCTCACCCGACCGGATGTAAACATTCCACTTTGCTTTCAGCCGCCGTCATGCGCAGACGTTCTCTCTGCTCACCTCTATCGTCAGATTGTGAGAGTTCCTATTTGTTTTTGGTTTATGAGTGTTTTGTTTTGTTGTTTGCTTATTTTTTGCAATGCAAACCCAAAACTTGGATAAGATTCCTCGCCCCCCATTTGCACAACACTTTTCCTCTGGAGTGGGGGGCCAGGAAATGCAGAGGTTTTCGCTCGAAAGTGGATGTAGATCCTCATGCCCTTTGTGCTAAGTGCCGAGGGCGTGAGTGTAATAAAGACAATCCTTGTGATACATGTATCTCTTGGTTGGCAGAGCAGTGGGTGAAATACAAGGGGAGGAAGTGATCATGGGGGAAGTTTTCCTAGGTTTTTTTCGGAGGGCTACAGGCCCTCGTCGACTCCGTTGGTGGCTAACCCATCGTCTTCCTTTCTCCCTCTGTGTAAGCTTCCCCATCTCGCTTTTTCCCCTTTGGGGGAAATGTCTCCTTCCTCTTCTTCACTTGATTCGTCAAGTGTGGAAAGAGCAGGGTAGGCATGCCGACCTGGAGATGTATTCGAGAACTTCTGCTTGCTCCAGAGGGGATCCTCCTCCTTCGGGGCGAATGGGAATTCTCCCTACTAACCCCCCTACTAACCCGACTTTTCCTCCCTCAGGTGTGCCTGACTCCGCGGTCGGGGATCTGCAGCAGGCTTGGGTGAAGCTGGGGTTGCTTGGTGCTCCCTCACTCCAGGGGCTGATAGTTAATTTTTCATTAACCCCTGTGACTCATGGGGTAGAGTCAAGGACTATGACTACCATTTAAATGCCTGTGTATGCAGCACTGCCCCACTTGGTGTATACCCAGCATGTAACTTTGGTTACACCTGCTACAGTTGTATCATCGGTGCCACTTACTTCAAGGGTGGGGTCTTTTCTCCCTCCTCCTTTAGGCTATGCAGTCCTCTCTCCCCCAGCTGGGTATGATTGTACAAAGATATCTCCTCTTGATCTTCTGCCTGTCTCCGTCCCCATGCCTGCTGCCCCTGTTCCTGACCGTGCGAGTGCTGCTGTGGTATTGGCGCCCCCGGTCTAGGCCACTCTGGAGCCTGCTGCTCCGGCAGCCACTTTAGCAACGCCCTGGATGGGGGATCTGACTGTGGTGCTGAGGAAACTGACGAAGAAGAATTCAAAGGAGAAGCAAAAGATGTTGTCGTCTTCCTCTTTGTCTTCATCTTTGTCATCGTTGTCTGCCGCCTCCTCCACTTCTTCTGAGGCTCCTCCGCCGAAAAAGAAGGCTGCCTCCACCCCCCACCCCCAAGAAGTCTTGCTCTGGGACCTCTAAGGGTCTGTCTCCATTCTGGTGAGACAGGTGGACCTTCCGCTGGTCCTCCCGTTCCTTTGGGAATGGGAACTGCCTCGCCGCCCCCAGGGGTGCACAGGACAGGGACCACAGATGTACTTGCTACCACTGGGACTTCTGCTCCTAGTTCTGGAGGTTCTGCCTCTACGACTGGGACCTTCTCAGTCTCAGGTGCTCGTTCGCGAGTTTCCCCTAATGTACGCTCACCAACTGGTGAGCATGCAGCTAGAGTCGACGACGCTGAGTCTGCTCACCGTCACGAGGGAGGGAAGGTGAAGGTCGCTCAGGTGACTTTTGCCTAGTCAATGACTCCTTGCGTAGTGATCATTTGGCTCCCAGGGGTGACGTGACGGTCCAGCGGGACCGTGCACACAGTGAGACTAGTAGGAGGTCCCCCGTTCAGTCTTTTGGAGGAGCTTCTGCTTCTACTGAGGCTGTGACGCGTCGTGAGAACGGTGCCCACTCTTGTCATGCTGGTGGAAACTATTCTTCACCCGATCGTCGGTCACGCCGGATGGTTCAGCCCTTGAGTAGCGATTCACCTAGTGTGAGAGTGTTGCTACCACTTGGATGAGTGCTTCTCCACAGGGAGAGCACTCCTTTATACCTGTGAACCGATCATCACCTCAGGTTGGTGATCGCTCGCAGTCCGCTCTGTCCGTTGGTTCAGCTAACAGACTGAGTTGGAGCGTCAGATCTTCCTCACCTGTACCTTCAACCTCATCGGGATGCACTGGGAGGAGCGAGGCGACCAGGGGGAACTGTGGAGAGGGCGGCCACAAGAGCATATGTTCCAGGCACGGTCTTAGGACCCGAGAGGTCTTATGCTCAAGTGGTTTGAGGAGATCCTAGGGGGTCTGTCAAGGCTCTTCCCTCTGAAGGTAAAGGGTCAAGGGAGGGACTCGCCCTGGAAGGACTTGATGGTCCTTCTCCTCAGGACGCAGTCAGTCCCGAGATCCAGAGGTCTTTTGCAAAGGTTATCATGCTGGTTTGTGAGCACAATGACCTTGGGGAAGGATCGATGGTTGCTCCCTCTGACCACCCTTCACAGTTAAAGTCATTCTGAGGTCCTAAGAAAGAACCCAGAACTTTTGTGGGATTACCTTGGTCTTCCTTGTCGGAGGATGTGTTGGGCCAAGTAAACAATCTTGTCTCAGGACAAGAGAGTTTACTCAGGGCCAACATATCGGAAAAGTTGCTTTCACCTCCTCTACCTCATCAGCGGCACTTATACTTGCCCTCAGAGAACCCACTGCCAACTAAGCATGATGATCTGGAGTTAGTACGCCTGACTACTGGCTTGCCTCTGCTGCATCTCCAATTGGAGAACCTTTGGTTTACACAGCAAGAGGCATTGGCATCGGAGGCTACCGCTATGGCAGCCCCCCAGGCCATCTCCTGTCTGGATCTGTGGTCCCTCACAGTACCCAAGATCGTGGCTTCTTTGGGATCGATAGTTCCTGGAGAAGACTTGGCCTTCCCAAGACTGTCAGTCTGGCAGTAGAGCTATTTCCTACCTGGCCCACCAGACTGCCATCCTGTGGGCCAACCTGGTTCTTAAGAGGAGGGACGCTGTCCTAACTCGTATAACCAGGGTGGCTGGTGTAGAATCGACATTGGGTCTTAGGAATGGACTGTTGCTGGATTCCTCCTCTCTCTTCCTTAGAGATATGGTGGATGCTGCAGTGGACAAGCGGAGAGCTGAAGACAGCAACCATCTTGTCCTCCAGGCAATTGCCAAGACATCCGGGCCGTCTCGAGCAACTGCGGCTAGGCCTCTAGCCGAGTTAGCTCTTCCTCCGCCCCCATGACTTCCTCTTTGTTGAAAAGGGTGCAAGGAAAGACCCAGCCTTCCTCCCTTGCTTCGAGAGGGGAACAACAGCCCCCCCTCTCAGCCTCCCTTCTCTCGCAGAAAGGGAGGTAAGTGAAAGATAAAGAAGGGAAAATGCTAGGGACGGCATTCCCCCTCAGCTGCTGCCATCAGTGGTGGGTTGCCTGGCGAGCCATTGGGCAACATGGCAGCACTATGGAGCCAAGACCTGGGTAGTGGATGTCCTTTGGGAGGGATATCTGCTGCCCTTCAAGTTGAGGCCACCCCTCACTGATTGACTGGTCCATCTCCAAATATACATTCCTGGTTCTGCCAAGGATCTGGCACTCAAGGAGGAAGTGCTAACGATGCTAAGCAATAAGGCTGTGGAAATTGTTTGAGATCCTTCACCGTGGTTCTACAGCTGCCTTTTCCTGGTGGAGAAGGCTACGGGGGACTGGAGACTGGTGATAGATCTCTCTCACTTAAACCAATTCATTCACCAAACTCGGTTCACAATGGACATGGCACGCTCCGTGCTCGCCTCCTTCAGGGAGAACGATTTCATGCTTTCAGTGGACCTGAAGTATGCGTATTTTCAGATAACCATCCATCTGTCCTCCAAGAAGTTCCTTCGCTTTATCCTCAAGGGGATGGTGTTCCAATTCAGGGCACTTTGCTTCGGACTCTCAACTGAGTGTTCACACTGGTCTCAGCTTGGACCCACTTGGTCGGGATACGTCTTTTGAGGTATCTTGACAATTGCTTAGTCTTGGCGAGCTCTCTCTGCAGTTGCTACAGGACAGGGATTGTCTCCTCAACTTTTCTTGCAATCTGGGGATCGTGATAAATTTTGAGAAGTCGGATCTCATTCCCAAGCAGAGGATAAAGTACCTGGGCATGTTGATCAACACGGTAGCAGCACGAGTCTTCCCCGCAAACTTGAGGATCAGCAAGTTCAGGAAGGCAGCTCAACTGTTTCTGTCTCGACAGGAACAGCCAGCTTGGCTTTGGCAGGTCGTGATTGGTCACCTGTCGTCTCTAGAGAAGTTAATCCCTCATGTGCATTTTCACCTGCGGTCTCTGCAATGGAGACTAAAGGAGTGTTAGTCACATGCTCGAGATCCTCTATCCTTCCTCATCCCTCTCACGAAGGAAGCGAGGAAGGATTTAGCCTGGTGGCTAGACGACAGGAATCTCTTAATAGGAGTGGAGTTGCACACTCCCCCTCTGGACATGCTTCTATTCTCAGACGCATCGTACGAGGGTTGGGGCACACACCTGGAGGAGTTGCTGACTGCAGGTGTGTGAGATTGATATGACAAGCACCTTCACATCAATGTCCTGGAACTCAAGGCGGCGTTTTTAGCCCTCCAAAAGTTTTGGGATCGAGTGATTGCACACTGTGGTGTTGATGAGCAATAACACCACAGTAGTGGCATCAGTTGACAGTGCAGGTGCACGAGTGGGCTACGGCTCACTCGGTAGAGCTGTCAGCCAGATACATTCTAGGCAAGAGGAATGTAGTGGCAGACAAGCTCAGCTGCCAGAATCAGGTGATTGGGACAGAATGGTCTCTTCACCAAGATGTGGCGGACAGGCTGTTCAACCTGTGGGAGCGTCTAGTAGTGGACCTGTTCACCACGCGGCACAACAGAAACTTCCGGTTTTCTTCTTCGTTGTGCTGGACCCATGGGCAACTGCGGAGGATGCATTCCAACGTGTGGGACAACCTTGAAGTTTATGCCTTTCCCCCGTTCTGTCTGATTTACAAGGTGATCAACAGAGTGTTGGTAATCAGCAGTCTTTGGATGATCCTGGTGGTTCTCAAATGGCCTCAGACCGTTTAGTACCCTGATCTGTTGGCTTTTCTCTCTAAGGCACCAAGAGAGATTCCCTCATGGCACAACCTTCTGTGTCAACTGCACGTTGAATGGTACCACTCAGCAGTACAGTCCCTGTTCTTCACGGCTGGCGGTTATCCACCATCTTTTGCGAGCAAGAAGGTTTTCTCACCAAGCAGCAACAGAGATGGCAGGATACCTCAGAGAGTCCTCTGCAGCAGTATACCAGAGAAAGTGGTCCGTCTTCTGTGGTTGGTGTCGTGGACGGCGTCTCTCTCCGCTCAGAGCCACTCCTCAACAGATCGCGGATTTCCTCATTTTTCTTTGCTGAGAGAAGCTCCTCTCTGTCTGCAGTTAAGGACTACAGGTCTGCCTTGGCCTTGGTCTTGAAGCTGTGATGAATGCATATCTCCTCTTCTATGGAAATAACCCGTCGTATGAGGAGCTTCGAGAGGTCTTGCCCACCCAGGGAACTCAGGCCTCCTGAGTAGGATGTGACTTTCATCTTAAGGAGCTTGACTTGTGAACCTTAGGGTTTGTATTATGCGCAGGAACAAATCACAATATTTTAAAGAAAATTGTATTTTTCCTAACTATACAAACCAGGCCCACCTCATGCCACCCCTCAATCTGTCCTGGGCCTAAAGCAAAGTGGAATGTTAACGTCCGGTCGGGCAGGACTCCCGACTATCTGACAAGTAGTTATTGCCTAACTACCTTGTTATTCTCTTACGACTGATTTCCAGCCCACACTGAAGGTAATTCCTTATGTAAAGGAGCTCAGGTTTGTATAGTTAGGAAAAATACAATTTACTTAAAAAAATTGTGATGTCAGCTCCAGCCTTGGGATAGCCCAGTCCTTCACTGGGCCTGATCACCCTGTTCCTTCTCAGATTAATATAGTATGTACTCATTTTAATTGACATTCAAGATATGACATTGCTTTGTGTATACCAATGAGTACATAAATGATATTAACTTACTGTGGTTGTGAATGATGGATTCATTATTGTGAATGATGGATTCATTATTGTGAATGACGAGTTCGCTATCCTAACCTGAATTATAATATGAGACTGGCTTCCAGTCTCATATTAATTTCAGTGTAGGCAGGAATTCGGCCGTTGAAGGTTTAACAAGGTAGTTAAGGAGCAACTGCTTGTCTGGTAGTTGGGAGTCCCACCCAACTGGACGTAAACATTCCACTTTGCTTTTGCTTTCGGTCGCTATGGTGAACAGACAGGCTTTCGCTATCTGCCCATTGTTGTAATTGGAGTTATTCTGCATATTTTTGTGAGATCTTTCCTTATTGTGTGAATGTAGTATGGTTGTTTACATTTTTGTTTGTTTGATATTAAGACAACATGCAAACCCTGGATTCACATAAGCCAAAATGCCCCCCGTTCTGTTAATGCATTTGTCCTGGAGGTGGTGGGTAGAAAATGTGGTAGCTTTCGCTCCCGAACAGAGGCGGATCCTCACGCCCTTTGCGAGAAGTGCCTAGGGTGTGAATATGATGAAGTGAACCCTTGTGATACCTGTGTCTCCCGGTCATTAAAGCAGTGGGGAAGGTATGAGGGGAGGAAGTGATCTCGGGGAAAGGCTTCTAAGGATTCATCTGAGGGCTATACACCCTCAACGACTCTGTTGGTGACCAATCCTTCGTCGTCTTTTCTCCCTCCTCATAAGCTTCCTCGGCTTGCTGGTTCCCCTTTGGGGGAATCTCTCCCTCTGCTTCTTCATTTGATTCGTCAAGTGTAGAAGAAGCAGGGAGGAATACCGACTCAGAGTTGTTGTACTCAGGAGCCACTGATTGCTCCAAGGCCTGACTTTTGCCCCTTCAGGTGTGGCGGCCTCCGCGGTTGGGGGCTTGCAGCAGGCATGGCTGAAGCTGGGACTGCCTGGTATCCTTTCACTCCAGGGGGTTATGGCAAATTTCACATCTCCCCTGCGACACATGTAGCTGCAGCAGGGATGACAACTACTATATCTGTACCTGGGTATGTGGCCCCACAGCACTTGGTGTATACACAGCATGTTACTGCAGTAATACTTTTGGTGATGATGACATCTGGGTCACATGCTTCAAAGGTAGACTCATTTCTAGCTTCTCTAGGTTACGCTGTCTTGTCTCCCCCTGCCACTTATGCTAAAGAACCTACCAGGGTACCATCTCCATTAGACCTGCCTCCAGTAGTGTTCCAGCCTGCTTCATCTGTACCTGTGCTTGCTGCTGTACGAGTCCCTGACCTTTGTGTGCTGTTGCAGTGTTGGCATCTCCTGTTCCTGCTGGCCTGGGGCCTGCTGCTATGGCAGCCACTCTAGTGGCATCTTGGATGGGAGATCTGGCCACCATTCTGAAGAAGCTGACAAAGAAGAAGTCTAAGAAGAAGCGTAAGGTGTTGTCACCTTCCTCGTCATTTTCGTTGTCATTGTCTGCTGCCTCCTTCCCTTCATCTTCCAAGGTTCCCCTGCCGAGGAAGAAGAAGGTGGACTCCCCCTTTCCTAGGAGGTCTCAAACTGGGACTTCAAGGGTCTGTCTCCCCATTCTGGGATGACAGGTGGGTCTTCCGCTGGTCCTCCTGTTCCTTCAGGAATAGGAACCATCTTGTTGCCCCCGGGGCCATGCAAGTCGGGGACCATAGGAGTTCAGGTTTCGGCCCATACTCCTACACCTAGTCCTAGACGTTCTGCCTCTAGTACTAGTACCGTCTTGGGTTCTCGTTTGCAAGCTTCCCTGAGTGCACACAAGTCTATCAACAAGCATGCAGCCAGAGTTGGTGATGCTGAGTCCACTCACTGTCACAACTCAGGCATTGTGCAGAAGGAAGGGGCGAGTCACTCAGGTGACTCACACCTTACCGGTGATGGCTTGAGCAGCGACTGTTTGGTCCCAGGGATTGATGTGATGGTCTTGCGGGATCATGCATGCGGTGAGACAGGTAGAAGGTCCCCCATTCAGTTTTCTTGAGAGGTTTCGACCTCTCCGAGGACTGTGACAAGTCGTGAGGACTGTACTCGCTCTCATCAGTCAGGTGAAAGCTGCTTTCCACCCAGTCCCGGTGACGATTAGCATTTCTCCTGCTGTGCGAGAGCACTGTATCATGCCCTCGGGGGAGCGCTTCTCCAGAGCAAGAGTGCTTTTCTAGACCTGCAAATCGATCACCACTGCGAGTTGGTGATCGTTTGTGGCCTTCTCTCTCAGTTAGTTCTGCTAGCAGAGCGAATGGGAGCGGAGCGTCCGATCTGCCTCACCTATCCCTTCAACTTTCTCAGGATACACTGGGAGGGACAAGGCAACCAGGGGGAACCCTCCTCAGGGTTCGGCCACAAGAGGATGTGTTCCTGGCACGGTCTTAGGACCCGAGAGGTCGTATGCTTGAGTGGTGCAGGAAGGTCATAGGGAGTCTGCTGAGGTTCTTCCATATGAAGGATGAAGGTAGAGGGACGAACGCATCCCAGAAGGACTTGAGGGTTCTTCCTCTCAGGATGCAGTCACACCTGAGATCCAAAGGATGTTTGCTGAGGTCATCGCGCTGATTTGTGAGCACAATGGCCTAGGAGAAGGGACCATGGTGACTTCTTCGGACCACCCTTTACAATTAGAACCATTCTGGGGTCCTAAGAAGGAACCCAGAGTCTCTACGGGCTTACCATGATCTTCCTTGTCTGTAGGAGTGTTGGACCAGGTGAAGAATCTTGTCCCAGGACAAGAGAATTCAATAAGGGCCAACAGATTGGACAAGCTGCTTCCTCCTCCTCTATCTCGACAGAAGCGCTTCTATTCACCCTCAGACAATTCTTTGCCGACCAAGCAGGTAGAGCCGGTGTTAGTTTGCCTGACTTCTGGCTTGTTGCTACAGCACCTAGCGAGCCATGGGCGATATGGCTGTGGAGCCGAGACCTGGGTAGTGGATGTCCTTCAGGAAGGATATCTTCTTCCGTTTAAGTCGAGGCTACCCCTCACT
This sequence comes from Macrobrachium nipponense, assembly GCF_015104395.2. NCBI lineage: Eukaryota > Metazoa > Arthropoda > Malacostraca > Decapoda > Palaemonidae > Macrobrachium > Macrobrachium nipponense. The sequence continues at coordinate 62,470,076 of NC_061110.1, read as the reverse complement.
AACTCTCCGGTCCGTATTCAGACTTACATCCCTGGTTCCACTAAGGATTTGGCAGTGAAAGAAGTGAAGCGATGCTGAGGAAGAGAACTGTAGAAGTCGTACCAGATCTGTCACCAGGGTTCTACAGCCAAGTCTTCCTGGTGGAGGAAGCTTTGAGGGGCTAGAGACCAGTGATAGATCTCTCTCCTTTGAACTGATTCATTTGCCAGACAGTTCACGATGGAGACAGAACATTCAGTGGTAGCCTCGATCTAGGAGAATGACTTCGTGATTTCAGTGGATCTAAAGGATGCTTATTTCCAGATACCCATCCATCAATCCTCCAGGAAGTACCTTCGCTCTATCCTCAAGGGGACTGTGTTCCAATTCAGGGCACTTTGCTTCGGACTCTCAACTGCCCCTTGAGTGTTCACGAGAGGGTTCACCTTGGTATCAGCTTGGACCCATTCAGTTGGGATACATCTGTTGAGGTATCTTGACAACTGGCTAGTCCTGGTGAGCTCGTTTTCGCAGTTGCTACAGGACAGGAATCTTCTTCTTGACTTTTGTCACAATCTCAGGATCATGATAAATTTTGAGAAGTCAGATCACGTCCCAAGCAGAGGATAAAGTGTCTGGGCATGCTGATCGATATGGCAGCAGGGCAAGTCTTCCCTGCAGACTTGAGGATCAGCAAGTTCAGGAAGGCAGCTCAACTGTTTCTGTCCCAGCAGGAGCAGCCAGCTTAGCTCTAGCAGGTCATGATCGGTCACCTGTCATCACTAGAGCGTCTTCACCTATGATCTCTTCGGAGACTAAAGGAGTTGGTCACAGGCTCGAGATCCTCAATCCTTCCCCATCCCTCTGACGGGGGAGGTGAGAAAGGATTTAACTTGGTGGCTGGATGACTGGAATCTCTTAATAGGAGTGGAGTTGCACACTCCCCCTCCGGACATGCTTCTGTTCTCAGACGCATCGACTGAGGGTTGGGGGCTTGGAGCACACACCTGGAGAAGTTGTTGACTGCAGGAGCATGGGATAGACATGACAAGCACTTGAACATCAACATTCTCGCACTCAAGGTGGCCTTCTTAGCTCTCCAGGAGTTCCAGAATTGAGTGATGGGACACTCTGTAGTGTTGATGAGCAACAACACCACAGTAGTGGCATATGTCAATAAGCGGGGGGGGGGGCATAGTGTCCTTCCCGCTGTATTAGTTAACAATGCAGGTGCACAAGTGGGCTATGGCTCACTCAGTAGAGCTGTCGGCCAGATACATTCAGGGCAAGAGGAATGTTTTGGCAGACAGGCTCAACCGCCAGAATCAGGTGGTAGAAACAGAGTGGTCCCTTAACATGGACGTGGCAGAAAGGTTGTTCGACCTGTGGGGGCATCCAGTCATAGACTTGTTCGCCATCTGGCACAACAGGAAACTTCAGGTTTTCTTCTTTGTAGTGCCGGACCCATGGGTAGCTGCAGAGGACGCATTCCAACATCCGTGGGACTATCTAGTAGATGTTTACACCTTTCACCTGTTCTGCCTCAGTCGAAAGGTGATCAGCAGGGTGCTGATCATCCAGAATCTTCGGATTATTCTGGTGGTACCCAAATGGCCACAGGCCATTTAGTATTCCAATCTGTTGGCTCCTCTCTCTGAGTCACCTTGAGAGATTCCCCCGTGGCACCACGAGAGATTAACCTGTGGCACAACTTCCTATGCCAGCTGCACATAGTGCAGTAACACTTGGCAGTACAGTCCCTGTGTCTTCATTTCTTGCGAGCTAGAGGCTTTTCTTGCCGAGCAGCAAGAGAGATGGCAGGATACCTCAGACAGTCCTCTGCAGCAGTGTACCAGGGAAAGTGGGCTGTCTTTTGTGGTTGGTGTCGTAGAAGGGGTCTCTCTCCACTTAGAGCCACTCTTCAGCAGATTGCTGATTTCTTAGTCTTTCTTCACTGAGAGAGGCTCTTCTCTGTATCTGCAGTTAAGGACTATAGATCTGCGGCCCTAGTCCTGAAACTGCGAGGAATGGGTATATCCACTTCCATGGAGATTTCTTTCTTTATGAGGAGCTTCGAGAAGTCTTGCCCACCCATGGAACTCAAGCCTCCTGACTGGGACGGGACTTGCCTTAAAGAGCCTGACTCGTGAGCCTTACGAGCCTCTGCGAGAGTCGTTAGAAAGGCATCTGACCCTCAAGACCGTCTTTTTGCTGGCCCTGGCATCATTGAAGAGAGTAGGTGACCTTCTTGGTCTCTCTTTTAATGTTAAACACTCGAAGGGATGGGGACCAGTTACACATGATTTTGTCCCAGATTTCTTAGTGAAGACTCAGAATCCATCGGTCCCTGATGTTAGGTTCGAGTCCTTTATGATCCCCTCCTTAGAGGACTTCTATGGTAATGATCCAGATAAGATGCTACTTTGTTCTGTTAGAGTACTATAGCGCTATCAGAAGAGAACTCATCATCTCTGGCCTGAGTGTCGATGCCTCTTTGTTAGCACCGGGGTGACCAAGAAAGAAGTTTCCAAGAACACTTTCCTTTTGGTTTTGTGAAGTCAATAAAAAAAGAGTACTACATACTCTCTGAAGGGAGAGATGACACCACTACCTTTTGGCTGAGAGCCCACAAAGTCAGAGGTATTAGTCCTACCCTTGCATTCCCCAAGAACTTGTCGGTTCCACAGGTATTGAAAGCAGAGGTTTGTGTAACCAGACCACCTTCACTTCCTTCTACCTATGGGATATAGCCGATAGGTCCTTGGACACTTTTTCCTTGGGACCCATGGTGGCTGCTCAACAAGTTGTGTAGCGTACCCAGCTCCTCTTACTGGACAAGGTTGCATCTTGCCTTTGTGTAACCTGCAAATGTATAGGTGTGAATGAGAGAGTGACTGGCTTCTCTTCCTCCTTTTCATTCTTCTTTCTTCCAGCGGGCAGAGTTGTGGTCGTCACACACTGGAATGGCTGGCTGATGAGGTAAGCTATATTACATAGCTCCATTTTCTGGGTTGACCTGTGTTCACCGGTGAAATGGATCCTGCTATCCACTTTCCTGATATAAATAGTTTCTAAATATACCAGAGAAAAGGTTGCATTGGTATGCAGAGGTTACTACCCTCGCGCGAGCACCCAAAGGGCGTCGTGTATAAAGTTCAGGGCGTGTGAAAACCACTATTCACAGGTCTCCTGTCATTTAGAGTATTCCTTCTCAAAACCTACATATGGGGTGAGCCGCGCCAACGGTTATACCCACACTGCCTCTGTACTGCCCCTATAGACGCCCGCCGCGAGCGACCTCTATCAATCCTGTTAGAAACCTTCCCTCTAGTAGACACGTTTTTCGTTCTGTGCTTTGTTTCAGCATCTGCTCATTTATTAAGAGATGGCTTCTACTCAGATGTCACCGACACCTAAGTTGAGTACCCCAATTTGTATTTTTTAATATATTGTGAAATTGGAGTGCCTTTTATAGACCTGCGAGCCCGTAGAAAGTATTGTGGGAATGCGGCGTCACCCGCCTACTACCCCAACGGGGATAGGCTACATATATGACCAGTTGGGTGGCTACCTATGATCGGGTAAGTAGTCAGACGTCTACGACCGACCACTACCAACCACCAACCCCCTCTACCCCTTCCCCCCCTACCCCCTCCCCTCTCCACTTATAGGCTTGGCTTAGTCGATCTGTTATAACTCGCAGTACTAGCTCTCCTTCTAAGAGACGTCTGCTTGAGTTTCATACAAGTGCGGGAGGGCTAGGGTTGGGGAACAGGGTTGGCGGTTAAAGAATACTTAGCCCGGTATTAGCCTGCCGGAGCTCTGCCACCGAAGTACGTACATAACTCCGGTGGCTCGTATTCCTACACACATTATGGGCTCCCGTTACGCCTCCGTTAGCAGTGGAATAGCGATAGGAGGCTTGTCCTCAACCCATCCTTGCCATAGATAGGCAACGTCGGACGTGGAAATTCCTTCTCCTGACTCGCCATCTCCGGCGCTTTCACAGCTAACGGCTAGGTCGAAAGTGAGACCATAAAAATAGCCTAGGTTGAGTAAATGGTACAGGTGTTATCTCCGGACCCTTGCGGTACCGACGAAGGATGACTTACCCTCGCATCCGCTGCCGGAGTTGCCAAATAAGTCTACGGATTATCAGGTTCCGTTCTCGGGTTTTAGTAGGCGCCTACACTGACACGTACTCCTCCGGGGCCTGCCAGAGCTATAGAGTTGAGCTTCGCCCTCCTCATAGCAAGGCGGATATCAGTTGGTGAACGCGGCGCCGGCCTAGAACCTACGAACGCGACCTAGCTCGGGCTGGTAACGATTAAATACGAATTTGCAGTGAATTTTCATACCTCTTATTACGAATTATGCATGCTCTTATCATAAGATTGTGAATGGGTTTTAATAAGTATTGTGAACTTATATAGTCTTAAGTTCCAATTCCTCCTTGGGAAATGTTGCTCATCAATAATTTCCCTTACAGAAGGTGCATTGGCTGTCTCCGGGGTGCTCTGCCTCCTTTAGCGATCCGGTGGGACATGAGGTCTGTCGGTCACATGCGAATTGCTCCACCTCCTTCGTGGCAGAGCAGGGAGAAGTGCCCTACATGGTCTGGCACCCGGAGGCGTGCACCCTGTGTTTTGAATTGGTGATGATCTTTACCGATGACCAGGTAGGCATTAATAACCCTCTCTCTCCCTTTTTTTACAAATTGTTTATTTATATCATATTCAATTCCCAATATTATATAAAACAAACCGTCTATAGCAGGAAGGTTAATTTTCCTTCCTCCCCGACAGACGGATGATGACAGCCGCCAGAGGGCCAAGACAAACCTGAGACAATGGGTCTCCGGGTATGGGCGGAACGCTCCGCCGGGTGCCCCTACGTCCTAGACGCCAGCCTGGGGACTCGCCTCTTCAAGGGTTCGCCATCGGCTTCGGTTAAGACAAGTCTGTCGGCTCCTCTCATCGATGCCATCCAGGCCGCGACAGCCCCGCTTCCGGACGATCAAAATCTGGTGGGAGAGGTCGCGACGATTAACATCCACACGGAACCTGTGGCCCCGGATGAGCAGGTGAGGTAAGTGAGGCAGGTAGCCTCCTCAGTCCCACTCCCTCTTCTTCCTCCTTCCGGGGCTTTACCAGGTCCACCCTTACTACTTGGGACGGGAGCACGACAGTTCGCTGCCGCCAGTTCGCCGCGTAACAGTTCGCCACGGACAGTTCGCCGCGTGCCAGTTCGCCGCAGAGCCAGTTCGCCGCCAACCTTTTCGCCGCCAACCTTTTCGCCGCGAACCATTTCGCCGCCAATATAAAAGCTGGCAAACATGCACAGGATATATTAAATGAGGAATGGGATAATAGGAAAGTATAGCCTAGAGATTGATAATATATAACGTTACTATTATTATCATTATTGGTATTATTATCATTTTCTCAATGAAAAAGCCAAATTTGCTCAATGAAGAAGCTTACGAAGCTTATACAGTTTTTTTACTCGACCGCATCTCAGAGATCAAAGGAGGCAAACTACCACAAGTTGGGTAACTTGGTTAACAGTTTGCCAAATGAGAAAATCCTCGCAGTTTTTTCACTCGACTGTATCTCAGAGATCAAACAAGGCAAACTACCACAAGGTGAGTTATAGAAAATTGTATAGTATATAAGTCCCGCACGAACCAAGAGTTGTCACTTAAAGTCTTCATTGCTTTGTGCTCTGTTCTTCAACGTTCCAAAGCCATAATGCCGCCTGTTTTGTCCGTTCGTGGAAAGGAGAAATTCGTTGACAACGGCACGACATATGTTTTCGATAAGGTTTCAAAAGACGGCGAAACGCAGTTCTGGCGTTGTGATCAACGTTCTTCCTGCAAGGCGCGTATTCATGTTCACCAAGGAAGAATAACCAAGCGTATTGATGCCCATACACACCTTGGAGATGCAGCCAACGTTGAAGTGATGACAGCCCTGACGGACTTGAGAAATCGTGCCGTTCAAACGCGAGACCAAACCGCACAAGTGATAGCCGCAGCCACCGAAAATTTATCACAAGCTGGACAAGGTGCTCTGCCGAACATGCCCAACTTGAAAAGGATGGTACAGAGGGCACTTATATAGAACGTCCGAATCGCCGTGGGTTAAGACGTGCTCTTTCATTTCCAATTGAATTGTGGAATGTACATGACCATGTCATAAATGGTGAAGACCGCACCAACAATGTTGTCGAGGCATGGCATCGTTCTGTCCAAGTCACACTGGGTGAAATTCGGCCTTCGATATGGAAATTCATTAAAGGACTTACTTGATCGCAAAAACTTAGCGACACTGAAATTGAAGGACTCTAGGCTGGAAATCCAGCCCCCCCTCCCCCCGACGTCGCCCCCGATATGAACTTTTAAATGAGAGAATCAAAACTATCGTGAATGATTACTACGAGGACTAGCACACAACTTCTGAAGAGACAGCACGATCTGTGGAGTATCAGTTTTTGTATCTGTGCAGTATCAGTAATCAGTTTTTGTACATAAGTTTCTTCAATATAGGTATCATTTGTTATTACATATAATCTAATGTATCATTCGGTATGAATCATGTTTTAGATATTATATAGTGTTCAAATGAGGTTTCATGATTAAATTTTTCAAAACAATCTTTCTTTATTTTTGCCTATTTTTGCCTTTGATCTCTGAGATACGGTCGAGTGAAAAAACTGCGAGGATGACTTTACTCATTTGGCAAACTGTCTGACCACGCTAACCCAACTTGTGGTAGTTTGCCTCCTTTAATCTCTGAATAGATGCGGTCGAGTAAAAAACTGTATACGTAAGCTTTGTATTAGCTTCTTCATTTTGAGGCAAATTTGTTTTTTTCATTGACAAAATGATAATAATACTAACGTGCTAAATTATCAATCTTTAGGCTATGCTTTCCTATTATCCTATTCCTAATTTAATATACATTCGCGGCGAAAAGGTTGGCGGCGAACTGGCTCTGCGGCGAACTGGCACGCGGCGAACAGGCGGCGGCGAACTGTCGTAGACCCACTTGGGACAGCTCGAGATCTGTCCGTCCCAAGGAGAAGTCCCTTAAGGCAACAAAATCACTGCCTAAGGTACCCAGGCCAGCTCCGCCAGCAGCGTCAGAGTTGTCTCCAGCCCCTAGGCATCGACTTCCTCTGCAAAATCGCCTGCTGCCAAGATTTCTCCCTTCAAAGGGATCGAGAACAAAGTCCGCAAGATCTAAGGCGGCGGAGTCAGGCCTTGACCATGACCTTGCTAACCTTCTGATGTCGAAGGTTAGGGACGCAGTCGATGAAAGATTTGACTCTTTGAGGCGGGCCTCTGGATCGGAGATCTCCAGCCAGTCGGTATCAGACATAGTGGCTGAGCAGATAAAGCCCATAAAGGAGTTGATGTCGGGTTTGCTCCACTCCGGATCTCCGGCGCTAGCCTCGGAGGTCCTGGACGCCTCAAAATTACCACCCTTCCATAAGAGCAACCCATGGCGGTTTGCCATGCATGCCCCATACGTGGATGGCAAACTGACCCTTGAAGGTTGCGGCACCCGACCACTGGAGGACTTTGAGTTCTACCCAAAAGACCTCCAGTTTCCCTTCAAGGGGTTTGTCAGACTAGCGGAACATGCGTTAGTCAGAGTGGACAAAGTTCCTAAGGAAACGGTGATCTTTCCGAAGGAACAAGCCCAAGCTGTCTGGGCTTGTACTATGGATGACTGGGAGTGCGTTAACACCAGATTAACGCCTCACAAAGGCTCATTTACCATGTTTGTGACACCAGACAAGGTTCTGTTCCCCTGCACAGACAAGATTACGGAGTTGACCCTCCAGGCAGTCATGGAAGAGAAGCCTCTCCCAATCTTGAAGGAAACAGGGGCTACCTCCCTCCTCATACCTGCCAACAGAGACTTCTGGCAAGATGCTCCGGCCATGTTTATGGTCGGCAAATTGGACTCAGACTGTGCCTCGACCTTGTTCTCCGGTAAGCTCCCCAAGCTGCCGGAGAACATGATAAATCTGAGTTTGAGGCCAGGACTAGACTGGCTAGATCTATCAACTCCGTTACCTCAATGGAGTTGGTAGCTTCCATTTATAAGGACGAGCAGCTCTTCCAGGTCTTGACAAAAAGTCTGCTACAGACTTATCAGTCGGACCTATTCGAATTTGGTATCGCAAGAAGAGCATGCAGAAAGTACGTCTTGGCGGAGGTTACTATTAGACTAATTAAATCCTTGATCTAGGGCGAAAACCTCTTCCCTCAAGAAGAAGTAGATAACGTCTTGAGGGAAGCCTCCAGAGCCAATCAAAGCCTTCGTGTCCGTTGGGGTCTGCCCTTCAAACGTAAGTTTGAGGCAACCAGAAAGCAAGCCAGATTCAGGAAGAAGCAAAGATATTTCACGCTATACAAGACTACTCGCCCTCAACAAACGGCGCATGCAGTGCCCCTCACCCAAATGTCGAAGCCTTCGACATCGAAGGGCCAGCCCCAGTAGCAGTTTGTGCTGCTTCAGGCTCCACAAGGCCAACAGCCTTCAACCTTTGCAGCCCTAATGGCCTCCCCCGCTTTCAACCCTGTCTACGAAGCCAGCGGTTCCTTTCGCGGCTACAACCGGCATGCCGGCAGTAGTAGAGCCAGAGGCCACTCCCGGCTACGTAGCGGGTCAAGAGGCAGGGGGATCCACGGAGGCAGGGGCTATAAACCCACAACCAACCAGTGAGAAATACCAGGTAGGAGGGAGGCTATACTTGTTCCGAGATCATTGGACTTTCAGCCCTTGGGCGTACAGCATAATCTCCAAGGGCCTGGGATGGAAGTGGATGGGATGATTCCCACCACCACCAGTGAACTTCTTCCAGACTCCAACAATGGACTTGGAAGAGTACACCAAAGATCTCTTGCAGAAGAAAGCCATAAAGAAAGTGAAGAGCCTAAAATTTCAAGGACGTCTGTTCACTGTCCCAAAGAAGGATTCATTCAAAAGAAAAGTCATTCTAGACTTGTCCAAACTCAATTCTTACATTCTTTGCGACAAGTTCCGCATGCTGACAGTCTCGCAGGTGTGGACCTTACTTCCCCGTGGGGACATCAACACCTCTATAGATCTTACAGACGCTTACTATCATGTTCCGATAGCAAGGAACTTCTCTCCATACCTAGGCTTCCGACTAGGCAACAAGGCGTATTCATTCAAAGTCATGCCATTTGGGCTCAACATTGCGCCCAAAATATTCACCAAACTAGGAGAGACAGTAGTCCAGGAACTCAGGACCCGAGGAATAATGCTGGTAGCCTACCTAGACGACTGGCTCATTTGGGCAACCACAGTCGAGGAATGCTGCAGGTCAACAGCCAAAGTCATAGAACTCTTAGAGCTTCTAGATTTCAAATAAACAAGGAGAAGTCACAGCTGGAACCAGCTTCCCACTTCCAATGGCTGGGAATCCAATGGGACCTGGAGAATCACAAGCTATCCCTTCCACCCAAGAAGGCCAAGGAGATAGCAACGGCTACGAAACGATTTCTTATGAACAAAAAGGCCTTTCGACATACCCAAGAGAGGATTCTCGGTTCACTACAATTTGCATCAGTAACAGACGTCCTACTGAAAGCCAGATTGAAAGATATCAATCGTGTCTGGAAGAGGAGAGCCAACAACCATCTCAGAGACAAACTCTCAGTAATTCCATCCATACTAGCAGAGAGACTTTACCCATGGTCGAAACTCAAGAATCTAACCAAGTCAGTGCCACTGCACTTCCCTCCCCATCTGTGACAATTCATACAGACGCGTCACTGAGTGGTTGGGGGGGATACTCTCAGCACAAGAAAGTTCAAGGAACATGGTCAAACACGTTCCGCCAATTCCACATCAATGTATTGGAAGCCATGGCAGTTTTTCTAACTCTGAAAAAGTTAACTCCGGCCAAAAACAACCATGTGAGGATAGTGTCGGACAGCCTAGTGGTAGTCCATTGCTTAAACAGAGGAGGCCCCAGAACAAGCAAACTGTATCATGTACTAGTAGCAATATTTGCCTTGGCAGCAAAGAAACACTGGCACCTGTCAGCAACTCATCTGGCAGGAGTCAGGAATGTGATCGCGGATGCTCTCTCCAGGACCACTCCGCTAGAGTCAGAATGGTCCCTGGACATGAATTCATTCCAGTGGATTTCCAGTCAAATCCCCGGCCTGCAAGTAGATTTATTCGCAACAGAATCCAACCACAAGCTACCATGCTACGTGGCTCCCAATCTGGACCCTCTAGCCTATGCCACAGACGCGTTAGCCATAGATTGGAACCACTGGCAGAAGATTTACCATTACCCTGCAATGAATCTTCTGATGAAGGTGTTGCACAAGCTACGTTCCTTCACAGGACAAATAGCTCTAGTGGCTCCCAACTGGCCCAAAAGCAACGGGTTTCCACTCCTTCTAGAGCTGAAGCTCCATCCCAGACGGATCCCTCGCCCGGAACTGACACAGGTAGTACAAACTCGAACTGTGTCAGCTTCCTCAAGAATTCTGTAAACCCTAACTTTATGGACTTCATGAAGTTTGCAGCCCAAGAAGATGCTAGTATTGATCCGTGTAATGTCATGTTCATAAAATCAGACAAAAGAGATTCAACTCTTAGACAATACGATTCAGCTGTTAAAAAGTTAGCTGAATTTCTAAAACATTCAGATACCCATAGAATGACTCCAAATCTGGCCGTCTCGTTTTTCAGATCTTTATTCGAAAAGGGCCTAGCCACCAGTACTATTACAACAATAAAATCAGCCTTGAAGAAGATCTTTCAAGTCGGCTTTAACATAGATTTGTCAGACACATATTTCTCTTCCATTCCAAAAGCATGCGCACACCTTAGACTGCCCGCCCACAAAAGGTCACTTGGTTCTTAAATGATGTACTTAAACTGGCGTCAGACACCATTAATGAATCTTGTACATACATAACTCTTCTAAGGAAAACCTTATTTCTAACGGCTATGGCCTCAGGTGCCAGAATATCTGAACTTTTGGCTCTCTCACATAACCCAGACAACATAGATTTCCTCCCATCAGGGGAAGTGCTACTCTCCCCAGACCGGAGCTTCCTGGCTAAAAATGAAGACCCCCAAAATAGGTGGTCCCCTTGGAAAATTATTCCCCTGCCTCAGGACACATCTCTATGCCCTGTTACAACTCTTAAATCCTTTTTAGCCAGGACCTCCACAAAGTCGTCAGGTCCTCTCTTTATTAGAGAACATGGTGGCACAATCTCAATCAAAGGTATTAGACAGCAGATACTCTACTTTATAAAACAGGCCAACCCGGAGTCATTTCCACAGGTTTATGACATTTGAACAGTGGCTACTTCAATTAATTATTTCCAAAATATGAACTTTGAGGATCTTAAAAAATACACTGGTTGGAAATCTCCAGTAGTTTTCAAACGCCATTATTTAAAGAATTTGGAAGCACTAAAATATTCAATTATAGCTGCAGGGAGTCTAGTCTCCCCAGAATAAAATTTCTCAATCTTCTTCTGCCCTTCCCTTCCCCACCCCCTCCTCCTTTCTACCTGCCTCACTTGTACTCGCCACAATGCCTCTCTCCTCGGTATTGGGAGAACCCCAGCGTCACTCTGCCACATATTTTGTACATAATTTATTGGTCATGGATGTGTTTTATAAACCGCATGGTACATATCCAGAATTGTATCAAATTCCTTGCATAGTACCTGTATAAACATTTTTGTATTACCATTAAGTATATTTAATTCTAAGCCATAACATAAGTCTTAGTTATTAAGTATTAATAGGTTAAGTTTCTATTGTTACTGAAGTCTTTTACATTAAGTAAACTTATTTTTGAATTAATTCTATTTTCATTTCTGCCCTTAAGTTTACTTTTACTCATTGGCTTGGATGGTATTCTCTGGTGAAATTTTACCAGCGAACACAGGTCTACCCAGAAAAGGGATTTTGACGAAGGAAAAATCTATTTCTGGGGAGAGACCTGTGTCGCCCGGTGAACCCGACCCCTATCATAGTCTTCCCTTCCCCACACGTATCCAAGCCAGGAAAGGTATCTAACACAGCAAGGATTGATAGAGGTCACTCGCGGCGGGCGTCGGTAGGGGCAGTACAGAGGCAGTGTGGGTATAACTGTTGGTGCGGCTCACCCCATATATAGGTTTTGAGAAGGAATACTCTAAATGGCAGGAGACCTGTGAATAGTGGCTTTCACACGCCCTGAACTTTATACACGACGCCCTTTGGGTGCTCGCGCGAGGGTAGTAACCTCTGCATACCAATGCAACCTTTTCTCTGGTATATTTAGAAACTATTTATATCAGGAAAGTGGATAGCAGGATCCATTTCACCGGGCGACACAGGTCTCTCCACAGAAATAGATTTTTCCTTCAAAATCCCTTTTATATCCTTTCATTAGGATATAGAAGCATGTATTCACCCCTTCCCTAACAAGGGGGGAAGAGGACCTTTGCATAAGACACACCAATACGTACTTATATATTTGTCTTTTTGTTTCCGGCTATAAGGTTCTTCTTTGCCATTCAAAAGAGGTTTCGCTTGCCACCCTCTTATGAATTGGTCCAGAAGTCTGGCCATTGGTCATGCAGTTCCCATACTCTGACCAATTGGACAGAGGCCAGTTTCCCCTCCTCGCTCTTATGACCAGGAGGGGAACCCTTGATTGGGCAAACACCAGTCTGTTCACAAGGCTATCAGATTCCTCCCTCCAATCATTGAGACTTCCTAGTGCAAAAGACCGAGGGTTTGTATAAAGTGCAAGGACAAATCACAATTTTTTTTTAAGTAAGTTGTATTTTTCCTAACTATACAAACCTGAGGTGCTTTACATTTATGCCCACCTCATGCCACCCCTCAATCTGTTCCTGAGCCTAAAGCAAAGAGGAATGTTTACGTCCAGTCGGGTGGGATTCCTGACTACCGGACAAGCAGTTACTGCCTAACTAACTAACTTGTTAAATCTTCAACAGCCGAATTCAAGCCTATACTGAAAGTAATTTTTAATGTAAAGGATCTCAGGTTTGTATAGTTAGGAAAATACAATTTACTTTTAAAGAATTGATATTATTTGAAAATTAGTACTACTGTAAATTATTATTTTATCATAAAACGTAGTATACGCATACCCTTAAAGATATGTACGTACACTTCTAACACTTCCAGCCAAAACTGAGGGAGAGAGTTACCACTATGACATGCATATCTTGTGGGGCAAAAGAGAGAGAGAGAGAGAGAGATATCACATATGAATTTTGTAATTAGTACAGTTTTTTTTATATTATTTGAAAATATTAATTAACATATTATACATACATGTACCATAGAAATTCTCTCATCTCATTAAAAGAGAGAGAGAGAGAGGGAGAGAAATTACATGAATGTTAGTTGGCAACCCAACATGCTTTCTCCCCCTCCTGTCACATTACTTGACATATTTGAGAGCTCTGGACCTCAGCTTAGTACCTTGATCTAAAAAGAACAATGCAGGGTAGAATGGATTTTCCTTCATTCTTACATAATTTTTAGTTTAACTATACAACTTCCCCAGTAATTATATAGCTAAGAGTTTCACTCGCCAGTAGTTAAAATCCCAAAATTCGTAGGTTGCGCTAATTTTCTATTGGTTTTGGTTAGGTAACAGTGGCCCGCCCACTTCAGGGCTAGAGAGAGGAACAACACGACAAAGCGTTCAAATTGTTTTTGCTGGCCGATGGCTATGGTTGTTGGTTGCAGTTATTCCTGAAATCTTTTTTTAGACTTTCATTTTGTAATCGCAATTGGTGAAGTACTCTGTTCTTGCATTAGCCGTCTAGGCAAATGATTTAGACAGCGTTAGGTTCTTTGATAAAGAACTAGTTTTTTGTTTTTTGCTTTTTGTTTATTCCTTGGTGACTGTAAGGTCTTAGTGTTTTCGACAATGTTGGACACAGGTTCGGCTAGCTTTAGGCATTGCACTAGAGGTTGCAAAACTAGGCTAACCGAGGAATCATATGATAATCACACTTTATTTACTAAATGTAGAGGGCAAGTATGTTCATTTGATAATAAATGTAATGAATATGTTGACTGGGATGAAAGGAAGTGGAAGAGTTTGGAATTTCATTTGAAGAAATTAGAGAGACAGGAAGAGAAAAGCTTTGATTAGAGCTAATTCAAAATCACCTAGCCAGGATTCTTCTGAACTGAATTGAGATTTGAGTATTCCTGTTATTTCCTTACCTCCTGTTCCCACTTCTCTTGTTATGCCACCTTCTCCAGTTTCAGGCTCCCACACTTCCAATCCCAACCCCATCACCAATCTGGAAGAAAAGATTGATAAGCATTTTGCTCTGTTAGTACAGACTACGGAGCAGCTTGGTGCATCTGTGAAGGTCCTAATGGCATTGTCCAGTGACGTAACTCCAGGATAGTAGTGGTAAATGAATATGATTTCTAGCAGGGGATCAGTACACACACTCAAGGATCAGTATCACAGCATACTTTGAGTCACAGGTACAATTCCAAGGTTAGGATAACCACCTTGTTCAAGAATTTAACGACTGTAATTCCAGCTACTCTGAAAGTAAATCCTCATGTAAAGGACCGAGGGTTTGTATATCGTGTAGGAACAAATAATTTTTTCATCTTCCCCCAGGTCATCTACTGCTAATAGCACAGAAGATTTTGCTTCCCTAATGCTTTCTTCCTTCACACACTCCCTTTCATAATTCTTCCTCTCAACAACCCAGTTATAGTGCATCCCACTTAAACACTGCAAGTGCAGCACACAATCATCCCTTTTTATTCCTTCTTTATGGTACATTATGGGTTTGTCACTACCAAAGTGCGCACACACCACCACTCCATACTTCTTACTTACCGCAATCAGCACCTCTTGGAACGCAGCTACTCCCAGACACCATTTCTTTCAACTCCTTTTTACACTGGTTCACATTCTTTGACCCTAAACATCCAGGCCTCATACAGACTTCGTCTATCACTTCTCTTTAGAGATCATTTATATTAACAAGCACTCATGCTTTCAATCCTTCGCTTGCTAAATCTTTCATCCGTGCCATATGCTTTCGAACAAAGAATCTCCTCTTCCCTTACTTTCACAACAACTACTAACCCTGTCTCTGGATTTGCATCCCCTATTTCTCTATAGTTAGCTCTCCAGGTAATCTGGACATCATATTCGTGACAGCATTTCTTTGATCTGGAATATACTCCACTACAAAATCAAAATCACTCAAATCTTCCAACATTCTTGGAAGCCTTCCATCCACATTTTTTTTTCTTTCCAAATACACAAGAGGCTGATAATCCGTTCTTACCACAAATTTCATCCCGTACAAGAATGGTCTCAAAGCTTTTACACAAAACCTCAATGCTGCCAACTTTCTTTTAATCACCGAATACTTTTCTGGGCTCAGCTCGTGTCGGCCTATGAAAGGATCCTTAATATCATTCTTTCTAGGTAAAATTAGCCTAAAATTACCAGAGAAAAACAAAATTAAGAAAATGTCAGTAAAAACTGACTCGCTCACTCTTAAAAAGAAGTGTCGGTATGATAATAGGGGCGAGTGTGGAACACTACCACGAGACAAACACCAATTAGAACTTCCTATCAGAATCCCCCCAAGAGAGAGCTGATACCAACGGGCGATGCAGCCTCTACTACTACTACTAGAGGGAGGACGCCACGGACAGCAGCGCCCCTAGCGGACATCCTTATTTTTTAGCGCTAGCGTCAAGACGCAAATTTTCTTGTGCTGTGCTATTTCGAGATTTATCCTTATAATCTACAATGGAACGCTCTGCAATTGCCACGGCTAAGTTAAGTAAACTCATAAGTAATATTTTACCATATTTTTATCTTCCGGGTACCAGTATTTTCCTCTTAATAGGTCATATACGGTTCCCCGGTTGTCTCGTGGCGGCCATGCTGCCTCGTAAGAATTCCCGGTCCTCCATACTGGGACTTCGTATACTTATGGGCTTACTTTATCACGTTCATTGTTTTACATCGAGTTTTGTTTTAGCTAGTTTAGCCCTCTACCATTCTCTTAGTTCGGTATTTAGGGCTATTATTATTTTTATTCCGGCCCAGCATCCCGGCTCTTGCTCTTCATCGGTCTATCGCTGGCTCCGAGTAGGCTTCTGTTTCTTGGAACAGTCTGCCTCCTCCTGGGCTTCTTTCTCTTTTACTAAAGTGTCTCTTCCATCTTTTCGATGTATATAATTATTTTATTTAGGGTGTTAGGCTAGCCTAGGTGCTTGTTCCTTGTATTGGTACAGCTTGGTTCACGTGGACTCTCACGGTTGTGTTGCTCGCGGCCTAGGCCACTTGCGGTCACGTGTTCCATCGCACCTTACCCTGCCCCTGCCCTCCCTTTCTGGTATAGGGAGGAGCTGGGGGACCCCTTGGTTGTCATGACAACCTCAGTCGCCTTCTCTCACTCCTACTCGGAGGGGGCCCAGGGGTTCCTCCCAGCGGGGGGTATAGGGCGGACCACTCATGGAGTACAGGGTCTCCATGCGGTAAGCCGGGGAGGCGGGGAGGAGTAGGCCGGCCATCCCTCCCCCCTCTCTCGCTCCCGCCGTGTTACGCCGAGACCTTCCTCCCCCCCTCCCCAGTTGCTCAGCCACCTCCCTTGCTATACGAAAGGAGCCTTCCGTCGCAGCCGGGGCACCTTTGGTTATAGGTTACTGGCTCCGCTAGCGGGCGGGGTGGGGCACTACTAGTGGTTTGGTTTGCTTGGCCTACTAATATCCTTATATCTCTCCCCCGCTACCGGAAGGGAGCTTACTTCTTACCTACGCACTCTTCTAGTAGACGGGCGGAGAGAGGTTTGTTTTATTATTATTAATTTAAGGATATACCCTAATTGTACAATATTTTACAATGAATTGTGTAATATTATTATTATCTACCATCCCCGCTATTTTCCGTCGTGGTTTCCAATTACCACCACTCCTGGTTGGTTTCCTTTTGTGTCTCCGCCATCAGCGGAGCCATAGCCTAGGATACCAACCTGGTTACCACACGTATTTTGGCGGGGCTCTGGTTTAATCTAACTTTATCGCTCCGGCACCAGCGGAGCATCTGTTAGACTGTAAGTGTTACTTGGTATCATTGTACTTTTCCACTTACAGGCTACCAACTGCCAGGTCCCAGCGTGTAACGCGACGCTGTTCGACCCCTGTGGACATGATGAGTGTAGGTCTCACGCCCCCTGTGCCACGTCCTACAACGAGACGATCGTCTGGCACCCTGAAGCCTGCGCCATCTGCTACCGCCTTGGTCGGTCAGCTGGAGATGGGTAAGTCCGTTATAGGCTTACTTATCATTTTACTAACAACTTTTAGTCGTAAGTTTGTTAACCCCGTTCCACCATTGGCAGCTAATCTCGCCTTTCTTTCAGGCTACCGGTGTGAGGGAAGTCGCCCTCGCCACCCTGAAAGCGTGGGTGGGCGGCTTCGGGAAGAACGCCGCCAAAGGCCAGCCCTACATTCTGGATAAGAAGCTGGCCGTCCAGATCTTCCCCGCGGGCAAGTCGACGGGTTACGTTGACCCCTTGTCCGCTGCCCCGCTGATAGCCTCCATCCAGCAAGACCTCCAGCAATCCTTTTGGGGTCCGTAGCCTCCCAGGAGTCGGTCCCGGACGTCGCTGCCCTGGACCTTAACATCGAACCTATGGCGGTAGGGGTGGAGGATTTGTTGGTTGAGGTAGGTGTGTCGGGCGCACCCCAAGAAGGTCCTTTCCTTGGGTGCTTCTGGATCTTCTCCTGTCCCCCTCTTTCTAGTGCTTCATCCAAAGGCTTTGTGGGATCTGAGATCCCAACCCACCGCTCCCTCCCCCGCTCTCTCTGTACCCGCAAAGGTGAAGGGACAGAGAGAACCGAGACTCTAGCCAAGACGACTTCTAGGAAGTCGTCTTCGTCTTCTTCGGCTAAGAAGTCGTCGACTTCCTACGCCGATGCGGTGAAAGCAAGGCCGAGCTCTTCTCACCCAAAGAGCTCCAGAAGCAAGGCTTCGAAGGAGAAGGCTCGCGCTCCCGCCGAGTCACTGCCTTCTCCCGCCTCCACCGCTTCCACTCCGGCTACGCCGGTAGGGGTAGCAGGTACTAGCACCTTTGATCCCTCTGCTTTTGCAGCAGGGGTGATGGAACAGGTGGGCGTGCTGGTGGGCGGCGCAAATCTCCGCACTGGGGACACGGTTCGAGCAGATGTTTGCACAGTTGTCAAACACTCTGTCTCAATCTGGTCCAATCATCCAAGATCTCTCTAACAGAATGAGAGAAAATGAGGACCGAGTAGCTGGGCTATCTCAGGTTCCTCCCCCAGTCTCCCCAGCGTCAAGCACTGGGATTCTTCAACTCCCGCCATATGACTCTTTGCCAGCTTTCTCTATGGAGAACCATGGAGAGTAGCTGCCCTACGCTCCGTTCAAAGATGGAATGATCTCTATCTCGGAGTGTGGAACTCGAAGGATTGAGGACTTCGAGTTTTACCCTCCGGGTCTGACGCAGCCTTTCATCGGTTATGCTAGGCTGACGCCAACGGCTCTGACGAGGGAAGACAAGATCTCTAAGGAGTCGGTCCTGTATAGTAGAGATCACGCTCAGCGGGAATGGGTTCACTGCCTTGAGGACTGGGAGTGTACGAACACCAAACTCCAGGCCTACAAGAGTCCCTTCACTATTTTCGCGACGGAAGAGGAGGTTTCTCTTCCGTTCGCCACGAAATTAGTGGAGAAGTTTTGTCCCCTTCAGGCAGTCCTCAAGGATGAGCCCATCCCACAGTTGAGGGAGGCGGAGTCTACTTCTCCGCTCTTCCCGGCCTTCGGAGAATTGTGGGAGAACTTGCCAGCTACGTTCACGCTTGGTCAAGCTCAAACCGGACTGCGCCATGGACCAGTTCGGCGAGAAACTACCAAGGCTGCCGGATTCCCTAATCCAGGCAGAGTTTGATGCGCGACCAGGTTTGGCAGGTCCCTCAATTCCCTTATAATCACGGAAATGGCTGCCCTCTCTTATGCTACGGAACCGCTGTTCAAGATTCTGGCAAAATCTCAGTTCCTTCGACGGTTCTAACAGACGCTTTTGACTTCTTCCAGGCTAGGAGGAACTGCCGGAAGCATGTCCTACAAGAGTGTACCATTAGGCATGAGCCTAATAGACTCTTGGCCGCTAGCATGTGGGGAGCGGATCTCTTCCCAGAGTCCGCGGTTAACGAGGTACACCATGAAGCTGCTAGGCTCAACCAGAGCCTTAGAGCTAGGTGGGGTATTTCCTCAAAGAGGAAACAGGAATCCGTTCCCACTGCTGGCAAGAAACCGAAGAAGGCTGGTAAGAGGTTCCAGCCATATAAAAAACTCCAGCAACAGCAGCAATTTGTGCAGGCGGTCCCGGTTACCCAACAGGGACAACCTGCCAGTTTTCAAAGCAGAACCAGCCTATCCTCCTGTTGCCCCCGCAATCTCAGCCATCCACTTCCTACGCTATCTCGCCGGCCTTCAACCCTGCATATGAGGCTCAAGGCTACACTCAGCCGAGAGGTAGGGCGAGAGGTTACTTTCGTCAACGTGGCGCAGGAAGGGGTACGAGGAGCAGACAGTTCAGAGGAGGGCGTGGTGGCCAACCCGCCCATCAACAATGAGGCTCCCCAGGTAGGAGGGAGGCTGTTCCTCTTCCGCCACAGGTGGGGGTTCAGCAATTGGGCACAGAGCATAGTGTCCAAAGGATTGGGCTGGAGTTGGATCAAAGATCCTCCTCCAATCAAATCATTCCATCAGATACCGTCAAAGGGAATTGACAGATTACGCGGAAGAACTCCTTCAGAAAGGAGCTATTGCGAGAGTCAACATCTAAAATTTCAAGGTCGCTTATTCAGCGTGCCAAAGTAAGGCTCAACAAAAAGAAGGGTAATCTTAGACTGTCAAAGCTAAACTCTTTCATTCGTTGCGACAAGTTCAAGATGCTTACCCTCTCGCAAGTAAGGACCTTACTTCCGCGTGGAGCCGTCACATGCTCCATCGATCTTACAGACGCTACTATCATATCCCTATAGCCAGGCACTTCCGCCCATTCCTAGGTATTCAGGCTAGGAAATCAAACATTCTCATTCAAAGTGATGCCCTTCGGTCTGAATGTAGCCCCCAGGGTATTCACAAAAATAGCAGAAGTGGTTGTTCAACAATTGAGAGCTCAGGGAATCATGGTAGCAGCATACCTCGACGATTGGTTGATCTGGGCACCAACAGTCGAGGAATGTCTCAAAGCCACCAAAAAGGTAGTTCACTTTCTGGAACATCTGGGGTTTCAGATAAAACAAAACGAAATCCAGACTTACTCCGGAATCTCGTTTTCAGTGGCTAGGAATCCAATGGGATTTGTCTTCCCACAATCTGTCAATTCCAGTGGCCAAACGGAAGGAAATAGCAAAATCTGTCAGACAATTTCTCAAATGCAAGCAAACGTCAAGAAGAAACCAGGAGAGAATCCTAGGGTCTCTTCAGTTTGCTTCGGTAACGGATATCCTTCTGAAAGCAAGGCTGAAAGATATAAATCGAATTTGGCGGTCAAGAGCAAACTCCAAATATCGAGACAAGTTGTCAGTAATCCCACAGATCCTCCGCAAACAACTACGGCCTTGGTCAAAGTAAAGAACTTAGCCAAGAAAGTACCCCTTCAATATCCCCTCCCAGTGTTAACCATTCACACGGATGCATCCCTGTCCGGGTGGGGGGGATACTCTCAGTTCAAAACGGTTCAGGGGACTTGGTCAGTTCAATTTCGCCAGCTCCACATAAACGTGTTGGAAGCAATGGCAGTATTTCTTACTCTGAAGAGACTGCTTCCCCCGAAGAAAGTCTCATCTAAGGCTAGTTTTGGACAGTGCAGTAGGAGTTCATTGCATCAACAGAGGAGGGTCCAAATCCAAGCATGTGAATCATGTCATGATAGCCATCTTTGCTCTAGCAAACAAACACAAATGGCATCTGTCTGCCACTCACCTGGCAGGGAGAAGGAAGTGTGAATAGCAGACGCCCCCTGTCCCGGTCAGTTCCTCTGGAATCAGAGTGGTCTCTGGACGCGGGTCAGGGTCATTCCAGTGGGTAGGCCGGAGAGTCCCAGGTCTTCAAGTGGATCTCTTCGCCTCACAAGCGAACCACAAGCTCCCTTGCTATGTGGCCCCCAACCTGGATCCTCTGGCTTATGCCACGACGCCCTGTCGTTGGATTGGAATCAGTGGAGGAGAATTATATTTTTCCTCCATGAATCTTCTCTTGAAGGTCCTAAGCAAACTAAGGTCTTTCAAAGGGATAGTAGCTCTGATTGCTCCGGACTGGCCCAAGAGCAACTGGTATCCTCTCCTTCTGGAATTGGGTCTCCGACCTCAACGGATCCCCAATCCCAAGCTATCACAATCAGTACAAATGAGGACTGTGTTCGCTTCCATCAGGAATTCTCCAGACCCTAACTTTATGGACTTCATGAAGTTTGCGGCTAATAAAGATGCTGATATTGACCCACAGAATATTCTCTTCCTAGAATCAGATAAGAGAGAGTCAACCATTAGACAATATGACTCAGCTGTTAAAAAATTAGCATCTTTCTTGAGAGAATCGAACACTACAACCATGACGTTATTTGGCTATATCCTTTTTTCAGGTCCTTGTTTGAAAAAGGTTTAGCAGCTAGCACGATTACCACTCATAAATCGCTTTGAAGAAAATCTTTCAAGTAGGTTTTTCAGATAGATCTGACTGAATCTTATTTCACATCTATCTCTAAAGCCTGTGCTAGACTTAGACCTTCTCAGAGGCCTACTACAGTTTTCATGGTTCTTGAATGATGTCCTCAAACTAGCTTCAGATACTGACAACTCATCCTGTACATTCATAATGCTCCTGAGGAAGACATTATTCTTATTAAGCCTAGCCTCAGGAGCCAGAATTTCAGAACTGTCGGCTCTATCCAGGGATGCGGGTCATGTGGAATTCCTCCCATCAGGAGAAGTTCTACTTGCTCCGGATCGTAGCTTTTTAGCCAAAAATGAGGATCCTCTTGCAAGGTGGGGCTCCTTTGGAAGGTTATCCCACTTCCACAGGATCCTTCTCTGCCCATATCAACTCTTAGAGCCTTTCTATCTCGTACTTCTTCAAGATCCTCAGGTGCTCTCTTCATGAGAGAAAAAGGTGGTACCTTGTCAGTAAAAGGTATTAGACAACAAATCCTTTACTTTCATTAAGCAAGCCAACCCTGAGTCATTCCCAAAAGCACATGATATCAGGGGAGTAGCCACCTCGATTAATTATTTTCAACATATGAATTTTGAGGATCTTAAAAAGTATACTGGATGGAGATCCCCGACAGTCTTTAAACGACATTATTTAAAGTCCTTGGAATCTTTAAAGTTTTCAGCAGTAGCAGCGGGAAACATAGTTTCCCCTGATACTGTATGTAGTTGTAGTATAGATCCAGGTCTCCTTTCTACCTACATCAGCCAACATGCCTCACCCCTATCGCCAGGCTACTCGATTGTCATAGCCTTAGCCGTTGAATCATATAGTGGTTTGTCCCTTATTTTTTTGCTAGGGACATCCACACTTGTACTGATAATGTACTTCAGTGTACCTACCCTTATTTTTATGCTAGGGTAGGACACAATATGTTGTATATTATTCACCATTTTTGTATTTATGATGAACTCATTGTACCTACCATTATTTTTATGCTAGGGTAGGACACAATGTGTTTGTAATATATTTTGCAATACTTGTATTAATGATGGATTTCAGTGTACCTACCTTATTTTTATGCTAGGGTAGGACACATGAGTTTGTATATTTTGTAATTTTGTTAAGTAAATCCCCCTTTTTCTTTATATTACATGCATCACTGTAATTTACTGTATTACCATTTAAGTACTTTAAGATTACTAACGTTCTATTATTTTACTGTTTAGTATAAGTTAGTTTTAAGTGCTTAGTTTGTATGCTGTAATTGATTTACTATATTATATCCATCATTTTACGCTGTTTTTCATTGTCCCTTTTTTTCCCATCTTGTCTGTTTCTCTGGTACTCTTTCATAGGTGGCCGACACGAGCTGAGCCAAGAAAAGGGATTTTGACGAAGGAAAAATCTATTTCTGGGTGATTGGCTCGTGTCGCCCTATGAAACCCCCCTTTATGGTTTCTTCCCCCCCTTGCAGGACAAGATGGTAGTTAGTTGTTTTAATTAAGTGGATGTCCGCTAGGGGCGCTGCTGTCCGTGGCGTCCTCTAGTAGTAGTAGTGAGGCTGCATCGCCCGATTGGTATCAGCTCTCTCTTGGGGGATTCTGATAGGAAGTTCTAATTGGTGTTTTGTCTCGTGGTAGTGTTCCACACTCGCCCCTATTATCATACCGACACTTCTTTTTAAGAGTGAGCGAGTCAGTTTTACTGACATTTTCTTAATTTTGTTTTTCTCTGTAATTTTAGGCTAATTTTACCTAGAAAGAATGATTATTAAGGATCCTTTCATAGGGCGACACGAGCCAATCACCCAGAAATAGATTTTTCCTTCGTCAAAATCCCTTTTGTTAGCCACGTTAAAGGCCTTAGACACATTAGCTAACACTCTTTCTCTTTTCTCTCAACTCAATTCACTACGTACCTGTTCTTGCATCAGACATCCACCCATTGATGTACCACTAGGGTCGATATACATTTCCAACTTACTTGCTTTAGGATTATAGTCTTGACATGTGAACTCCACATCTTTTATTACTTTCAAACATTTTCATCCCACTTCAGCACAGTGCTCTTCTTACATCCAGTCCATTCTGTCAACGGCTTAGATATGCTCAAACAATCTTTAACAAATTTCCTGCTAAACTCAACCAATCCTAGAAACTCACACAACTCATGCACTGTTCTGGGTCACAGAAAATCTCTTACTTTACCTACAAACTGTTCTGACTTTTGCAAGCCAGATGCACTCACCGTATGCCCCAAAAACTCTTACCTCTTTTTCAAACCACTCACACTTTGCCACTTTCACTTTCACACACCTCACCGCATTCACCAACCTTTCATGCTCTTACCACCAAAATGTCATCCAGGAAGACCATCACATTCTCACGAGGAAACTCAATCAATACCACGTTCATAGCTCTCTGGAATGATGCAGACACATTTGCTAATCCAAAACTTAGGTTTCTAAACTGATAGTGTTTTTTGGATGTGAAAAAGCCAGTTATTGGCCGGGAATCTTCCTCAACCATCATCTGGTAATAGCCCCTTACCAGATCCATCTTCCACATCTAAAACAAGTTTTCTCCCTAACGTTCATCTTTGCTTGGGGTCCTCTTACATGCCCATTAGGCCTATTTCCATTAGAGGACTGTCTTCCCACATTTACATTTCAGTACCTTTCCCTTCTTCTACTTCCACCTGTTCCAATGGCAGGCAGTCCTTGGTTATCAGTGGGGGTTCCATTCTCAGTGGGTTGCCGATAAGCAAAAACTGCCATTAACCGAAACTTGACGATTTATGATGCCTCAGTGAGGTATAGTGCTAGACAAGCACCATAAACTGGATCACCATTAACCGAGTCCGCCAATAACAGGGGACTACCTGTATATCTACTCTTACTATTTTGGCTGCTTCTGTGTGTGGATTGTTCATGCTTCTGGTATTCCTCATCAACTTCCTTACTGACTAAATATCTTCATGTATCACAGCATCTGTACATGACTTATATCCTTCGTTTAATCCTGCACTTATTTCTTTTTCTTCCTCCTGATCACATTGCAAATCTTCCAAGATTTCCTTAGTATCATCACAGTTTATGCTTTTGCCAGCCCATCTTTTACTTTCCTTTTGTTTCACATTTATGTTTCTATGTAGCTTTTCTGATAATGTTACCAAAAATTTTTTCATTAACTTCTTATTGTGTTCAATGCCTTTATCCTGAAGCTTCTTTTGGACTTGTCTGATTATCATATCATTTAGTGTCATAAAGAAGTTCACACTCAACATACTCTTACAATATTCCATCAATCTTCCCTCTAAGAATTCTCCCAATTGATTTGCCCATATCTGATCATTATTACCATACTTTTGCTTACAATACCTCTCATATTCAGTGAAATATTCCTCAATGTCCTTCCCATTTCTTAAATCATATTTGGTAATTTTTGGGAGTTCCGTAAGAAACTTAGTACTAGTTCCTATTGTGGTTTCATCAGTTTCATATTCATCTTCCTCACTACTAACTTTGAAGAAATTGCTTTCGATGTACCTATCTTTTGTCAGTTCATACCATTTCTGTTTTGTCTTGGACCTCTTACCTTGACTCTCTTTATTTTTCTATCTGTCTTATCCTTCTCTTCCTCATTACTTAAATCCATGACTGTCATCATCTACCCATCTATCCTTCCCTTCCCTTGTCAGACCACTTCCAACAGCTCCCAAATCTCATCGCGTACCTTTTTAATAGCACCTTTACTATTATCCTCCTTCATTCCTTTATCTCTTCCTTTATTTCCCAATCCTTTTATAACTTGAATTATTTGTCTGCCTACTAATTCTCCTATCTCTGACCTTATTCTTGTTGAATGCTCACTGGAGGCTTCTACCATCCCAAATAACAGTTCCATTTGCTTACTAAAGCCTTCCAAGGCTTTGGCTATCTTTCTTTCCAACATTTCCCCTATCTCCATCTTCAATATTCTTAATTGCACCAAGTTCCACATTGGCTGAGTGCATTTTGTGCTTGGCTACCAATCCGGTGGTCCGGGGTTCTATTCTCGGTTCCGCCAACGCGGAACCAGAGGAATTTATTTCTGGTGATAGAAATTCATTTCTTGATACAATGTGGTTCGGATCCCACAATAAGCTGTAAGTCCCGTTGCTAGGTAACCAATTGGTTCCTAGTCACATAAAAATATCTCATCCTTTGGGCCAGCCCTAGGAGAGCTGTAAATCAGCTCAGTGGTCTGGTAAAACTAAGATATACTTAACTTAATTGTGCCGTTGAGACATATACCGCCACCGGCAGCTGTTCCATTTAAGGACTAAAGAACTTCTCCCCCACAGTCATATCTTTCTCACCTTCCATATTTCCTCCTTCTGCCATCTTACCTTTTATGCACCTTCGTTACTCTACTGAATTGGAGCCCCACGTTGGGCACCAAAAATGATGTGGCTAAATTGAAAAAGCAAGGGGGCAGATGGTTTCAATTGGAAACATGTAGGGTTGTTCAGGCACAAATTCTTGGTAGTAATTTATTTTTAAAACTAACTTACAACTAATAAAATGGAATATTGGTCCCTTTAAAATCAGGGTGGTCAAAATTCTAACAATGTTAATACATGAAATACAAATACAACACGGGCAATGAAATTTGCATATCCAAAGAATTACTCTATTTCTGGGTTCGACCTGTGTTTGCCGGTGAAAAATCCCTGTAGCTCATTTTTCAAGTGTAAATATATCCTAAATATACCAGAGAAAAAACTAGCATGGTATGTTGAAGTTACTACCCTCAGCGCGAGCACCCAAAGGGCGTCGGTATAAGTAAAGGGGCGAAGTGGAAGCCACTACTCACAGGCCTTCTGCCAATTAGAGGATTCCTTTCCAAAATCCCTCTCTTAGAGAGGGCCGTTGCAACAGCCACTCCTCCCTCCTCGCTCATGCTACTGCTACTACTACTACTACTACTACTACTACTACCCAACTCGCGCGTCATCTACCATTCCTGTATTAGCGATCATGTGCGATATACGAGTTTGTCGGCAGCTTCCAGATTTAAGCTCTCTTCGTGATGTCGACTGAGAGCTTCCCTCTACACCTAAGCTGAGTACTCCAATTTACGTTTTTGTGACTTATATGGTTGAGAGGTTTTCCATAGTCGCCTTCGGCCCCTCAGAAAAAGTATTGTGGGCGCCGTCGGTTGGCCCGCCATTGTGGGAGCATCATCAGAATGCGAATGAATTTCACACACTAATCTCCACTGAGTTTTCATTATATATATATATATGGAGGTTGAATTATAATCATCAGTGACATGTTATGTATTACGTACTTACTTTTATCCGAAGTAAGGTAGGGAGTAGGCCTAACTCGCTAGTGACTTTCGCTAGGGAATAAAGAATAGCTGTTTAACTTATACTTTAACATAAACCTCCCCCCCAGTGGCTCAGGGGTGGGTTTGCGCCTGTCCCTTCATAATTTTTATTGTGATGCACAAGGGTAATTATTAGGCTACTTGTAGCCTATCATAATTGTTGAGGGAGAGAAGGGAGCCCTGTCCCTCTCTTTCTCTCTCTCTCTCGTAATAAGATTATGCATGATTGGTGTTGACACGATCTTAGATAAGTCTTGATTTATGCACGTTGATGATTTTCATTTCACTAAGAGGTTGGATGAGTTGCCCCCCCCCCCCCCCGCCCCCCCCCCCCCCCCCCCTCAGCTCGACCGACCTAGCCTAGGCTAGGCCTAGGAAGGTGGGCTAGGTGTCCCTTCCTTGGTACCCTTAAACACACCCTACTTCCCCCTGTCCGCGCTATGGTGGTAGCAGGGAGGATATCAAAATAGAGAGCTTCTCTCTTATTATGATGTTGGATCTACCTCCCTACCGATCTAGATCGAAAGAATTCGGTTTAGTAGGTTTGGACGAGGGCTAATGTTCACATCATGATGTCTTGGGGAGATTTGGCTCAACTCTCCGGTTCCGTAGTGATCTCGGAGGGTTAGGCTAGATCCATACTGGGTAGTCTCCTTAACCTTAGTTACAACTCTTCCTTGATACCTCATTATTAGGTTATTATTGTATTGTATATTATATTGTTTATTGTATATTATATTATTTATGCACATTTATGATTTTCATATCACATGAGGTTGGAGGAGTTGCTTCCTTCCTTAGCTTAACCGACCAGGCCTAGAGTAGTCTTGGAAGGTAGGCTAAGTGCCCCTACCCCTATACCCTTACCTCTCCCCCCGTCTGCGCTATGGTGCTATTGGGGAGAATATCAAGGATAGAGAGTATCTCTCTTGTCATATTGTTGGTCCTATCCTCCCTACCTAACCAGATCGGAAAAAATTTTGAGTATGGGAGGTTTGGTTGAGTGCCCACCGTCCACGCCAGGATGTCCTTGGAGGTTTATCTGGCCTACCTGACCGGATCCATAGTGATCTCGTAGAGTTAGGCTAGACCAATGCTGGGTATTTTTTCCTACACCTTATGTTCCTCTTGCTACTCTTCCATGATACCTCATTATGGTATTGCATATTGGCGGTCCCCGGGTTACGACGGTTCCGGCTTACGACGTTCCGAGGTTACGACGCTTTTTCTTAAATATTCAATGGAAAAATCCGTCCTGGGTTACGACGCTTGTTCCGCCGGTTACGACGCTGACGCTTCCGACGCTCCGAGTTAACGACGCTTTTAAAAAACGCATACTATGATAAAAATCCTTTATAGTTTAGCACAGTATATTAATAAAAATAAGTTTCTGGTTAGATTACAACAAAAATTTTGAGATTATGATGATTTTCGACACTTTTTATGTTGTATTTTTCTATGTTTTTTAGTGACGCCTCATATGCAGGAACTAGTTTCTTCCCTCCTTTTCCGAGCGAAATTATGGAATACATACTAAGTTTACATATAACAGTCCAAAAGCGCAAATAATGAAAAAAATCATTGCTTGTTTCCAGTAATAATAACAAACGAAGTTTCTGGTTAGATTACAACGCAAATTCCAAGTATCCAAAGAGAGACATTATCCAGTAATTTGATCAGAGAGAGAGAGAGAGAGAGGAGAGAGAGAGAGAGAGGAGAGAGGAGAGAGAGAGAGAGAGAGAGAGAGGCGTCTTCCGACGCTCCGAGTTAAGGACATAAGAAGTGTTCGTTTCGTTAAACGGCCTCTGACTCATGCCAGTAAATGTTTTGTTGATACTAATTAATATAAGCCTATTTAAAGATACGTTTACTTTAATTAGTCTATATGATACGCAAATAGTAATCAACCTAAACTGTTCTTGTAGCCCTCAATATTTGGCAAAATCGAAGTATCCAAAGAGAGACATTATCCAGTACGTAATTTGATCAGAGAGAGAGAGAGAGAGAGAGGAGAGAGAGAGAGATAGAGAGAGAGAGAGAGAGAGAGAGAGGAGAGAGAGAGAGAGAGAGACGCTTTGGCAACAATGGGTCTCGGGGGTTTTATAAGCTTCCTTCTGCTTGATGATCGTGGATATTGTAGAAGGATTTCGACCATACTCGTTTTGCCAAATCGACGATACGAAACGCCACGTTCATGCTTTGCTATAATTTCATGTTTTTGCTTCCATCGAAATCATTTTCTTGGGTTTTTTCTTATCACCTGCTTTGTCTTTAGCTTAGACCCATGGGTTATAATAAAATAGACAAAATACACGAAAAATAGGCGCAACAAATACAACGAACTAAACAACGACGTGTTAACATGCAGCACCAACAAACAAACAGACTGAACGCCATTTATCGGTCGCCTATACAACTAACACTCATCGCAAATCGTATCTCAAATATTTCGTTGTATATCAAAGCTTGTATTTTCGCAAATTTTCTGTTATATCTCAAAACATTCGTATATTAGGGCAATCGTATGTCAAGTTTCCAATGTAATTTGATCAGAGAGAGAGAAGAAGAGAGAGAGAGAGAGAGAGAGAGAGAGAGAGAGAGAGAGAGAGAGAGACGCTTTGGCAACAATGGTCTCGGGGATTGAGCGTAACGTTTATTTTCTGAACAGATAGGACAGAAGTGTTCGTTTCATTAAACGGCCTCTGACTCTGGCAGGAAATGTTTTGTTTGATTTACTAATTATATAAGCCTATTTAAAGATACATTTACTTTAATTAGTCTAATGATACGTAAATAGTAATCAGCTGTTCTTGTAGCCCTCAAGATTTTGCAAAATCACTCCAGGTTGTACATAAAACTTCAAGAATGTAGTGTCACCAGAGGATTACAATAGTTTTTACCTTCAAGAACCAGCATTCTTTTATGAAAATAACTCCAGGTTGTACATAAAACTACAGGAAACGACATGTAGTGTAACCAAGAAAGTATTACAAGTAAGGGTTTTTAATTTTTTAACTTTTTATTAGTTTAAGACATATTTCCAAGGCTCGTTCCAGCTTACGACGATTTTCGGCTTACGACGCGTCTCAAGAACGGAACCCCCGTCGTAACCCGGGGACTGCCTATATTGTTTATTGTATATTATATTATTTATACACATTTATAATTTTTTGAATACAATTATCAGTGATGTATTTCATATTATGTGTTTAATTTTAGCCGACCAAGTTAGGATTGGTTCGGAGGAAGGCCTAACGTGCTCATGATGTCCTCGGGGGTTTTCAAGACCATGTTCGTGCCTATCTCTGCAAAATTTTAGCATAGTGTACATGTAAAATTGTTAGGCTACTAATAGTCTATCGCATTTATCATGGGAGACGAGAGTGTCCCCTCTCTCTCTATCACAGTGTGAGATATGAATGAGTTATTGTTTAATACAAACCAAATAAAGGTTAGATTATGCACTTTGATTTCATATCACTGAGTGGTTGGTAGAGTTGCTTCCTTCCCTGGCTTAACTGACCAAGCCTAGATTAGGCTTGGAAGGTAGGCTAAGTGTCCCTACCCCTGTACCCTTTATGCCTCTCCCCCTGTCAGCGCTACGGTGCTAGAGGGGAGGATGTCAAGGATAGAGAGCCTCTCTCTTATCACATTGTTGGACCTATCCTCCCCACCGGTCTAGATTGAAAAATTGGAATTTAGTAGGTTTGGTCGAGGGCCACTGTCCACATCATGATGTCTTGGAGGAGATTTCGCCTACCTGTCCGGTTCTGTAATGATCTCGGAAGGTTAAGCTAGATCCATACTGGGTATTATCCTTTTGCCTTAAATTCCTTTGCAACTCTTCCATGATGCCTCATTATTAATTGTATATATTATTCTTATATATTGTCTATTGTACCGCGGTACATTAAATGGTCTGGTTTGTGTATCGTCTTGGCCTAGCCTCCTTTAGTACAAAGTAGACCACATCCTCCCAGTTCAGAGTGATCACCGATCGGTTGCTGTACCAATCACGACGGGCCATAGGCCCAGTCGGCCTACTACCTCTGCAGTAGTAGGCTTCGCAGCTTTCAATAGGTGACCATCTCTGATCGGGTTGGTAGCCAGACGATCAACCGACCACCCCACATACCACCCCCCTTTCCCCCACTTCCTAGCTCGGCTTTGCCGTACGCTATAACTCACGGTGCTAGTAGTCTTATCGGTGAACGACCGCTCGAGTTTTCATAAAATGGGGAAGAAAGTAATGGAAGTGGTGAGTTTACTGATATTATACGTAATCCCTTATGTCTCCGAGTGGATAGCTCCACCGGCCTTATAGCAGTACCACACCAGCCAGTGGACATTGCTCCGGATGGTGCATTTACACAGCTCCGCCGCTCGGTGGTCTCTCTCCCCAGTTGTCTGCCCTGGCTACGGGTTCGGGCTAGGAGCTACGCTCCCCCCCAATAGAGGCAGGCAGGTTCAGATAGGTTCAGATAGAGGAATTATCTTCCCCTGATCCACTGCTTCAGCCCGTTCCGCCGGCCTTACTTATGACAATGAGATATGAGACTTTGAGTAGGCTAAGGCTTGGGGAAATTCCCTTCTGAAGGGATCCTAACCAGCTCCGTCAGCGGCGACTGAGTCATCTCCGGCCCTTTGGCCGTCGACTTAGTTTGCTAAGTCGCCTGCTGCCAAGGATTCTCTCCCCCCCCTAAGGGGTCGAGAGCCAAGTCCGCCAGATCCAAGGCGACGGAGTTTGGATTCAACCATGAGACCCTCGCTAACCTTCTAATGTTGAAGGTTAGGGAAGCGGTTGATGAGATGTTTGAGTCGTTACGACTCGCCTCGGGCTCTGACACCTTAAGCCAGGCAATAACATCTCTGGCCGGGAGCATCAGGCCCCTGGACGATATGCTGACTGGATTTCTCCACTCCAGATCCCCGGCGCTGGCCTTGTCAGTACCGGATGCGTCAAAACTACCGCCATTTGACAAGAACAACCCGTGGTGGATGGGAATTTATCAATTGAAGGGTGCGGAACCCATCCGTTGGAGGTCCTTGAGCTCTTCCCGGAGGGTCTGCAAATTTCTTTTCCTGGATTTGTCAGACTAGCGGAACACGCGTTAGTCAGAACAGGCAAGGTCCCAAAGGAGACAGGGATCTTCCCTAGGGACCAAGCCCAAGCTATTTGGGTTCGCATCCTCTCCGGCTGGGATTGCGTCAACACTTGAGTTGACGCCACACAAGGGTACCTACACCATGTTTGTGACCCCAGCCAACGTTCCGTCGCCCTGTACAGACAGGGTAGCGGAACTAACCCTACAAGTGGTAGCAGAAGACAAACCCCTACCAGTACTAAAGGAGACGGAGGCTACCTCTCTTCTCTTCCCCGCAGGTGGGGAGTTTTGGAACAACGCTCTGGCCACGTTTACAGCAGATAAACTTGACCCGGACTGCGCTTCCACTATTTTCTGAGAAACTGCCTAAAAATTCCGGCCCATTTAATCAAGGCGGAATTTGAAACAAGATCAAGTCTAGGAAGATCTATCAGCTCCGTCACTACGGCGGAGTTGGAAGTCTCCACTTACCTTGATGTACAGGTGTTCCGGGTCCTGATGAAAGGTCTAATACAGACTTTCCAGTCAGATCTCTACGACTTTATGATGGCAAGACGAGCTTGTAAGAAATATGGCCTGGTGGGTGCCTCGATAAGGCACGAACCTAATAGGCTGATAAAATCCTCAATATTGGGAGAAAACCTGTTCCTGGAAGACGAGGTTAGCAACGTCTCTCGAGAAGGAGCCAGAGCCAACCAGGGCCACTGGGTCCGTTGGGGACTCCCCTTCAAACGGAAATTTGAGACCCCCGGATAATAAACCAGACCCAAGCAGAGGCCAAGCAGATTCAATCCTTACCAGGCCTCCCGTCCTCTAACGGTCGTACAAGCGGTCTCGGTTTCTAAAAAGTCGGTAAGCCTTCGACATCTAAGGCTCATCCGCAGCAACAGTTTGTTTACGACAAACTCCGCCAGCCCACATATAATGACCTCCCCACCCTTTAACCCCGCCTATGAAGCAGTGGATCTATTTCGCAGCCACAACAGGCATGAGAGAAGTAGCAGGGCCAGAGGTGGCTCCCGGCTACGAGGCGAACCAAGGGGTAGAGGCTTCCAAGGAGATAGAGGTAACAGATCTGCAGCCAGTCAGTGAGAGTCCGCAGGTAGGAGGGAGATTATCTCTTCCGGGACCATTGGACCTTCAGTCCATGTGCCCATAGTATAGTCTCAAAAGGTCTGAGGTGGAAATGGGAGAAAGGGCCCATCCACCAATAAAAATTTTTATCAGATACCAACGGCGTACCTTATAGACTATACCAAAGATCTACAGAAGAAGGCCATAGAAAGAGTGAAACGACTAAAGTTTCAAGGACGTCCGCTCATTGTCCCAAGGAAGGACTCTGACAAAAGAAGAGTGATTCTGTACTTGTTCCGTCTCAACTCATACATTCATTGCAACAAGTTCCGCATGTTGACAGTTTTGCAGGTGCGGACCTTACTTCCCCGTGGGGCCGTCACCACCTCTATAGATCTTACAGATGCTTATTATCATGTTCCAATAGCAAGGAACTTCTCTCTGTACCTAGGCTTCAGCCTAGGAAACAAGGCTTACTCATTCAGAGTCATGCCTTTCGGGCTCAACATCGCGCCCAGGATATTCCCAAAACTAGGAGAGATGGTAGTTCAAGAACTAAGAACTCAAGAGGTTATGTTAGTAGCCTACCTAGACGTCTGGCTCATTTTGGCAGCCAGCGTCGCAGAGTGCCGCAAATCATCAGCCAGAGTGATAAAATTCTTGAAATTTCTGGGCTTCCAGATAAACAGGGAAAAATCTCGGCTTGTTCCGGCTTCCCGCTTCCAAAGGCTGGGGATCCAATGGGACCTAATGAGACACAAGCTATCTCTTCCACCCGAGAAGGCCAGGGAGATAGCAGCAGCTATGAAACAGTTCCTCAAGAACAAGAAGATGTCTCGGCGTACCCAAGAGAGAATCCTAGGTTCGCTGCAGTTCGCGTCAGTAACAGACGTCCTATTAAAAGCCAGTTTAAAGGACATCAATCGAGTCTGGAGTGAGAGAGCCAATATCAATCTCAGGCAGCGGCTTCGTCCATGGACGAAACGTCGGAACCTGGAAAATGACTGGCTCCAGCCAGGAACAATCAGGTGAGAGTAGCCTTGGCCAGCCTAGTGGTGGTACACTGCATAAACAGAGGAGGCTCCAGGTCAAGCAAACTAAATTACGTATTAATTGCGATATTCTCATTGGCGACGAAAAATCATCGGCACCTGTCAGCAACTCACCTGGCAGGAGTAAAGAATGTTATCGTAGACGCACTTTCCAGGACAACTCTGTTGGGATCGGAGTGGCCCCTGGACAAGAAGTCATTCGATGGATTTGCAATCAAAGCCCGGACCTTCAAGTAGACCTATTCGCCATAGAATCCGCCCCCAAAAGTACCATGTTACGTGGCAACCAACCTGGACCCTCTAACTTACGCCACAGATGCAATGCCCATAAATTGGATCAATTGGCAGAAGATTTACCAATTTCCACTGGTGAATCTTCTGATGAAGGTCCTGCACAAGCTAAGATCTTTCACAGGACAAGTAGCACTAGTGGCACCCAACTGGCCAAAGAGCAACTGGTTTCCGCTTCTAGGATTGAAGCTCCGACCCAGACGGATCCCTTGTCCAGAGCTGACACAGACAGTACAAACTCAGACTGTGTTAGCTTCCTCGAGAATTCTGAATACCCTAACTTTATGGACTTCATGAAGTTTTCAACTCAAAAGGACGCTAGTTTTAATCCACTAAATATCTTATTCATAGAATCAGATAAAAGAGAGCCAACGCTCAGACAATATGATTCAGCAGTAAAGAAATTGGCCAAATTTCTAAAAGACTCAGCTGCTTATGAAATGACTACGAATCTGGCAATCTCGTTCTTTAGAACTCTATTTGAGAAAGGCCTGGCTGCTAATACCATTACAACAATCAAGTCAGCCTTAAGGAAGATTTTCCAGATTGGCTTTAATATGAACTTGTCAGATTCATACTTCACCTCAATTCCACGAGCATGTGCCTGCCTGAGACCAATAGACCGCCCTCATATGGTCTCTTGGTTTTTTGAATGACGTACTTAAGTTAGCCTCAGACACTAATAATGAGTCATACTCTTTTATAACCCTGTTTAGGAAAACTTTATTCCTGATGGCCATGGCCTCAGGTGCCAGAATATCTGAGCTTTCGGCTCTCTCTAGGAATCCAGACCATATAGAAATCCTCCCGTCGGGGGTAGTATTACTATCCCCAGACCAGAGGTTCTTAGCTAAGGATGAGGACCCATAAAACAGGTGGACTCCATGGAAAATCATACCCTTAGCACAGGACACATCATTGTGCCCTGTCGCTACCCTTAAATCCTTCTTAGCCAGAACTTCCGGAAAATCTTGAGGCCCCCCTTTGCATTAAGGAGAAAGGCGGTACGATTTCTCTTAGAGGTATTAGACAACAAATACTCTACTTTATTAAACAGGCTAACCCGGATTCAGTTCCACATGTCCATGACATCCGAGCAGTGGGTACCTCTATTAATTTCTTTCACAATATGAATTTAGAAGACCTGAAGAAATATACGGGTTGGAAACCTTCAGCAGCTTTAAGCGCCACTATCTCAAGAATCTAGAGGCCCTTAAATTCCCAGCAGTTGCTGCAGGGAGCATAGTCTCCCCTGATTGATGAACCTCGTCAAATCCTTTCCTTAGACTGTCACCTTTTTCCTTAAATACTCTCTCCTTCCTGCCTGCCTCGCTGGTATTCCCCACTGAACCTCTCTCCAGGTCAAGAGGGTTTAGTCGTCATCTGGCCACTGGATCATGTATACATAATGTTGAGGCCATAATTGTTTTATGGACCTATCTGTAAATGCCCTAGTTTTTGCTCTGAATACCATTCTTGAGTCTATTATATTGTCATATTGTTACTAGTTCTAAGTCATAGTTTAAGTCCTAAGTGGCACTAGCAAATAAGTAAATTTAATTTTTAAATGAACCTTAGGATTCATTAACTCCTTCTTTATACTCTGGTTTGGTATCTGGTAAGCTTAGATGGGAATTCTCTGATACTTTTTCACCGGCGAACACAGGTCAAACCCTGAAAAGGGATTTTGACGGAGGAAAAATCTATTTCTTGGGTAAGACCTGTGTTGCCCGGTGAACCCATCCCTTCTAATTAAATTTCCCACCCTTAACCAATCCAAGCTTGAGTGTCTAGTCCAGGAATGCTAGATGACGTGTGAGTCGGGTAGTAGTAGTAGTAGTAGTAGTAGTAGTAGTAGTAGTAGTAGTAGCGGGAGCGAGGAGGGAGGAGTGGCCGTTGCAATGGCTCTCTCTAAGAGAGGGATTTTGGAAAGGAATCCTCTAATTGGCAGGAGGCCTGTGAGTAGTGGCTTCCACTTCGCCCCTTTACTTATACCGACGCCCTTTGGGTGCTCTCGCTGAGGGTAGTAACTTCAGCATACCATGCTAGTTTTTTCTCTGGTACATTTAGGATATATTTATACTTTATAAATGAGCTACAGGGATGTTTCACCGATTGACACAGGTCTTCCCCCAGAAATAGATTTTTTCCTTTGTCAAAATCCCTTATCTGCAAATCAATATAAAAGAACACGTAGTATAACAATACATATACAAAATAGATTAACACATATATTTTGCCCTTTACAACAATAAGTCTTTAATTCAATTAGATAAAAAAATATGCTACCACTTTGCTATAGCTTCAATCCACCAAAAAGTCTGTACGTACACTGAACTCAATATCAATTTGTTCTATAGCACCAGGGACTTCAGCATGTACATCAACTCAATTGCCAATTAGATATACTAATATACTATCACAGGGTTATGAGTTTACTTCCAACTCTGTAGCTTGACAATGGCAAACTGTTACTTTCATTCATCAGATGCCCCTTACTCCATATCAGTAAGTATGTGACTTTGATTAGCAACTACTGACAGACTCACGCTAAGCGGACAATGATGGTGAATACAATCAAGATCCTGTGTCAGAGTCAACAGTATTTGAATGAACATGTCTCCAATCCACAGGAGCTACTAATCCTCACAGTAACAGACTCCTTTAATTGAAAAAGAAAAAGACAAACTTTAAAACAAAAGTTAACAACTCACAAAATAAACAAAAATAAACAAAACAGCATTACTCAAATAAATATTAGACTTTTCCACACCAAGCCATTTACAAACCCTTTGCCTTTAATTTCAACCCATTCTACCCCCTTACCAGAGAAGGTAGTAAACCCCTTTACTCTTTCTGTATAAAAAAAAAATCCGTACTCATAATGCCCAGCACTGGGTGCCAGATGTGGCTCTGTTGCTGCTGGTCAGTGCAGTTGCTGCCACTGTTATTTCTGGGAATTAACACAGCAATGGCGCCCTGCTAGCATGCAACACCAACGTAACTGTCCAATCTCTACCTCTACATTGCCAAAGGTGTGCGGTAGCGAAAGAGAGAGTGGGTTTGAGTGACTGGCGTCCTCCCTTTTCTCATTTTACCCCTCTCTCCTGTAGGGCAGAGTTGTAGGTGGCGAGCCGTCACATGCTGGACTGGCAGGCCATGCAGGTGAGCCTAGATAACTGAATACCTCATCTATGATTAAAGCAGATTATTAGGTGCAAGTCCTTTCTTTCTCTCTAGTAAGGGGAGAAATGGGCTTAAAATAAAACAAATCTGTTAGCTGTTTTAGCCTTTTGTTGTCATTGACACTATGGGTTCATCCAAGTCCTTGAAATAATAACACAAACTCATTACAGTGGTACCTTGACATACGAAAGTCCCAGCTTACGAAAAATTCAAGTTACGAAAGTAAATACGAAGATTTTTTGGGCTCTACATACGAAAATAGTTCAGGTTACGAAAGGTTGTTGCTATAAAGTCCCAAGATTCGCCCAGACCACCGATAACAATTTTAAAATTCGCGCGCCGCCAACTGAGTAGACTTGCCACCATCCTCCCACTCTCCCATTGATTCCTGATGCTAGTCACTGCCATAAGATCCTGTTCTCCTATTGGTCAGCATCTCTCCCATCGTGCTTTATGTAAAGGCGTCTTTCGTCCACTGCTTCACACCAGCGTTTGTGTACGCACGCGGAATTCGTTCGTTCACACATACGATTTTGTTTGTTAACGTAAATTCGTGTTAGTGATTTCGTTGTACTACTTTATCGTGTTGTGTGAGAACTTTACTACATATACTACATAACTTAATTACATATAGTATACGTAGTCCTGGGTCCCAAGAAAGTTGCTGAAGTTCACAAAAAGAAGAGGATGCTTTCTATGGAGACGAAGATGGAGATAATTAAAAAGTATGAAGCTGGCATGCGGTTGAGTGTGATCGCTAAGGAATATGGCCGAAATCTGTTGCCGATAGGTAGCATCCTTAAGCAGAAGGAAGCCATCAAAGCAGTTACACCTTCCAAGGGCGTGACTATTTTGGCCAACAAGAGGAGCCACGTGCATGATGAGATGGAGAGGCTGCTTCTTGTCTGGATAAAAGACAAAGAAATCGCTGGCGATATGATACCCAATACAGCAATCTGCCACAAGGCGAGTGCTATTTTCAGTGATCTGATTACCCAGGCTGAAGACGACGGAGGAGAAGGGACATCGACGCCAACCCCAACTGCAATCTTCTCGTGGGTAGTTTGAAAAATTCCGGAAACGGACTGGCATCCATTCGGTGGTGCGGCATGGGGAGGCTGCCAGCTCAACAACAAAAGCGGCCGAAGCCGTTATTAAGACGTTCGACGAGATGACGATCAACGAAGGCTACAGTTCTCAGCAAGTTTTCAACTGTGATGAGACTGGCCTTTTTTGGAAAAAAATGCCTTGTCAGACGAACATCACGGAGGAAGAGAAGAAGCTACCCGGGCATAAGCCTATGAAAGACAGGCTTATGCTCGCACTATGTCCCAACACCAATAGGGAATTGTAAAGTCAAGCCCCTACTTGTTTATCATACGGAGACTCCTCGAGCCTTCAGGGCCCACAAAATGCTAAAGGAGAAGCTTCCAGTGATGTGGAGGGCTAATGGAAAAGCCTGGGTAATGAGACTTTTGTTCACCGAGTGGGTAAATCTGTTTCGGCCCGACAGAGAAGAAATACTTGGAAGAGAAGCGCCTCCCTGTGAAATGTCTGCTGTTGTTGGACAGTGCCCCTGCTCACCCTCCTGGCCTTGAGGAAGATATCCTAGCGGAGTATTCTTTCATCAAGGTTCTTTATCTTCCGCCTAACACCACCCCTCTCCTCCAGCCCATCGACCAGCAAGTGATATCGAACTTTAATAAGCTGTATACGAAACATCTTTCCAAGAGATGTTTCGACATCACCGATACCACAAACCTCACCTTGCGTGAATTTTGGAAGGAGCATTTCGATATAGTCATATGCATCCGACTCATCGACCAAGCTTGGCAGGAGGTTTCGAGGCGAACCTTGAATTCTTCATGGAGGAAACTCTGGCCTGATGCCTTATTCCCCCGAGACTGAGGGATTCGATGTAGGCGAAGCTGAAGCAGATTCAGAAACAGTTGACGATCCTGAAACCGTTTTGCAACCAGATCTTGACGAGATCATTGCACTCGGTAAGTCCATGGGGCTGGTCATCAACGAGGACGACATCAATGACCTTCTCGAGGAGCACCAAGAAGAGTTCTCTAGCAGCGATGAAGAGGGGGAGGAGGAGGACCCTATGACAACGGCAGAAATTAAGGTTGCTCTAGCTGCTTTTCATAAAGTGCAATCATTTGTAGAAAAGAGACACCCCGAAAAGGCTTACACAGGGCGTATGCTTGCACAGTTCGATGACGTTTGCCTGAGTCGTTTCAGGAACATTGTGAAAAGCAGGCAGAAGTAATCTTCCTTGGATAGTTATTTTTTTTATAGAGGTCTTTAGTAGGAGTAAGCAAACAGGAAGATCCAAGTGATACGAAAAAACAGAAAGTTGAAAGTGGTGAAGAAATTGAAATTTTGTAAAAAACGTAAGTATAAAAAGTAAAAAAAAATGTAAAAAGAAACAAAAGAAAAAAAAATTTAATTTTAAGTTTTTTGTAAAGTTAAGTGTTAATGTTTTGTGCCATTTGTTAATGTGTTTGTAAAGTTTAGTGTTAATGGTCCAAATTGTTGTATTTCATTGTTTATTGGTCAATTTAGGTTTTTATAAAATTTACTGGTGTGTTTTTGTAGCGCTTGGAACGAATTAGGCAATTTACATTTAAAATGTGGTTCAAGATAAAAAAAATTCAGGGTACGAAGGCCTCTTCAGAATGGATTAATTTCGTATCCTGAAGCACTACTGTAGAAGAATACTACTACTTCATACAAGGCTCTGGTTAGTATTACTAGGAAAATTTAAAATTAATTAAAAAAATTATTTTAATTCTTCAGATCTGAATGACTATTATCCCAGATCTGAATGACTATTATCCCAGTCTGTAACACAATTATCATAAGCTAAATGGTAAACAGTGTACTAGATAATGTAAAGTGCCTCAGCTGGTGTCTTGTTTAAAACGGATTCAGACTGGTTTCATATCAAATTCTTTTTATTGTTTTTTTTTTAATGCCTTCAGAAGACATTTCCTTGTTTACGTGCTTACTCTTTGGAGACTGAGTTGCTTATCATTACAAAAATAGATTATTTTGTAGCTTTAATTCCGTATTTACAAGTTATGAGATACAGTTCCCTCTGGTTTTATACATTTCACATTTCCATGCTTCACTTTGTTGCAGATTTTTGTGGAACACATTATTCATTTTTCCATGGGGAACTTTCACTAATTTGCAGTGTTTTCTATGGACTGTATCTCTAATATTATGACTAATTTGCTTTTTTTCGTAGAGCAACACCGTGTATTCACTAATTACTGTATTTTATTCATTCAAATACAAGAAAGAGAGCACTGATTTTTTTCATTCAAGTCTAAGCACAATATAGATGGATTCTGTAAGTGAAATAATGTTTCATCGATCTTTTGCTGTTTTCATTAAAGTTACAGAGAGAGAGAGAGAGAGAGAGAGAGAGAGAGAGAATTGAAGTGTTCGTACGTACATTGAGGCAGTCACTTGCTGGAGACAAGAATGTTAAGAGTTGCATGTATATGAAATTCGGAATTTAAATATTTTTACAGCGATTAGAGATGAAACATCAACAGTGATAAAATATTCTCTTGTGCACTGTTATAATGTGTGATAATCATAGTCCACTAAACTTGTAATGAAATACGATACAATAAATCAGACAAAGCAAAAAATATGGGATCCTCCATGATATGTCTCGAACTTGCTGGATACGTTTATTGCCGTGTTTTTTTTCTTTTTTAGTGGTACAGTATTGATATTATTTTCATTAAAAGGGAGTGTACAGTACAGTACTGACATACAGGAAAGGAAGAGATCTGCAAACTATAGTATATTATCTAATAATTGCTCATTGTTTTCCTGATATGACTGTAGCACAACATTATGTGTTTCGTGAATGAATAGTACATTGATAAAAAAAAATCATTTACTGCACTAATTACAGAATCGTACTGTAATATTAATGTATAAACACATCAAAATACGTACAGAAATCAAGGTGTATTTTTGTCTTTTGTTTATGATCTGAGAATCAGCTGATCAATGCATATTACCAAAAGAATTAATTAGGAAAATAATGTAGTTGCCATAAGAAACTACTAATTTATTAAAGGAATTATTATTTTTTATTTTGTACATGTAAGTTTATGATACAGTAATTCATATTTCATTGAGAGAGAGAGAGAGAGAGAGAGAGAAATTATACGTTGCCACAGAATAATTGCTACAGTACTGAAGCCTGGAGGTTTTGAGTTGACTGCACAAGAAATTTGGGTTTTAAATGTTTTTATGTTGATTACATCAATACAGTATAGGTACGAAAATGGATTCTGTAAGCAAAATAATGTTATAGAGAATTTTTAAATAAATTTATGGGAGATGACAATGCGACATAAACCAAGAACTTACTTTTGTAAATATTTTTTTTTATAACATAAATGTATTTGTATGTAATCACGAAAATACTAACATGACATAAACCTAGTATTTTGTTTTGAGGTGTAAGGATGACATTTCCACCGAAATGTCCGTCTTCCCAATGTAAATACCTCTTTTTTTTTACACATACCAAAATGTAGAGCAGTTTGCAGCCTTTCTGCCAATATATGTATCACAAATTTACACTTCTTGTATGCTTAATTATATGTATATTTGTGGGTGCGAGAAAGCACAATCACAGTGGAGGTCCACTCCCATTTTTCGTATGTACGCTTGATGGACACTACAATTCTGCCTGCACAGCCTCCTTATAATTGTCCGTTTCTGACCAATAAATTAATAAGCATTTCTCCTTGTTTCAGTCTAGTTCTCACAACTGGTGACCTCCAGGATTTATGATAGTGAATCAGCGGTCTTGGCTCAGCCATTAAGGGACTAATTATCGCCGCTCACCTTCAGAGACCTTTAGCGGACTTATTACGGCACCCTAATTTAGATCTCTGAAAGCTCCTATCTGCAGTCAACTGGAACACCATTAGGAACTCAAAACGGCACATCCCCTACAGGAGTGTTTTGGCGTTTTGTCTTAAGGTTTGGCCCACCATTAACGACATCCGTTGACCGTAGCAAAGTGAGATGGCAGACTTGGAAAACTTGAGTCAAGAATGGGAGCTTACCAATGCCCCCCCCCCCCCCCCCCCCCCCCCCCCCCCCCCCCCCCCCACCCCCCCCCCCCCCCCCCCCCCCCCCGCCATGCGCGTGCTCTGATCCACGCCCTTGTGAGCCGTGCCACCTGAGCCCCACCCCATCAAACTGCCGCCCTTCTCCCGGCAGAACGTTGCAGCCTGCCTCCAACATGTGGATATACAGTTTCGGCTCCACAGGATCACCACAAGCTTCACAACATTACTCGTGCCGCGAAACTCACCTCCCAACCGTCGGTTAACAGCCTACAGCAGGAAGACCCCAAGGAGGTGGAGATCGACGTAACCCTCCAGAGGAGGGGACCCACACAGCCCCACCAGAATGTTGGCTGGTGTATCTTCCACCAGAGGACTACAAAAAAAAAAAAAAAAAAAAAAAAAAAAAAACAAGGAAGTGTATGCACCCCTGCTCTTTCCTGCCTCCAAAACACTTGGAAGGCGGCACCCAAAACCACCCTCCTTGGCAGCAGCAGTAGCCAGGTCCCTTCCCAGAGGGTTCAACATCGAGGACGCGATCTCCACCCACAGGATGCTGGTTGACACCGGGGCCATACAATCAGTATTCCCGCCATCAGCAGAGGACCCTTGACGCCCCAGCTCCCCAGCCGCCCTTGTAGCCGCCAACGGGACCCCTATTCACTCCTATGGCACCAAGACTCAGACCATCGCATTCTTGGGTCGGACCTACACCTGGCCCTTCGTCATCACAGACGTCATAACCCCCCTCCACGGAGCAGACTTCCGGGCCCACCACAGGCTCCTAGTGGACGTAGCTCGCCAACGCCTTCTGGACACAAAATCCCGCCTTTCTTGCCCACTCACCATGGGCCCCAGGGCTCCCGCCATTTGCTCCGTCCTCCCTGACAAGTACTGCTCCCTCTACAGGAGTTCCCGGACATCTTCCGACCCGAGCTCCACCAGGCGGCAGGGGCTGTGCTCAAGCATGGTGTGTACCACCACATCGAAACCTAGGGCCCCCTGACTCACGCAAAGTTCCACCGCCTCCCGCCAAAGCTCCTACAGGAAGCCAAGAACTCGTTCATGGTGATGGAGCAGATGGTTGTCTGCAAGAAGGCTGCGAGCCCCTGGGCATCCCCCCCTGCAGGGGCTACCGTCACCTCAACCTCATCACCATGCCCGACAGCTACCCCCTGCCGAACATGCAGGACCTCACCGGTCCCCTCCACGGGGTGAAGATATTTTCAAAGGTGGACCTCCTAAAGATGTACTACTGCCAAGTCCCCGTCCATCACGATGACATCAGGTCCTTTGTCTTTGCCTTCTCCACCTTCAGCATGCAAAACACTGGAGTTACCTTCCAGCACCTAATGGACAGCATCCTCGGTGATTTACCGTTCTGTGTCTGCTACGTAGACGACATGCTCATATTTTCCAGATTGCTGGGGGAACATCTGAACCATGTCCGGGCCGTCCTCAAGCACCTGCAGGAGAATGGGCTCATCATCTGGTTCAATAAGTGTATCTTCAATGTGGGGAAGGTGGATTTCCTGGGCCACAAAATTACCCCAGCAGGAGTACGACCCATGGCATCGAAGGTAGCCGCAGTGGAGGAGTTTCCGACACCAACGACGGAGTTCATCAGGATGGTGAACTACTACAGGAAGTTCATCTCAGATGTCACCTGCACCATGCGCCCTTTGACTGAGGTCCTGAAGGGCAAGCCAAAGAGGCTGGTATGGAAGGAGGCCCTCAGCAGAGCTACAACCTTGGCCCACCAGGATCCCGACGCCCTCCTGACTCTCACAACCTATGCCAGCAACATTGCATGTGGCGCTGTCCTGGAACAGTTAGCCAACGGAGTCCCTACACTACTGGCCTTCTTCAGCAGGAAACTGAAACCTGCTGAAACCCGCTACAGCACCTTCGACCGCGAGCTCCTCGCTGTCTACCAAGCCATCCACTACTTCATGTACCTCCTGGAAGGCATCCCGTTCACCATAATGACGAACCACCAGCTGCTGGTCCATGCCTTTGTCAAGGCAGGAGACG
The DNA here is from genome assembly GCF_015104395.2 of Macrobrachium nipponense. NCBI lineage: Eukaryota > Metazoa > Arthropoda > Malacostraca > Decapoda > Palaemonidae > Macrobrachium > Macrobrachium nipponense. The sequence goes on along the minus strand of NC_061110.1, from coordinate 62,425,077 downwards.
CTTGGTACGCAAGACAGTAGCATCACCCCGCAGCCATATCTGAGTTCGGGTGCTCCATCGAGTATGTCCCTGGCGGGAGGAACCCTGTAGCCGACTCTCTCGAGAATCTAAATAAATTCCTTGCACCTTGGCGTGGACTACGAGGACCTAGCTTGGGAGCAAACCTCCAATCCTGAAGTACCAGCCTACAGCACCGCTATCACCTCCCTCTGGTAGGAAGACATCCCCTTCAGTCCTTCCAAAACTACACTCCTCTGTGAACACCAGCACCGGCCGCCCGCACCCCTTGGTCCCAGCCTCTCAGCAGAAGCTGGTATTCAATGTGATACACGGCCTCTTGCATCTGTCGCCCCACATGACAACCTGGCTCCTGATCGATTAATTTGTGTTGCACGGCATCTAGAAGGACTCCTGGGAGTGGGCCAAGAACTGTATCGCGTGCCAGAGCAAAACAGGAAGGCTCACCGAATCAGGAGTAGGCACCTTCACCCAACCCAGGCAGAGATTCGGGCACATACACGTAGAAGTCATCGGCCTGCATCCCCCGTCCGACGAGCCGGATACCTCCTGAAGGTGGCCGGCCGGTCCACCAGGTGGCCAGAGGCCACCCCAATGTCGGAAGCCACTGCTGATGCCTGCGCCAAAGCCCTCCTCTCCAGTTGGATCAGCTGTTTCGGAGTGCCAGACGACATCATGACTGACCGAGGAATCACCTTCACCTTGGAACTCTGGACCGCCCTGGCACTCATGATGGGGACGAAGCACCACACCACCATGGCCTGCAACCCCGCAGCAAATGGCATGGTGGAAAGGACTCGCCGCTTCCTCAAGGCCTCCCTGATGGCATGCTGCACAGGCCCCAACTGGAAGGCACAACTATCCTGGGTCCTCCTCGGCCTCTGTACCACCCCAAGAGCCAACAGCGACCCATCATCTGTGGAGAAGGTCTACGGGGAAACCTTGACAGTGTCAAGAGAATTCTTCCTTGTCGACAGCCACGATGACATCCCCCTGTCAAGACTTCGTGCAGCCAGGCGGGGTTGGGGGGAAGTATCTGTAAGGAAGACATTTCCACCGAAATGTCCACCTTCCAAATGTATACAGTGGACCCCCCGTATTCGCGTTCTCCGTATTCGCGGACTCACACATTTGCAGATTTCTCTCGGGAACGTTTCTCAGCATTATTCGCGGAACATTCGCGCATTTGCGGTATTTTTCTATGAGAAATATCCACAAATTCCTGGGTTTTTTTTTATCAATTTCATCATAAAATGCACTTTTTGTGATAAAACTATTAAAAAAACCAAGTATGAACATTTTTAATGGTTTTTCTTGAGTTTTAACTAACAAAATAGGCTGTTTTTAGCGTTTTTATAGGGGTTCCAAACATTCGCGGAATCTAACTATTCACAGGGGGTTCTGGTACGCATCCCCCGCGAATACGGGGGCACCACTGTATACCTCTTTTTTGCATATACCAAAATAAAGAGCAGTTTGCAGTCTTTCCGCCAATATATGTATAATAAATTTACACATCCTGTACGCTTTATTATATGTATATTTTTAGGTGCAAGAAAGCACAATCACAGTGGGTCCGCTCCCTTTTTTCGTATGTATGTGTGATGGGCACTTCAATTCCGTCCACACTGCCTCCTTATATATGTCCGTTTCTCTCCAATAAATCAGTAGGCATTTCTCTTTGTTTCAGTCCAGTCCTCACAGAGGTAGTATGTAGCCCTATGTGTCATGTAGTTCTAAACTAACCACATATTTTAGATATGTTGTATACAGTATGTAGTACATTCCTAAAATACATACCTGTATACAATAAATATCATTTCAAAATCATCTTACTACACAGGAAAATATCATCAATATACATAAAATGTAGGTGCGGAACAATACGCAAAGTTAATGGGCCAAAGAAAACAGGCATCTGAATGATTGGGGATACTTAAGAATATCAGTTGTAAGCTTTGCAATGATATTAGGTTGTTTTGGGACGATAGTTTAAGGTAAATTTTTGTTTGAGCTGTCAAGTTTGGCAATGAACTTAGAATGGGCAGTTAATGGCATTTTAGGGGTGTATATAGCCTACTTTATAGTAATAGTAGTAGGAGAGTACTGTAATGTAAGGTTACTCTTTTAATGATGATTTGTGAAGTATTTTTGTTTGAAATGATATTAAAGTGTTTTAGTATGATAGTTTAAGGTATATTTTTGTTTGAACTATCATATTAACCCTCTTACGCCAAAGCCCTAAAAACCAAAACGTCTCCCGTATGCCGAGGCGGTTTTGGAGTGAGCGCGGAAGCGGAAAGAATTATTTTTTCAAAAAATCACAGCGCGCTTAGTTTTCAAGATTAAGAGTTCATTTTTGGCTCCTTTTTTTGTCATTGCCTGAAGTTTAGTATGCAACCATCAGAAATGAAAAAAAAATATCATTATCATATATAAATAATGCGATATATGGTAGCGACCAAAAAAAATTCATACATAATTGTATTCAAATCGAGATGTGCGAAAAAAGGTTAAAGCTAACGAGTTACTTTTTTTTATCGTTGTATTGTACACTAAATTGCAATCCTTTTGATATATAACACATTGTAAAACGATCAAAGCAACACAGAAAAAATATTATCACAAAATGATGCATGAATTCGTAACGCGCCGACGTAAAAAAATGTTTTTTTTCAAAAATTCACCATAAATCTAAATATTGTTCTAGAGACTTCCAATTTGTTTCAGAATGAAGACAAATGATTGAATATTACGATACTGTAAGAGTTTTAGCTTAGAATAGCAGTTTTTGACCATTTCGGACGAGTTAAATTTGACCGAATGTCAAAATTTTTATATATATATTTATTTATATGCAAATATTGCAAAAATGAGAAAAGCTACAACATTCAAATATTTTTGTTTGTATTTTTCATGAATTTTCGCACATTTTCATATATGAAACTCTATAAAAACGCCTAATATGAAAAGGAGCAAATATTAGGAGAATGTGACGTACGCATTTCGGAGATTTGCGGCCGCGAATCGGCGCGTGGAGGGAAAGAGTTTTTTTTTTTAATTCACCATAAATCTAAATATTGTGCTAGACACTTCGAATTTGTTTCAAAATGAAGATAAATGACTGTATATTACTAGATTGTAAGAGTTTTAGCTTACAATTGCGTTTTTCGACTATTTCGGTAGAATCAAAGTTGACCGAACGTAGTTTTTTTTTATTTATCGTGATGTATATGCAAATATTTCAAAAAAGAGAAAAGCTACAACCTTCAATAATTTTTTTTTTTATTCTACATGAAATTACGCACATTTTCATATATAAAACTTTATGTAACGGCTAATTTAAATGGTGCAAACATTTCGACAATCGCAAGAAAAAATTTCTGATTTTTTTTCGGAAGAGTTGCCGCGCGGACGTAAGGAATTTTTTTTTTTTTATAAATTCACCATAAATCGAAATATTGTGCTAGAGACTTCAAATTCGTTGCAAAATGAAGGTAAATGATTGAATATTACTAGAATATAAGAGTTTTAGTTTACAATTCCGTTTTTCGACCATTTCGGTAGAGTCAAAGTTGACCAAAGGTTGAAATTTTTGCACTTATCGCTATTTATGAAAATATTTCAAAACTGATAAAAGCTACAACCATTGGTTGTTTTTAGTTGTATTGTGCATGAAATTGCGCACATTTTCATATATAAAACTTTATGTAACGGCAAATTTAAAATGGTGTAAACATTAGGACAATCGCACGAAAAAAATTTATCGGAAGAGTTACCGCGCGGACGTAAGGAAAAAGTTTTTTCATAAATTCACCACAAATCGAAATATTGTGGTAGAGACGTCCAATTTGTTGCAAAATGAAGGCAAATGATTGAATATTACTAGAATATAAGAGTTTTAGCTTAAAATTTCGTTTTTCGACCATTTCGGTAGAGTCAAAGTTGACCGAAGGTTGAAATTTTGGCACTTATCGTTATTTATATGAAAATATCTCAAAACTGATAAAATCTACAATCATGATTATTTTTTTGTTGTATTCTACATGAAATTGCGCACATTTTCATATATAATACTTCATGTAACGGATAATTTAAAACGGTGCAAAAATTATGTCAAAGGGACAAAATAATTTTTGAGATGTGTCACTGATACTTTTTAGTGCAATAAGAAAGAAATTCGCGCTTGCGCGCCTGTGTAACGATTGTAAACAAAACAACGCCTTGATCCGTAAACTCACAGCATCCCCCAAGTTTTCGGCTGGTAGGCCTATAAGTATTTTTCCGCAAATTAAAAAAAAAAACTTTTTTGAGTCGACGTATAATATGTCTAATCGGCATACGGGAGACATTTTGACTCGACGTTTAATACGTCCAATCGGCGTAAGAGGGTTAAGCAGTGAAAATGTTAAAATAGGCAGTTATAAGCGTTTTAGTTTAAGGGGTACAAGGTATTTGGCAGTTATAAGCCAGTCATTAGCATTTTTAGAGGGGATTTTTAAAATTTCTACGGATTTTGCATTTCCACAGTAGGTTCTGGCACCTATTCCCACGTAAAAATAGGGAAGCTCTGTACTAAATTTATTTTACATTTATGTAGTGCTCTACTGTAAGATTCAGGTTATTGTTCCTTGTATTTTCTTTCAGGGAAAAGTAAAATAGATGAAGTCCTTTACCCAGTGTTTACAGTTTTCAAGACCTGGCATTTATTACAAAAGAAGCTTCTTTGAAACATACAAAATGGAAATTCAGAGGTAAGATTTTAATTACGTTGTTTTAATTGGGTAACACAAGCCGTAATTTATTTCACAACAAAGACACCATTTAGGTATGCTGACAATTGTTTTTATAAATCCCTGACACTTTGTTGCGAAATGAAAAGATCATCTGCAAACTGAATATCAACACCACTTATATACATCCATGAATCTCAGGTACCACATGTTTTTAGCATGTTATCAATAAGCTAAGCATTGTTCCTACACAATATATAAACCATTGGTCCTTTACATAAGGAATACTTTTAGCGAAGCTGGAACAGCCAATAAGTTTTTGAACAAGGCGGTTGGTCAGTTAACTACCGTCTGGTAGGCGGGAGTCCTGCCTGCCTGGATGTAAACATTCCAATTTGCTTTCAGCCTTCGTATGACACAGACATGTTTGCTGACTCTGCTCTGATCATCATTTTGCTTTTTTTCCAGTGGGATCTTTTTTGTTTGCTTTCTTGTTATAGCTTCTGCTTGTGTGTGACAATTTCTCATTATGCAAACCCACAAATCATCTAAACCTGTATGGAAAGCTGTCACCCAGTGTGTGTATCCTGTTGTTGATGGCAAAGGTTGCACCAACTTCTATTCACCTGTTGATGTTGACCCTCATGTCCTGTGCGCTAGTTGCAGGGTCATGATTTTAATCCTGAATTGACATGTAATGAGTGTTTTTCATGGTCGCCTGTGCATTGGGTGAAGTTTACTGGCACGAGGCAGTAAAAGAAGGAGGCTTCTAAAGTGTGATCCAGAGGTTACACGTCACTGACCATGCCTTTGCTTGCCAACCCTTCTTTGTTTCTCCCCCCCTGCTAGCTTCCACTCTGGCTGTCTCTCCTCCTGGAGTGATCTCTCCCTCTTCGTCTTCACTTGCTTCATCAGGTGAAGATCGTGGACAATGTTGGCAAAGCTTCTTCTATGGAGTGAGAGGAGTCTTCCTCCCCTTATCTGACTATCCTCTACAGGTCAGGCTGTAGAGCTCCATGAAACTTGGATCTTCTTGGGTCTTTTGGGTGTCCCTTCAGTGCAACCTCTCTTGGGACACTTGAAGACTTCACACACTCCGGAGTTACCTGTAGTGACTCATGCCTCTCTCACTACCACCACGACTACAGTGATTATGTAGAGGCGAAGTTTCATTTACATTCCTTGCTACAAACCTTCCTACAACCAGTTTTTTTGTTCATTGGAGTTTTTGTTTTCCAGGTTAATGAAACTTCGCCTCCACACTGATATGGCGAATGTACGTACTCAAATGCAGCCGTTAGCCCAGAAAACTTATAACAACCTAACTACACGATGGACATCATTCTTTTCTAAAAATGATCTAAATATCCTCAAAGAACTGGGTAAACATGATGGGTTGATAATAATTAGACCGTATAAAGGAAAAGGTACGGTAATTCTAAACAAACAGGAATATGTATAAAAAATGGAAAATATTTTGGGTGAAGAGACAAAATTCCAAAAAATAGGTGAACCTCAGTACTCAACCACTTTTAAAGCAGAGGATCGAATAAACCGTTTCCTCAAAAACCTAAAAGACCGTAATATTATCAGTACTGACACTTACAAAGTGTTATACAGTACAGGTGCTTCGTTCGGAGTAATGTATGGGCTACCTAAGGTTCACAAGGAAGGTATCCCAATGAGACCCATACTCACCTCATATGATACCCCTAATTATAAATTGGCCAAATTTCTTGTCCCACTTTTAGCTCCTTTAACTACTAATAGTATAGCATGAAAAATTCAGAAAATTTCAAAGAAAGGATTTTACCACAAGACTCGGACCTTTTTATGGCTAGTCTGGATCTATGTACGTGGTGGCGTGCCTCGGCCACTCGGTACAAGCATCGTTATCGTACGCACGTGGTATTCGTTCGGTCTAACGATTTTGTTTAGTAACGTAAATTCGTTAGTGATTTCGTTGCAGTATACGTACTTTATCGTGTTGTGCGAAAACTTTATTCTACTTATACGTAAATTACGTACAAGATAACGTAGTCATGGGTCCCAAGAAAGTTGAAATTCACGGACAGAAGTGAATGCTCTCTTTGGAGACAAAGATGGAGATTATCAAGAAGTATGAAGCTGGTATGCAATTGAGTGTGATCGCCAAGGAATACGGCCGAAATCCGTCGATAATAGGCACCATCCTTAAACAGAAGGATGTCATCTAAGCAGCTACACCTTCCAAGGGCATCACTATTTTGTCCAGCAAGAGGACCCATGTGCACGATGAGATGGAACGGTTGCTTCTTGTCTGGATAAAAGACAAAGAAATCGCTGGCAATACGATAACGGAGACGGCAATCTCCCACAAGGCCAGCGCGTAGTGTTCATTAACGGCTGCGCGTCTTGATATCTATCTACTAATTGTTGCACCTCATGACTCTGTTGGCCCTGGTGTCCATCAAAACCCTGTTCAACCAAATGCTCTCTCTGCAACTGATTTGGGTACTGAATGTTTGGCTGCTGACCTTCAACATAAATAGAAGTGCCTTGATTATACTGGTATGCATGTTGTAGATGATTGGTCAACACCCTCTGTTCAGCAGGGAGTGGAGATTCTACCATCCTTGCAAAGTTTCCAGTTATCCCATGAGAGAGACCTTGATCACTTATCCCATGTGAGAGATCTTGGTCACTTATCCCACGAGAGAGATCTTGGTCAATCATATCATATATGTGGTCACTAAAGAGGTGCTCTTCTTTTTCCATTTTCTGTGAAAAGAAATGAGAAATTTTTTTTAAAATACACATGACACAAACACCATCACAATGTCAACTCTGACTAGTAGATTCAGAAACAGTTGACGATCCCGAAACTGTTTCCCAACCAGATCTCAACCAGATCTTGACGAGATCGTTGCACTCACCAAGTCCATGGGGCTGGTCGTCGACGAGGACGACATCAACGACCTTCTCGAGGAACACCAAGAGGAGCTTACGACGGATGACCTGAAGGAGTTGGAGGCCATGCAACATAATGTCGTTCAAGAGGAGTTCTCTAGCAGCGGCGAGGAAGAGGAGGAGGACCCTATGACAATGGCAGAAATTAAGCATGTTCTAGCCGCTTTTCATAAAGTGCAATCATTTATAGAAAAAAGACACCCCGAAAAGGCTCACACAGGTCGTATGCTTGCGCAGTTCGATGACGTTTGCCTGAGTCGTTTCAGGAACATTGTGAAAAGTAGGCAGAAGCAAGCTTCCTTGGATAGTTATTTTTTAAAGAGGCCTTTAGCATTAGCAGGAGTAAGCAAAAAGGAAGAACCAAGTGATAAAAAACAGAAAGTTGTAAGCAAAAAGGAAGAACCAAGTGATAAAAAACAAAAAGTTGAAAGTTGTGATGAAGTTGAAATTCTGTAAAAAAAAAAAAAAAAAAAAACCTACGTAAAGTAAAAAAAAGTAAAAAAAAAAAGTTAAAAATCAAAAAAAGAAAAAAAAATGTTTAATTTTAGTTTTTTGTAAAGTTAAGTGTTACAGTTTTGTTAATGTGTTTCGTAATTTTAGTTTAGTTTTCCTTACATTTTTTTATGTGTTTCGTAAAGTTAAGTGTACGTACGTACGTACGTATCTGCCGTTTGTCCTCCTCCTCCTCTGCTGCCACTTTTGGAGATAGCCTCACTCGAAAGGTAAGCTTCCACATTTTACGTACAGTATTTCTTGTATACCATGTACACTAATACACTTTATTTACAGGTTAATTTGCATTGCGTTTTTAAGTTAGGTATTGAATGTTCCAATTTGTTGTAGTATTTCATTGTTTATAGGTCGATTTAGCTTTATTATGAAATTTACTGGGGTGTTTTTGGAGGGCTTGGAATGGATTAGCCATTTTACATGTAAAATATGGTCCAAGATACGAAAACCTCATGATACGAAGGGCGCCTCGGAACGGATTAATTTCGTATCTTTTTATTAAACAACTGGTTCCCAAATTAAATACTCAGTCCATGTCAACTCCTCTGTACCTCTCCTGAGTTTCCGTCGGAACCAAAACGGACCTTGACAGTCACTCAGCTTTTGCCCTCAGCTCTTCTGGTAATCACTGTTCCCTTCTCTTGTACCTACCTTTACATTTTGTTAAGAAACAACTTTTTATCATGTTTTAATCTGAGTCTGTCTTTAATTCTGTTGTTCTTTTAATTTTTAGCTTTGAAAATGGGAAACATGGTCCTGAAACGTCAGGGAAATAAATTACATTAAAGGATTTTGGTATCTCTCCACCCTCCGATGCTGCTTGTCTGGTTTCAAGCAACCGCCTTCAACTTTAGTAATACATATATGTGTATATATATATATATATATATATATCATATATATATATATATATTATATATATATATACACTATATATATATATATATAATAACGGGACCCCCTCCTCGTTATTCACTTTGGTAGCGTTAAGCCGAAAGCTGTAGGCACTGGCAATACCTTGTCCCTCCCCCATCTCCCTCTCTCTCTCCTGATACCCAACTCTGGCAATAAGCCTTCCTCTCTCTCTCTCTCTCTCTCTCGATAACCTCCCCTCCATTTCATTAGGTCATCAAATCAGAGTCATGCATTACAAAAATAGACATTTATTTAAAGTAAAGTATTAATTGAATAACTCAAATTCTTACAGGATAATTAAATGGAATGATAACTCAAAATTCAGATACTCAGATAACCCCCATAAAATATCAGTCTATAAAGTAATAAGTCACACCATTCCTCCAAAGAATAATTCCCATTCTTCTCCAATTAAAGTTCCCTCCACCAGATCCACCTGTTTAAAAGAACAGGAGAAACACACTGATAAGCACGCACAATTGTAAAGACAGAGTCAAAAGATTAAATGAAATAGAACATCTTTACAAAATATCAAAATACAGTTAAGCCACACTTTTGGCTAAAGCACAGTAATTCTTACCCTTCTCTGCCCAGAATCTCACACACAGAAATAAAAACACGTTGTAGAGCCATCCAGGCTCTTTCTCTCCAAGGCGACCGTCTCCATCCTTCTGGCTAATTACCTCCATTATGAACGGACATAGCTCGTACTTACATACGAACTCACACTCAAAAGTTCGGAACGCACACGCCCCAGGTAACTGGTTGCAGCCAGTTTTCAAAGGCACCTTAGACAAGCTCTCATGGCACTGATTTGCTAGGTAGAAACTTTGACATCATGCCACCCAAAAAGATACATCAGCATTCTTAAGCTGTCGCTCAGACTCTGTCTTCATGGGAAGTTAAATGATGAATCCCCAATTTCTAAGGAATGTCAAGGCACGTGACATACAACAATGTCTCATTATTATATTATCAGTCTTTACATAACAGATAGCTCGGCCACCATCCTGGCTAGCCCCAGCCTAGCCACAGGCCACATAAAACAGCTCAATATATAAAAAAATACATTGGCCAGCTCAAAACACAAGATATAGTAATAACTGCATGTCTCTGGCAGTACAAAGTCTTGTCTATCACACCTCATCTCCAAAAACCCCATACCAGGGCTATAACAATTGGGTTTAGAGACTTTTCTCCATCTTGAATCTCCTTTTTGTCTGCAACTGCAACTCCACAGACTCGTAGAAACACGCTGTAGGAAGGCGAAACGTCTCCCAGTGGAAGACATCCAATGGCTCCCATAGTCTAGAAGCGCTGTAGAACCCCGTAGATTCGTAGAAACTTCTCGTAAGTGGCAAACGACAGCAACATCTCTGCAACGGCTGGTGGGCATCTTGCTAGCGTCGGGGAACGACGATTATGGTGTATTTGAATATGTCAGTCACGTCATCGGTCAATCAAAAAAGAATTAACCCAGACATACTTATATCAAATAATGACCTCAAAAATTCCCAAAAAAACTAACTGAACGTCCCCCAATTAACCCCATTTAATATGACCACTGAACTAATTTCTAACTTCAACTCATGAAGGAACTCCATAGGATCACTAAATCGTAAGTCATTATCACAACCCAGCAAAGAAAACATTAAGTTCTCTAACTTAATTCTCCAATAATAAAAAAAAAACTTCACCAAAGTCAAACATCAGTACACACACCTCACCCAGAAGTCCCAGTAACTCTACGGACTATTGTCATCGCATTTCAAACTCACAAATTCTCACAGGTAAAAAAAAAGGAAAATGCAATGAGCCCAAGAAAAAAAACACGTAACGAGCCCAGCCCAAAATCATCACTGAAAAATGTTCTCTCAAGCGCTGACATTTCAACAACCCACAAAATCAGTAAAACTCTCCAATGTCTAACAGCAAAAACCCTTTTACTGCTCACATAATTAATTTCCATGAGACGTAATATCAAACACCCATTTCATGCAATTCACACACCCCAACAAACTACATCTCCCGTCCAAAATTAAATGCTATTTAAAGCTCAACTCCCAATTTCATCTCTCATAGGAAAAGAAAAAAAAAATAATAATAATAATAACAGCAACAATAATACGTAAACTTTCCCCATCACACAATGTATATAATATACATAACCCCGCATTTTCCCTATAAATGCATATGTATAGTTACGGAATTTTGCCATCGCAACTTTTCCATCAATCGGACAACCCCTTACACGTGCATTGCCATGAAATGCTATGGTCAACATTTCCAGATATTGCAAAAACTCTGAGCAATCACCACTAGAGGAAAAGAAATGCAACTGGGCTCATATCAGCAAAAAATCCTCCTGCGAACAAGTCAGGTGCTCGAACTGCAGTATAAAAATATCTAGTCAGACTTCCAACTTCAGAAACCCATGATTCTCAAAAAAAAGTTCTATACTGACACCACGCAATCACATTTCACAAAATTATCTCCAGGATATGACTAAGGTGCTCAAAATTTGTCTCAAAGACATAACTCACACAAATGATACTGCCCAATTATATAAACAAACATCACCTATCCGGGATATAAAAACTATGGTATACTCACAATTCAGCAATTCAGCAATTATATGCCACCAAAAATAACTCACTGGTGAACATAAAAAATACATCTCCATAGAACCACAATGCAGTATGCCACTCGCCTCCAATTAGTCACGAAACCAAAAAGAACCACAGAACCCCTCTCTTGGCTCGTAAAACTCCAGAAATTCAACTCTAAAAATCATAACTACAAAAAAAAGGTCGCTCCCAGCTCAAAATACAAAATATAGTAATAACTGCACGTCTCTGGCAGTACAAAGTCTTGTCTATCACACCTCATCTCCAAAAACCCCATACCAGGGCTATAACAATTGGGTGTAGAAACTTTTCTCCATCTTGAATCTCCTATTTATCTGCAACTGCAACTCCACTGACTCGTAGAAACACGCTGTAGGAAGGCGAAACGTCTCCCAGTGGGAGACATCTAATGGCTCCCATAGTCCAGAAGCGCTGTAGAACCCCGTAGATTCGTAGAAACTTCTCGTAAGTGGGCAAATGACAGCAACATCTCTGCAATGGCTGGTGGGCGTCTTGCTAGCATCGGGGAACGACGATTATGGTGTATTTGAGTATGTTAGTCACGTCATCGGTCAATCAAAAAAGAATTAACCACAGACATACTTCTATCAAATAATGACCTCTAAAATTCCCAAAAAAACTAACTGAACGTCCCCCAATTAACCTCATTTAACATGACCACTGAACTAATTTCTAACTTCAACTCATGAAGGAACTCCATAGGATCGCTAAATCATGTAATTATCACAACCTTGCAAAGAAAACATTAAGTTATCTAACTTAATTCTCCAATAATAAAAAAAAAAAAACTTCACCAAGGTCACACATCAGCACACACACCTCACCCAGAAGTCCCAGTAACTCTACGGACTTCTGTCATCGCATTTCAAACTCACAAATTCTCATAAATTCTCACAAGTAAAAAAAAAGGAAAATGCAATGAACCCAAGAAAAAAAACACGTAACGAGCCCAGCCCGAAATAATCACTGAAAAATGTTCTCTCAAGCTCTGACATTTCAACAACCCACAAAATCAGTAAAACTCTCCAATGTCTAACAGCAAAAACCCTTTTACTGCTCACATAATTAATTTCCATGAGACGTAATATCAAACACCCATTTCATGCAATTCACACACCCCAACAAACTACATCTCCCGTCCAAAAAGAAATGCTATTTAAAGCTCAACTCCCGATTACATCTCTCATAGGAAAAGAAAATAAAAAGAAAAAGAAAAATAATAACAGCAACAATAAAACGTGAACTTTCCCCATCACACAATGTATATAATATACATAACCCCATGTTTTCCCCATAAATGCAATATGTATAGTTACGGAATTTTGCCATCGCAACTTTTCCATCTGTCGGACACGGCCAGAAAGCAACCCCTTACACGTGCATTTTCATAAAATGCTATGGTCAACATTTCCAGATATTGCAAAAACTCTGAGCAATCACCACTGGAGGAAAAGAAATGCAACTGGGCTCATATCAGCAAAAATCCTCCTGCGAACATGTCAGGTGCTCAAACTGCAGCATAAAAATATCTAGTCAGACTTCCAACTTCAGAAACCCATGATTCTCAAAAAAAAGTTCTATACTGACACTACGTAATCACATTTCACAAAATTATCTCCAGGATATGACTAAGGTGCTCAAAAATTGTCTCAAAGACATAACTCTCACAAATGATACTGCCCAATTATATAAACAAATTATCACCTATCTGGGACATAAAAACTACGGTAAACTCACAATTCAGCAATTATATGCCACCAAAAATAACTCACTGGCGAGTATAAAAAATACAACATCTCCATAGAACCACAATGCAGTAATGCCACTCGCCTCCAATTAGTCACGAAACCAAAAAGAACCACAGAACCCCTCTCTTGGCTCGTAAAACTCCAGAAATTCAACTCTAAAAATCATAACCACAAAAAAAGGTCACTACTCTCAAAGATTAATGCCACCCACATATATATATATATATCACCATATTAATAATAACACCACTCCGGTGATAAAGATATTTCCTCCATTTAATTGATAACCCCACAGCACCATATTCCCTCTATCTCACCAATAACCACGTGTTAATAAAACAAGTCTCCAAAAAAAGATTATTACACTCCAAGCAGGATAATCAAAAATGAAACTCCATCTCCAAAAAAATGCAGTCAAAGCATCTAACTGACACACTCGAAAATATTCCCCCATGTCTCCTCAAAAAGATTTCTCTTTGCAACAAAAATGGCTGCACAATAATTGAACTAAACATAGCTCTCACCACATAGGCCTAAACTGTGGAATATCTCCAATAAATAAAAAATATCAAATGGCCGAAATATTATATCTCCAAAATATTATATCTCAAATAATATCTCCAATTCTCCAAGAAAATAACTCAATGTTATAGTCAAAGACTATAAACTCTCTGTTTAGCATAACTGCTGAGAAAGACAAAAACTCGGCAAATAAAATTGCCCAGGAATTCTAGAAAAAATCACCAATGTGCCACAACTCATTATAACAAAACTCCAAATTCAGTGTCCAAGCAAAGACTTCTCCATATGCACTACGGCATTGGCCACTAGAAACTTAGCCAAGTTTCCTATCTCTGGCAAAGTTGTCACAAATACGACAAAGGTATTGTGCAAGAAACCCACAACTTCTGGAACACAAATATTCAGAAAAAAAAATGTAGTGCCATTTTGTAGGCATTAAAAAAAATGCAAAAATTCTCCCATAAATCTCTCTGCAGCATCAAACAGCTGAAATTATAAACACATTCCTGAACAATGACTCCAAGTCACAAACTGAGATATTAAAAAATTAACACAAACTGGAGAGAAAAATAAATTCAAACTCGCCCATGATAAAAAAAAACTTGCGTCAGCAATGGCTAACGACTAAAGAGAGGAAAGAAAAATCAATGGCACTTTAACTATCCCTGTCACGTAGATGTCAAGCAATTTTCTGCGGAACTCATAAAAAAAGAAAAACAAAAAAATGTGTCGTTAGTTCCTCCCAAATTAAAAAAAAAACACCAGCCTTGATAGCATTACAACACCCATGTTAGTTTTAAAAAAAACTCCAATATCAGAACTATCAGTATCAGAATTATCACCGAACATTAGTAAATATCAGTACTCGCCCAATATTAGCAAAATTAGTATTCGCCCAATATTAGCATTCGGCCATTCACCAAGATTAGTACTCGCCCATTCCACCAGTATTAAGTATCAGAATCAGTAGTATAGTATCACCAGTATTAAGTATCAGAATCATCAACTATCAGTACTTGCTTTTATCACCAAAATTGCTATCATCAGATTCACCAAAATCCACCAATAATTGATATCACCAACCAAAAAATCATTGGCACATCTCCCAAAAATTATTAACACCATGACTCCAACAGAATCCCCCAAAACTATCTCAAGTAATGATAATTCTATGTAAGTACCTCTCTGTAAAATATCTCAAGTAATGATAATAATAATAATTCTCCTGCAAATATCTCAAGTACTAAGGGCATTAATATTGCCATTCCCCAGTATTCATCTTAATTGCCACTCCAAAGCTCCAAAATCAACACCACTCACCACTCCCCGGGTATCATCATCATTTAGCAACACGAGGCACCCATTCACCACCAATGGCAACGCCAGATACAACACCAGTCATCACCAATGGCATCACCATTCACCACCACTCAGCACCATTTTAAAGTAACCTCCACAACACCAATCAAATAAATCTCCATTAAAAAAAGTAATCTCTGAAACCCCAGTTATAATTATGCCCTATAACATTGTGTAAAAGCATTCTCCAAAGCATAGGGAAAACTTACACACATCCATATGAATTTCATTTCCTTTTTCTCTCCATTCAAGAGAAAGAAAAAATCTTTCCAAAAAAACCCTACGAGCATCTCACATCATCAACCAATCGTTATCAGCTGATTCCTTGGCATTGAAATTTCCTTATTCAAGGCCAGACTCACCCCCCAATGCCCCGACACAAAGAAAAAAAAAAGAGGAAGTTCACCCCCCACTAAAAAAAAGAGCTTCACCCTCCTCTGAGCGATAGAACACCCCCTTGAATAGTGTTTGAGTACCCCCCGCTCCTCCAGAAAGACACTCGCCTCCCCTGGCACTACCCCTCGGGTCGGTCAGCAAAAATTGCGCTGACTTCGTCATGAATGAACTGGCGCTCTCTCCCAAAGCACTGTGTCGTATGTATGAAAACCATTCATATACACACGTATGTATTGAAACAAAGACGAATGCGTCTCTTCTAAACATGCGCCAAGAAAAAAACACATCACATTCTACTCCCACGAGAAAAAAAAATGGTACTGTGAATTGCCTACTTAACTTCAAATTTGACTCATACACAAAGTCAAAGAAAATAATGTATCACACTCACGGCTTCAGTGATGAGACAATGATGAGAGAAACCCCCAAATTCCAAATCGAATGTGCAGTAACACGCAAATACACACATACTTGCGTGTGTAATGACAACTCGATCCTTGAGCAGAAAAAACACTTGGCAACACGCACTAAAAAGTCTCACTGATCAACCGACACACTCGAGGTATCTCACTGTGGGCAGAAATGCTGATCCTAGTTCAATCTTCCCGTCTCATTACCACAGCCAACGGATGGGTTAACCTTAACCCCCATAAGTTATTAATTGAAATCTAACACATTCCCACAACCAGACACTGAAAACAGCATCTAATCTCACAAAAGGCTTTTTCGTTCA
Organism: Macrobrachium nipponense; assembly: GCF_015104395.2. NCBI lineage: Eukaryota > Metazoa > Arthropoda > Malacostraca > Decapoda > Palaemonidae > Macrobrachium > Macrobrachium nipponense. The sequence goes on along the minus strand of NC_061110.1, from coordinate 62,408,546 downwards.
ACCACTGCTACACACCAACTAATAACGGGACCACCGCCTCGTTATTCACTTTGGTAGCGTTAACCCAAAAGCGGTAGGTACTGGCAATACCTTGTCCCTCCCCCCCCCCCCCCCCCCTCTCTCTCTCTCTCTCTCTCTCTCTCTCTCTCTTCATCCTCTCTCTCTCTCTCTCTCTCTCTCTCTCGATAACCTCCCCTACATTTCATTAGGTCATCAAATCAGAGTCATGCATTACAAAAATAGATATTTATTTAAAGTAAAGTATTAATTGAATAACTCAGATTCTTACAGGATAATTAAATGGAATGATAACTCAAAATTCAGATACTCAGATAACCCCTGTAAAATATCAGTCTATAAAGTAATTAGTCACACCATTCCTCCAAAGAATAATTCCACATTCTTCTCCATTTAAAGTTCCCTCCACCAGATCCGCCTGCTTAAAAGAACAGGAGAAACACACTGATAAGCACACACAATTGTAAAGACAAAGTCAAAAGATTAAATGAAATAGAACATCTTTACAAAATACAGTGGTATCTCGAGATACGAAATTAATCCGTTCTGAGGCGGCTTTCGTATCATGAGTTTTTCGTATCTTGGACCGCATTTTACATGTAAAATGGCTAATCCGTTCCAAGCCCTCCAAAAAAAAACCCAGTAAATTTCATAATAAGCTAAATTGACCTATAAACAATGAAATACTACAACAATTTGGACCATTCAATACCTAATTTAATACATACTGCTAATTACCTATAAATAAAGTGTATTAGTGTACATGGTATACAAGAAATACTGTACGCATGTAGTAAAATGTGGAAGCTTACCTTCCGAGTGAGGCTATCTCCGAAAGTGGCGACAGAGGAGGAGAACAAACGGCAGATACGTATGTACACTTAACTTTACAAAACACATAAAAAAATGTAAGGAAAACATACATAAACTAAACTTTAAGAAACACATTAACAAAACTGTAACACTTAACTTTACAAAACACTAAAATTAAACTTTTTTTTTGTCTTTTTTTTATTTTTACATTTTTTTTTAGTTTTTTATACTTTACGTACTTTTTTTTATACAAAATTTCAACTTCATCACCACTTTCAACTTTCTGTTGTTTAGTATCACTTAGATCTTCCTTTTTGCCACTTTCAACTTTCAGATTTTTAGTATCACTTGGATCTTCCTTTTTGCTTACTCCTACTAAAGGTCTCTTTAAAAAATAACTATCCAAGGAAGATTGCTTCTGCCTACTTTTCAAAATGTTCCTGAAATGACTCAGGCAAGCCTCATCGAACTGCTGAAGCATACGACCTGTGTAAGCCTTTTCGGGGTGTCTTTTTTTTCTACAAATGATTGCACTTTATGAAAAGAAGCTAGAACATCCTTAATTTCTGCCGTTGTCATAGGGTCATCCTCCTCCTCCTCGCCGCTGCTAGAGAACTCCTCTTGAACGACGTTATGTTGCATGCCCTCCAACTCCTTTAGGTCATCCATCGTAAGCTCCTCTTGGTGCTCCTCGAGAAGGTCGTTGATGTCATCCTCGTCGATGACCAGCCCCATGGACTTACCGGGTGCAACGATCTCATCAAGATCTGGTTGCAAAACAGTTTCAGGATCGTCAACTGTTTTTGAATCTGCAGCACCAGCTTCACCCACGTCGAATCCCTCGAAGTCTCGGGCGGATATGGCATCAGGCCAGAGTTTCCTCCACGAGGAATTCAAGGTTCGCCTCGAAACCTCCTGCCAAGTTTGGTCGATGAGTCGGATGCATATTACGATATCGGAATGCTCCTTCCAAAATTCATGCAAGGTGAGGTTTGTGTTTTCGGTGATGTGGAAATATCTCTTGAAAAGATGTTTCGTATACAGCTTCTTAAAGTTCGATATCACTTGCTGATCCATGGGCTGGAGGAGAGGGGTGGTGTTAGGCCGAAGATAAAGAACCTTGATGAAGGAATACTCCACTAGGATATCTTCCTCGAGGCCAGGAGGGTGAGCAGGGGCATTGTCCAACACCAGCAGGCATTTCAGAGGGAGGCGCTTCTCTTCCAAGAATTTCTTCACTGTCCGGCCAAAACACAGATTTTACCCACTTGGTGAACAAAAGCCTCGTTACCCAGGCTTTCGCATTAGCCCTCCACATCACTGGAAGCTTCTCCTTAAGCATTTTGTGGGCCTTGAAGGCTCGAGGAGTCTCCGAATGATAGACAAGTAGGGGCTTCACCTTGCAATCCCCACTGGCGTTGGAACAAAGTGTGAGCGTAAGCCTGTCTTTCATAGGCTTATGCCCGGGTAGCTTCTTCCTTTCCTCCGTGATGTACGTCTGACGAGGCATTTTTTTTCCAGCTTCATACTTCTTGATAATCTCCATCTTCATCTCCAAAGACAGCATCCTCTTCTTTCCGTGAATTTCAAGTTTCTTGGGACCCATGACTACATATATACTGTACGTAATTATGTTATGTAGTACGTATACGTATGTAGTAAAGTTTTCACACAATATGATAAAGTATACTACAATGAAATCAAACGAATTTACGTTAATAAACGAAATCGTTAGAACGAACGAATACCGCATGCGTATAGAAACGATGCTGCTACCGAGTGGCCGAAAAAGCATGGCGCTACGTAGATGCATGATGGGAGGGATGCTGACCTATAGGAGAGAAGGATCTCATGGTGGTGACTAGCATCAGGAACCAATGGGAGAAGGGGAGGATGGTGGCGAGTCTACTTAGTTGGCGGCAAGCGAGTTTCAAAATTGTTATCGGTGGTCCGGGCGAATCTCGGACTTTACAGCAACAACCTTTCGTATTTTGAGCAATTTTCGTATGTAGAGTCGTAAATTTTTTGTATTTGCTTTCGTATCTCGAGTTTTTCGTAAGTTGAGCCTTTCTATCTTGAGGTACCACTTTACAAATTAACTCACAAGCGTTCAAACAATCGTACAATAAAAAATTATTCAAACTAATTAACCCTTTTACGCCGACTAGACGTATTTTACGTCGACATTTTTTGTCTCCCGTGTGCCGACTGGACGTATTTTACGTCGACTTACAAAAGCTTTTTTTAAATTCGCGGAAAAATACTTATAGGCCTACCAGCCTAAAACTTTTGAATCACGCGCCTTGGGGGATGCTGGGAGTTCACGGATCAAATTGAAATAAAATCATTTTAATAAAAATGCTGTGCGTGAAAAAACACATTTTACTGTTGGTTTCATGCCAATAAAAGATAAATAACTTAAAGTTCATATTACAATGATATAAAGGAAAATTGCGAATGGAATCACTTATTGTTTTACTCAATAAATATGCCACCAACGTAATCTGTTAACGAACAAAGAATTAGTTCACATTCACAACGAGACATATCCAAGTAATATTTCCTCCTAAAAAACACGTAGTATAAGGAAAAGTAATCTTGTCTCATATAAGTCTAGATATTCGTTTATGCTAACTAGAAGAAAGAAAATTTGCTCAGAATTGTGTTAAATATTGCGAAAAAAACTCGTATTCACCATCAGCTGATTTCCAAACCAAAACATTGGTCGCTGCGAGGAATACTGGCTTACATTTACCATAGTATTTTATAATATAATAATGTGAGAATACATACAATATTTTTGGATACAGTGAAGTAATGTATAACTTTTTAAAAGATTTATGGAAAAGATGCATATTTACTTTTTCTTCTGTGCTTAATTTTCGTCACCATGCACCTTCGTAGCAGCATCTGGACCTCGTACAGTCGTACCTCAATTTTTTGCTCACGTAACCAAGCAAAAAATCAACAGAGTTGTACAGTTATACTTTGTACTTCTATCTCATGGAAAAACAAACAAATTGAAGTGTTGCAAAATCGATTGTATATGCGATTTTTGTCTGTTAATATCAATTTATGCAACAATTGTAAATATAATTTGTTATGAAAACGTAATGATATAAATTAAGATATTATTATTCGGAGGCGACCGAACAACCTATTGTCTCCATCATGTGAAGGGCTGTTACAAAGACTTCAGATGGACATGCGTACTGCCACTGTGTCATATTTATGTACAAAAATAAACAAAAAATATGACTTATGTAAATGCTACATGTTGTCAAAAAGTGCTACAACTCTACCGGAGTTGAGGCGGGTTGATGTTGTCTCCAAACCAACGAATACCTGAGAGCGCGTGAGGTATTTGAGGGTGAGAGACGACATAAACTTATAGCCCTCTCGCGGTGGTGGGGTGGAAGAGCTTCACTGACGTGCCTGGATTTGAATGTCTCCTGCTTTCGCGCCCAGGTACAGGCAAATCTATTATCGTGAAAAAAAATTCCCATAGGTTAAGCATATATGAAAATATATTAATTCCGAGGTAGAGCGAATTAGATATTAAAGGACATTGTAGCTCGATGTATGTATATGAATCATGGCAATGTGATATGACTTATGTAAATGCTACATGTTGTCAAAAAGCGCTACAACACTACCGGAGTTGAGGCGGGTTGATGTTGTCTCCAAACCAACGAATACCTGAGAGCGCATGAGGTATTTGAGGATGAGAGACGACATAAACTTATGGGCCTCTCGCGGTTGTGGGGTGGAAGAGCTTCACTGACGTGCCTGGATTTGAATGTCTCCTGCGTTCGCGCCCAGGTACAGGCAAATCTATTATCGTGGAAAAAAAATTCCCCTTTCGGTTAAGCATATTTGGAAATTTTAGGACTGGGGGATTCATTAACGCATCCTTAAGTTTTTTAAAAGCTAATCTATGTGGTTCTCCCCAATGAAATTGAATGTCTTTCTGCAGTACATCTGTTAGAGGAGCTGCTATGTTAGAAAATCCTTTCACAAATCTATGAAAAAATCCTGCCATTCCCAGGAATGACTTAATTTCTTTCCTTGATTTCGGAGTACAAAAATATGCAATTGCTTCGACCTTATCGTCATTTACTCTAACCCCTTCTTTAGATATGACATGACCTAAATATGTAATTTGCTTCTTCAAGAAGAAATACTTAGCTTGCTTAATTTTCAATCCTGGTAACCTAACTCTCCTAAGTACTTCCTTAAGCACTTCTAACTGTTGCATGATTGAGTCTGTACATAAAAATTTTTTTACCCAATAACCCATGCAAAACTGTGTTTACCAATTTCTTAAAGGTCATAGGACTACCTGATAAACTGATAGGCATCCACGTAAATTCAGTGTCCCTTGGGCCTGCAAAAAACCTTGAGCTAAATCAATTGAGCTATAAATATTATGTCCCCCAATTTCTACAAATAGATCAGGTATACACGTGACTGGGTAATGGTCAGGAATTATCTTCTCGTTCAAACTTCTAAAATCGACGCATAACTTGGACAGAACCATCCTTCTTAGGCACTGCTAACAGAGGAAAGTTGTATGGAGACACACTAGGTCTGATGATTCCTTCCTCTTTTCATTTACTGACCTCTTTTTCTACATGTTCCCTGATTTTGAAAGGTATGCAGTATGCAGGAATAAAAATGGGTTTTGTACCTTCCTCTAAGTTTACCTTATGCTCTAACACATTAGTCAATCCCAGTTTATCCCCTCGTAAAGTTACCGTGTCCCCAAATTCTGCCAAAAGCTCTCCTACCGCTTCTATATGTTCTTTATAATCTGCATTAGCTAAATGTTCTCTAAATATTTTCTTCCTTGATTGCATTTCTGCCTCTGAAAACTCAGTTTTCCCCTCTACAATAGCCACTGAACCACTGTCACTACTTTAATCTTGGAGGTCTACCACATATGTATTCTTCTGGTATTTCCTAACTGCATCATTGCTGTTCAATAATTCCACCCATATAATACCAGTGTTTGATACACTGTTCACTGATGCAGTGCTAATAACCCCTCTTAGTTTCTCGCTACCCTCAATTATGCATACTTCCTTGGGCTTTTTCACTTTCCTCAGTCTGACTTTTACCATAGTCTTTGTAACTGGAATTAAAATAATGTCTTCAGATAAAACATTTATATTTGTGGTTAGTACCTCCCTGTTCCACGATCCCATAAATATCACCGCCCGTGGTTCTCATTTCATCTGCCAAGACTTCATTATTAGTATCAGTAATAGTATCAGTATTAGTATTAGTATCAGCATCACCATCCATACCACCAAAATTGTTACCACCGTGGTTCTCAGTATCCTGTTTATCATCACTGACATCGCCGCTGTTATTCCCTGTATCATCAGTGTGAGTTCTGGTATCACCACTCCCCATATCCTTGGTATCATTACCATTAACACTGCCAAAAGTGCCCCCATTATCAGTATTCCCCATATCCTCAGTTCTACTTACATCCTCATAAGGGATAAAAACACCTGGTATTCCAACCGTTATACCACTAACACCTGTATGGACCGATATCCTGTGTCTTCTACATGCAGGATGGCCCAGTAAATGTCTGTTGCCCAATGCAACCCCTTATATAACCAAAAATGGTTCTGTTAACACTTTATAACCCAGAGTAAACCGTATTCTAACAAAACTCAGGGTGTTTAATCTATGGACTTTCACAACACACACCGTCTCCGTTGATGGTTTCAAAAGTTAATGGGAGAACATAGATTGATACAGATCATGATCCATTAAATTCACATTAGCTCCTGTATCAATAAAAATTGGGATATTCACATCCTCCATGTTCTGTATACTATCAGCCTGAGCTCTGGGGCGTCCCCCGCGAGACCACAATGGCACGTACAAATCATTTGTACCCTTTCTGTTGATCGGCTTTCCAAAAATTTTGCCAATCCCTTTGCCCTTTTGAGAGACCTGCCTGGGAAGTTCTCATATTATAGCTCCCAAATTTCTGAGGTGTAGGTCTTGCATCCCTCCGTATCTGAGACGGACAAGCCTGCCAACAGTGATCCGCACTTTTACATATTCCACAATATTTGACTCTACATACTTCCTTTGTGTTCCTTGGTTTATTACAATTGTAGCGACGCAACTGCTGTTGCCCTTGATTGATCGATCCTCCATTATATTCTACTTTTACACACAAATGGGGAGAAGGAAAATCTGAGTCTCTTTGCATCGTATGTCTTGGACCGGTCCTGTTAAAAAATGTACTATCCACCGTGGGACATTTGGACATATGTTTCTGAATTTGGGCATAAATTAGTTCCTTCTCTGATGTAGGTTCAATCTTTTCATCAAAACTATCTACAGTTGCGTCTGGGAAATGCAGCAATTTATGTAAATTGTCGAGTGAGACATTATTCCCATTTACCCATGTGGAATGTTTCAATTTCGGTATCCATTCTCCCACTGAGTCAAAAAGTTTTTAGCTGTGCTCAATAAGGCTTGTTGTCCCTTTTCTAATTTTGTAGAGCCCCCCTTAAATCTCTTACCATATCTCTGTGTTCTTTCGAGCCATAAGCCACCCTTTAAAATGCTTGTAATTCGGTCCATGATTGACATTTTGTTTACTGAAAACTATGATATCTAAATGACAAATCCCCTTTATTGAAATCTAACAATGCTTTTGCCTCTATGACCGCCTCTGTATCATCTTTAATTCCCTTGGCGTTTAAGCAGTTATTCACTCCCTCAATAAAGATTTGCACTGGTTGGGACAGAACGCCATCATCTATGCCTTGAAAAGGGCTAACTCCTGCATTTATGTCAGTTATCTTATGCAACAACGTCTGACTTGTACCTGCTTCGGCCCTTTTGTCTTCTTTATGGGAACTCTTATGCTTCAGGATTCGCCCCAACCTCAATAACATCAATATATTTATGCCCACGCAAAACACCAACACAAAAGTAATATATCATTCACCAATAAAAGAAAAAATAAACATGCACCAATTCCCAATAAATAAACCGTTATCAAGGTCAATCAGCTGATCAAATGTGTGTCATTATGCCCACAGAAAACGGGAAGAATGGGGTGAGAGAAAGAGAATGTACCCGTCAACCATCTGCTGAGTCAGCAATTAGCTAGCACAACCACCATTCTCACACTTGTCTCTCCCTCTCTCATGTACAAAAAGACACATGTTTCTGAATTTGGGCATAAATTAGTTCCTTCTCTGATGTAGGTTCAATCTTTTCATCAAAACTATCTACAGTTGCGTCTGGGAAATGCAGCAATTTATGTAAATTGTCGAGTGAGACATTATTCCCATTTACCCATGTGGAATGTTTCAATTTCGGTATCCATTCTCCCACTGAGTCAAAAAGTTTTTAGCTGTGCTCAATAAGGCTTGTTGTCCCTTTTCTAATTTTGTAGAGCCCCCTTTAAATCTCTTACCATATCTCTGTGTTCTTTCGAGCCATAAGCCACCCTTTAAAATGCTTGTAATTCGGTCCATGATTGACATTTTGTTTACTGAATACTATGACATCTAAATGACAAATCCCCTTTATTGAAATCTAACAATGCTTTTGCCTCTGTGACCGCCTCTGTATCATCTTTAATTCCCTTGGCGTTTAAGCAGTTATTCACTCCCTCAATAAAGATTTGCACTGGTTGGGACAGAACGCCATCATCTATGCCTTGAAAAGGGCTAACTCCTGCATTTATGTCAGTTATCTTATGCAACAACGTCTGACTTGTACCTGCTTCGGCCATTATGTCTTCTTTATGGGAACTCTTATGCTTCAGGATTCGCCCCAACCTCAATAACATCAATATATTTATGCCCACGCAAAACACCAACACAAAAGTAATATATCATTCACCAATAAAAGAAAAAATAAACATGCACCAATTCCCAATAAATAAACCGTTATCAAGTCAATCAGCTGATCAAATGTGTGTCATTATGCCCACAGAAAACGGGAAGAATGGGGTGAGAGAAAGAGAATGTACCCCGTCAACCATCTGCTGAGTCAATAATTAGCTAGCACAACGACCGTTCTCACACTTGTCTCTCCCTCTCTCATGTACAAAAAGAAACTTATCATAGAACTTTTTCTAATGCATTGCAATTACAACAAACCTCTAATGTATGTTGAATGTCGAGGGACATCAAAATGAAATACACTTGTGATCAACTTAACACTAATAAAGAAAAAAACAAAAATAAACTTATAAACTCACGTCTTCATAGGTACGAAGTTATTTGCACTTGTCTTAGTGCATAGTAACCGGTTACACTTGCAACCGCGCGCAATTAATTCCCGTTATCACATGTTCACTTCCCCCCTGAACCACAGGAACACGTCTTACACTTAAAAAGCATTTAACATCACTGCCAAACGCCCAGCAGTAGGTACCCTGCTTAAATTCCCGACTATCAGATAAATTCCCCTTAAATCAGCAAAAGAGTCAGTTGCCCAATACATAATTATAACCACTTTTTCCCAACATATGCCTAACCTAGCTAATTCTAGTCTCTTCGGAAACATAACCTATTGGCTTGGGTGCCCCTTTAACCCTTGCCACCAATCTCTTACGAGGTCAAAATGACACTCAAACAAATGAAAAAAAAACTCCTAAATTGTTAACGTGGCCTACCTTTCATGTTGAAGGCCATCCCTAGAGTTAGCTGAAAAATCAAATATCAAATTTTAGGCTAATTCAAGTTTCTGCTGTTACAAAAATATACTTTTTATTTTCCAAAATTAGCCAACATGAAAATGGAATAAAATGGGTTAAGAATAAAAAAAAAAAGGAACGTTAAACTATCATATTCTTCCCAAAATCATATTTAATTAAGTACCCCCTTTTTCTCTTTCTGTCCAAGCATTCGTAGTTTATCAAAGTGTAGAGAAATCTCATTTTTCTATATTGTGACTTCGAGTTCATCTGAAAATGAGAATATAATTATCAGACAGTTCAACATTAAAGTTCGTCAATAAAATGTGTCACATCACGCTTCTCTTTCTCTAGAACTGAAGTAATTGTCATTTCACTTTTACCTTTTCCAACGGACCTCCAACGCCTCTTCTACACCGAAATCACTACTGTCCACTTTGACAGTTGGCCATCCAATTCCTCCGCCAATTCACATGCTAGAGATTATTTGTCATTTTCTGTGATACGTATTACGAACTCGCATCCACTAGCTGATGCTACATACTCGATAACTTTCCCGTGATTAACTCATGTCTGTGGAATGCGTCAATGAACTCAATTGTGTTCACTACATGTTTCCTATTTGTTTTTCATCTCAGCATCTCCGAGGAATCCAGCATTTTGCATCTGTCTTTAACCAGCAAGAGCTAAGGTTCTCAACCCCCATTATTTAATGTATATATTTCTACCAGTGCCTCTAAGATATATATATAATATATATATATATATATATATATATATATATATATATATATATATATATATATATATATATATATAGATTTATATATATATATATATATATATATATATATATATATATATATATATTATATTATATATATATATATATATATATATATATATATATATATATATATATATATATATACATATATAATATATTTATATACGATTATATATATATTAATATACTAATATATATACTATATAAGATAGATACTATATCTCCTATATATATATATATATATATATATATATATATATATATATATCATACATACTACATCTATAATAATATATATAAATATATATATTATATATATATATATATATCATTATATATATACATAACAACTTATATATAATCATATATATATATATATATATATATATATATATATCATTAATATATACACATAACACATGCACATACATACATCCATATGTATACAGTGGCTGCCAAAAAGCTTTGCTGCCTGGACGTCATGAAAAAAAAAATCACAATAAATAAAAAGTGGAAAAAACAAAACGATATCGCATCAGGGTACTCGCCAAGCAATCTCCTAATACTTTGTAGGTCCACCTTTGCGGAGAATGACCTCCTTCAGCAGGTTAGGAACAGAAGCAACTAGATTTCTGAAGATCTTTGGGCAGATGTCACCTGAGGCCTGTGTTCTCCAATTTTCAGAGTCGCGGTGTTTGCCTAAACAAAATGAAACTGGACTATTTAGTATTTGGCATATAATATAAACACATACCTTTGGTTTGCACTAAAAAAATTTCTTTTAATCAGGTTTACAATGAAAAAAATTATTTTCCAAAAAATTAAAATATTTATTTTTAACTTTCGAGTGCTATACAATTTTTAATTGTGAAAACGAGTTCAAAATTTTATTTTTCCTATAATCTATTCTTATCATTTGACAACTGTACTAAATTTCAATTAAAAGTAAAAAATAATAAGCTCCACAGAAAATCCAAAAAAAGCTGGTCCGAGTAACCTGATGTGTATATAGGAAAATTATTAAGTTACCTCTCTGAGCCCTGAAACAATTTGTTTCGTCTCCCCAATGAATTTTTTTTATAAACTTTGGATTCTCATTGGTTATTCCTCATAAAAGCTTGGAACTCGTTTTCTTACTTCATGCCCGAAAAAAAATTTTGCATTTTTTTTGGGGGGGGTTTGCCATTTTGTGTTTTTGTGGTAGCTGTATTTTTTTAGATTATGATTTTGAACTCATTTTGATTAGTATATCGAACAGTATGATATTTATATATTTGCAAAAAAATTTCATAGATAGAATCGAACACTAAGCTAGGAGCAGGTCCTCAAATTTAATGGGAAACATTTTTCGGCTCTATCTGTTTTCGGCTGTTACTAATTAATGACCCTAATCAATAGTTTACTGATATGGAACTCTTGATTAGTGTCTATATTAATGGATTTGAACCTTTTGTGGGCTGTAATATCAGTTTGCCTTGCATTAAAAGGATTATTTGAGTCATATATCGCATTTTCACTTTACCCTGATTTTTATGACCTTTTGACCTTTAGTGACCTTGTTACTGACTAAATCAAAGCAAAACTTATATATTATGAAAGAGATCAGCAAGACGAATAATTTGAGTTGAAAATTTGTCTTTTTATAATGAAAAATAGTGAAGTTATAAGTCATTGTATGTATTGACATGTAATTATCGACTTTGGAAAATCAGCCGCAAAGCCCCAAATAGGGGCCATTTTCTCATTTAATACCAAGTTGTGGAAATGTTACCCAAGATTTTCTGTTAAGGGGAGTAGTCTATTTCAAAATCTCAGTGAGTAACTGAGGGTACATTTTATGCACACGAGCTCCCCCTCTATAGCTGATGGATCAAATACTGACCTTCGAATTCTACCTTAAACCTTTAAAATAGATCGAAATCAAAAGATTTTGTGAAAAAACCACTGTCGTTCAAGAAACCTGTCTTCCAAGTTTCATCGAAGTCAGAGGTATTAAACTTTTAAAATATCGAATGTTAAACTTTAAATTCTCCATTTACTCTGATAAATATGTTGACATAGAAATATTTCTGGGGAGAAACCAATAACATCCAAGATATCTGCATTCCGAGTTCCATCTACATCAGAGGATAGTAATCTTTTAAAATATCAAGTGCAAAGTTTCAAATTCATTTGTTACCTTGAAAAATGTTTTAGTAAAAATATCTGTGGGGAGAAACCAATAACGTCCAAGATACCTGTCTTCCAACTTCCACCAAACAGAGGAAACTAAATTTTTGAAATGCTGAGTTGACTTGAAAGTCACCTGTTATCTTGAAAAACATGCAGAAATCAAAATAGTTTATGTACAAAAACCACTAGCTCCCAAGATATCTGCCTTTAAGGTTCATCAATAGCAGGGAAAATTTTTCAAAGGTAAACCCTACAGGTATTTAATTAGCAGATTTCATCGAAGTCGTAGAAAGATTAAATGTTGACATGTAAATTCAATAATAAAAACAATTCTTTGAACACAATTCGAATTTGGGGACCAGAAACCTTCATCTCTCATAGTTAATGAGGCTTAAAGGAAAATAGCTCCTACGTTGATGTTAAATTTATCTGTAACCACTAAGACAAATTATATCAAGGTACAGAATAATTATGGAAAGTAATGACCACCCATCAGCTCCCTACCTACTAAGTTCCATCAAGATCATAGAGATGAAAACGAGGGAGATAAAGAATGATAATGTACAATTTAGTCAAACGGCAGTTATAACTCGTTACCAGAGGGAATATCAGTTACACTAATAGGTGCCATATATCTTGGCTATGTTAGAACTCTTGACTGATAACTTTCTTACATTTGTCATCCAGCTTGGAACACTAGACTGATTGCAGTGTTCCATTGTTGTTCTCAGTTGTTGGATTGAGTGTCCGTAGTGTACATAGCATTACCTTTGAGGGAAGGATTATTTACTGTCTTTCATAAACTGAATGCTCTATGAGTATAATATAATGTTTTCTGATAATTTTACGCCATCATATATTATTTTTATATATTTTTTTCTTTTCAGAAGCATTAGTACTGAAAGTTACCCATATCGGGTTGCTGTAGCACAGATGACATCAGTGTCTGACAAGGAAAAAAACATGGTTACCTGTGAAGACTTAGTGAAGAGAGCAGTAGCAGCTGGAGCCAAGGTTTATTTTAATTAATCTAACATTTGTTTAACCCAACCCATCAGTTTACATTTGCTTAATCCTGTGGCCATGACCTCCATGGACACAACACGAGAAGAACCCTCCCTGGGCAGGTAGTGTCTATAGTTATGATAGAGGTAGTTCAGTTATTCCCTGCAATGCCCGTCAAGCAAGCAACATCATGCATTCTTTGCTTCTGCAATATGTTAATGTTAAGCTCAAGTGCTTCATGATATTTCTCTTTTCATCCATATTTTCCATTGAAACCTCAATACTTATCCAATTGAGTAATTCTCAGATTTGTTAAATGTTAGTATTTTCTTAAACTAGATGCTGAAATGGAAATACCTTGTTTCTGTAATGTCAGCAATCCTATTGTCATCAAGTAAACATTGTTCATCGTTACCTGAGTAGACACCTCTTAGCAAAATTCTGCAAATACTGTTATTTTCATTTTAGTACTATAATTTGAATTTATACTTCCTTCCGAGAGTATAAATGTAATTAAGGGATTTTGACGAAGGAAAAATCTATTTCTGGGGAGAGACCTGTGTCGCCCGGTGATAAGGATCCTGCTATCCTCTTTTCTAGTATAAATAGGTTCTAAATATACCAGAGAAAAAAGCTAGCATGGTGTGCTGATGTTACTACCCTCACGCGAGCACCCTAAGCGTGTCGGGTATAAAGTACAAGGCGAGCGGAAGCCATTATTCACCGGTCTCCTGCCAATTAGAGGTTTCCTTTCCAAAATCCCTCTCATGGGGGGGAGCCGACCCAACGGCTACTATTTCCCCCTCTCTTGCTACTACTGCTACTACCCGACCCGAGCGCCATCTGTAATCCTAAAATTTTTTAGACATTTTGGCTTGGATTGGTGTAGGGGTAGGGAAGTCAATTAGAAGGGCTGGGTTTCACCGGGCGACACAGGTCTCTCCCCAAAAATTGATTTTTCCTTTGTCAAAATCCCTTTTCTGGGTTGACCTGTGTTCGCCGGTGAAAAGTTACCAGAGAATGCCCATTCAAGCCTACTAGATACCAAGTAATCTTATAAGGAGGAGTTAAATGAAACCTGGGGTTCATTTTAGCTTAAATTTACTAACATAACATATGACAATATATCTAATTAAACTTAAGCTTACTTAATGACTACTTATGCTAAGACTTAAACTTATGGCTTAGAATTAGAAATAACTTAAAGATATCATAATTTGACAGTGTATCCTGTAAGGAATTTATCACATTTCAGAATATGTACAGTCCGGTCTATAAAAACAATCCGGAACACAATATTTTATATACAAGATTGGTGGCAGGATGACGCCCAGGTCCTCTCAACCCAGAGGAGAGAGGTATAGTGGAGAATACGAGCAAGGCAGGTAGAAAGCAGAATGTATTAGGGAGGATAAAGGGGTTAGAAGGAGGTTGATAGGATTTATTATTCAGGGGAGACTATGCTCCCTGCAGCAATTGCTGGGAATTTAAGGGCTTCTAAAAACTACTGGAGATTTCCAACCCGTATATTTCTTCAGATCCTCAAAATTCATATTTTGAAAATAATTAATGGAAGTAGCCACCGCCCGGATGTCATGGACATGTGGGATGGAATCCGGGTTGGCTTGTTTAATGAAGTAGAGTATTTGCTGTCTGATACCTTTAAGAGAGATTGTGCCACCCTTTTCTCTAATAAAAAGAGGACCTGACGATGTTGTGGAGGTTCTGGCTAGAAAGGATTTAAGGGTAGTGACAGGGCACAGTGATGTGTCCTGTGATAAAGGAATAATTTTCCATGGAGTCCATCTATTCTGTGGGTCCTCATTCTTAGCCAAGAAGCTCCAGTCTGGGGATAGTAGTACTTCCTCTGACGGGAGGAAATCTATGTGGTCTGGATTTCTTGAGAGAGCTGAAAGTTCAGATATTCTGGCCCCTGAGGCCATAGCCATTAAGAATAAAGTTTTTCTTAGGAGGGTTATGTATGAGCATGATTCATTAATAGTGTCTGATGCCAATTTAAGTACATCATTCAAGAACCAAGTGACCTTTTGTGGGCAGACCGTTGGTCTTAGGCATGTGCATGCTCTCGGAATGGAAGAGAAGTATGCATCTGACAAGTTAATATTGAAGCCGACTTGGTAAATTTTCTTCAAAGCTGACTTGATTGTTGTTAGTACTGGCAGCTAGGCCTTTCTCAAATAGAATTCTAAAGAACGAGATTGCCAGATTTGTGGTCATTTTGTGGGCACCCGATTCTTTTAGGAACTTAGCCAATTTTTTAACAGCCGAATCGTATTGCCTGAGAGTTGAATCTCTTTTATCTGATTCTATAAATACAATGTTACATGGATCAATACTCGTGTCTTTTTGGGCTGCAAACTTCATGAAGTCCATAAAGTTAGGGCTTTCAGAATTCTTGAGGAAGCTGACACAGTTTGAGTTTGTATTATCTATGTCAGTTCTGGGCGAGGGATCCATTTGGGTTGGAGCTTCAGCTCTAGGAGGAGCGGAAACCAGTTGCTTTTCGGCCAATTGGGAGCCACTAATGCTACTTGTCCTGTGAAGGATCGTAGCTTGTGCAAGACTTTCATCAGAAGATTCACTGGAGGGAACAGATAAATCTTCTGCCACTTGTTCCAATTTATTGACATCGCATCTGTGGCATAGGCTAGAGGGTCCAGGTTGGGAGCCACATAGCATGGTAGCTTGTGGTTAGATTCTGTTGCGAATAAGTCCACTTGAAGGCCCGAGACTTGATTGTAAATCCATTGGAATGAATTCTTGTCCAGGGACCACTCTGATTCTAGTGGAGTAGTCCTGGAAAGAGCGTCCGCGATGACATTCCTGACTCTCGCCAGATGGGTTGCTGACAGGTGCCAATGATTCTTCGCTGCCAAAGCAAATATTGCAAACAGCACGTGATTCAATTTGCTTGACCTGGGACCTCCTCTGTTCATGCAATGTACCACCACTAGGCTGTCTGAGACTATCCTCACATGGCTGTTCCTGGCCGGAGTTAGTCGCTTTAAGGTTAGGAGGACTGCCATAGCTTCTAGCACATTGATATGGAACTGGCGGAACGTTTTCGACCATATCCCTTGAACCTTCTTGTGCTGAGAGTATCCCCCCCCAGCCACTCAGTGACGCGTCTATATGAATTGTCAAAGACGGCGGAGGGAATTGCAGTGGTACTGCCTTGGTTAGGTTCTTGTGCTTCGTCCAAGGGCGAAGCCTCTTTGCTAGTATGGGTGGAATTGCTGAGATTTTGTCTCTGAGATTGTTGTTGGCTCTCTTCATCCAGACTCGATTGATATCTTTCAATTTGGCTTTTAGTAGGACGTCCATTATTGATGCAAATTGTAGTGAACCGAGGATTCTCTCTTGGGTACGACAAGAGGCCTTTTTGTTACTGAGAAACTGTCTTGTAGTCGCAGCTATCTCCTTGGCCTTCCTGGGTGGAAGGGATAGCTCGTGTTTTTCTAGGTCCCATTGGATTCCCAACCATTGAAAGTGGGAAGCCGGTTCCAGCCAAGATTTCTCGTTTATTTCAAAACCCAGAAACTCCAAGAGTTCTATTACTTTGACTGTCGACCTGCGGCATTCCTTGATATTGGCTGCCCAAATGAGCCAGTCGTCTAGGTAGGCTACTAACATTATTCCCCTGGTTCTCAGTTCTTGGACTATCGTTTCTCCTAGCTTGGTGAATATTCTGGGCGCAATGTTGAGCCCGAACGGCATGACTCTGAATGAGTAAGCTTTGTTCCCTAGCCTGAAGCCTAGGTATGGAGAGAAGTTCCTTGCTATCGGAACATGATAGTAAGCGTCTGTAAGATCTATAGAGGTGGTGACGGCCCCACGGGGAAGTAAGGTCCGCACCTGCGAGACCGTCAGCATACGGAACTTGTCGCAAAGAATGTATGAATTGAGCCTTGACAAGTCCAGAATCACTCTTCTTTTGTCTGAGTCCTTCTTTGGAACTGTGAACAGACGTCCTTGAAACTTTAGTCTCCTTACTTTCTTTATGACCTTCTTTTGTAGGAGATCCTTGGTATATTCTACCAGATCCGTTGTTGGGGTCTGGAAGAAGTTCACTGGTGGTGGTGGGAATCCTCCCTGCCACTTCCATCCCAGGCCCTTGGAGATTATGCTGTACGCCCAAGGGCTGAAAGTCCAATGATCTCGGAACAAGTATAGCCTCCCTCCTACCTGGTATTTCTCACTGGTTGGCTGCAGGTCTGTACCCTCTTCCTCCTCGGAATCCTCTACCCCTTGATCCGCTTCGTAGTCGGGAGTGGCTTCTGGCTCTACTGCTACCGGCATGCCTATTGTAGCCACTAAAGGATTCCCTAGCTTCATAGGTGGGGTTAAAGGCGGGGGAGGTCATGACGGCTCTGGAGGTTGAGGGTTGCTGGGCCGGCGGAGTCTGAAGCAGCACAAACTGCTGCTGTGGCTGGGCTTTTGATGTTGAGGGCTTCTCAATTTGGGATATTGGGACTGCCTGAACTACCGCCTGAGGTCGAGAGGACTTATAGGGCATGTACCTCCTCGGCCTCTTCTTTGCCCTAACTTGCTGTCCGGGTGTTTCAAACTTCCGTTTGAAGGGAAGTCCCCACCGGACTCGGAGGCTCTGGTTGGCTCTAGATGCTTCCCTCAAGACATTGTCCACTTCTTTTTGAGGAAAAAGGTTTTCCCCCCAGATTGATGCCTTTATCAACCTGTTGGGTTTATGCCTGATGGAAGCCTCCGCCAGGACGTATTTCCTGCAAGCTCGTCTTGCCATGCCAAAGTCATACAGGTCTGACTGGAAAGTCTGTAATAGACTCTTTGTCAAGACCTGAAACACTTGTTCATCCTTATAGGTCGTGGCCACCAATTCCATTGAGATAACGGAGTTGGCAGACCTTGCCAGTCTCGACCTAGCCTCAAACTCTGTTTTTATCAGATTCTCCGGCAGCTTGGGTAGCTTGTTGGAGAATAATGTTGAGGCACAGTTCGCATCCAGTTTACCTACGGTAAACGTGGCCGGAGCTTCGTGCCAGAATTCTCTGCTGGCAGGGAGGAGAAGGGAGGTAGCCTCTGTCTCCTTTAAAGCCGGGAATAGTTTATCCTCCGCTATGGCCTGGAGAGTTAACTCCGTCACCTTGTCGATGCAGGGTGACGGGACTCGATCCAATGTCACGAACATGGTGTATGAGCCCTTGTGAGGCGCTAACCTGGTGTTAACGCACTCCCATTCGGCCATGGTGCGTGCCCAGACAGCTTGGGCTTGTTCCTTCGGGAGGATCAGAGTTTCTTTTGGGACCTTGTCCACTCTAACTAGCGCGTGTTCCACTAGTCTAGCGAACCCGAGGAAAGGGAACTGGAGACCTTTCGGGTGGAACTCGAAATCCTCCAGTGGTCGGGTCCCGCACCCTTCAATAGTTAACTTCCCATCTACATATGGGGCATGCATAGCAAGCCGCCATGGGTTATTCTTGTGGAAGGGTAGGAGTTTGGAAGCATACGGCACTCCCATAGCAAGCGCCGGAGATCCAGAGTGGAGAAAACCGGACATCATGTCTTGTAGCAGTTTGATCTACAAGGCCACTATTTCTGAAACAGACTGGTCAGAGACCTCAGGTACGGAGGCGTGTCGCAACGACTCAAACCTCTCATCTACTGCCTCCCTAACCTTCGTCAATAGAAGGCTAGCGAGTAGTTCGTGGTCTACGCCGGACTCCGTTGCCTTGGGTTTGGCGGACTTCGATCTTGATCCCTTTGAAGGGAGAGAACCCTTGGCAGCAGGCGACTTGTCATATGATGTCGATGGCCTGGGGGCCGGAGATGACTCAGTCGCCGCTGACGGAGTCGGCTTTGATCCCTTGGGCAGGGATTCCGGTCTTACAGTCTTCTCCTTGGGACGAACCGACCGTGAGCTGTCCCAGGCGGGGGTGGACTTGAAGAAGCCCCAGAAAGAAGAGGTAGAAGGAGTAGGGCTAAGAAGACTACCTGCCTCAATTACCTCGCCACTTACCTGCTCTCCCAGGGCCATCGATTTGGTGTGGATGTTGATGGCAGCCACATCATCCATCAATTCCTCCTGGTCGTCCGGAAGGGGGGCCGTCTCCGCTTGGATGGCAGCGATGAAGGGGGCCGCCAGACTTGGCTGGACTGACGCCGAAGGGGACCCCTTGAACAGAAGAGTTCCCAGGGTGGCGTCCAAAATGTAGGGATGCCCCGATGGTGCGTTCCGGCCATACCCGGAGACCCACCTCTTCAGGTCCGCCCTGGCTGTCTGGCGGGCGTCCTCACTCGACTGTTGGGGAGGAAGGGGAATTAACCTTCCGACATAGGGAACCAGGCTGTTGAACAATATTGTCATATTTATTACAATTTTTATCATGAAGAAAAAAGAGGGGGGGCGGGTTTAAGATGCTTACCTGATCATTCAGAAGGAGCATCACCATTTCGTAGCAGATGGTGCAAGCCTCTGGGTGCCAAACCATATACGGCAGCAGTCCCTCCTCAGCTACAAAGGGGACGGAGCAGTTCGCGTGGGAGCGACACACTTCGTACCCCACGGTCTCGGCAAGGGAGGCGGAACACCCCGGCGTCTGACAGCGCACCTTTTGTAATGGTAATTATTAATGAGTATCATCCTCAAGGAGTGCCGGAGCTACTCCGGCGAGGGTATGGAACTTAAACTAGATAAAGTTCAAGACTTACTCATTAATAAGTAAACATCTAATTCACTGAATAAATTCTTATATATAAAGGTTAACTGCTTGGTCTCGGACCCGCTCCTGGATTTTATGTAGGCCTAGTACTTGGGATCCAATATCCGACGGACTATGAGGAGGACAGGCCTCAACTCTGTAGGTCCGGCCGGACCGGAGGGCTACGTATGAACGTGGGCGCCTACATTATATCTCCAAGAATGAGGACTGAGCTATAGCAGGTTTAATGCAAAACTCTGGTGGCGGATGTGAGGGTGAGTCACTCTGTCAGCACCGCAAGGGTCCGGATCTGTTCACTGTACGATCCCTCAAGGCTTAGCTCACCTGAAGTCTCATTTCTCTCTGTCCTAGCCACTGGCTGTGGAATAGGCGGAGGTGGCGGGTCAGGGGAAGGTAATTCCATAACTGACGTTGCCTACCTCTACTGAGGAAGGGGTTGAAGCAAGGTTCTTACCCCAATTCCACTGTTAGAGGAGCCAGAGAAAGAGGCAGCGGAGCAGTGGAGCAACATATGTACTCCCTGAAGCTATGTCCGTCATCTGGCGGGGGCCGGAGGACTATAGCTCGGAGCCGTAATACCCCTCACACCCCTCATACCCGTCCCCCTCCCTCCACTTATGTGAAACTCAAGTGAACATTCCTCACTAAGAGTACTAATACTACTGCGAGTTATAACGGGTCGGCTGGCTGAGCCTAGTAGTGGGTGGTGGTGGGGTGGTGGCTGGGGGGTGGGGGTGGGTGGTCGGTCGAGAACGTCTGGCTCCCTGTCCGATCAGAGATGGCCACCTATTAGCGGATGTGTAGGCTACCACTGTAGGGGTGGTAGCGCAACTTGGTCCATGGACCGTCGTGGTTGGTACTGCAACCGGTTGGGGTGGCCACCCATTAGCGGTTGTGTAGGCTATCACTGTAGGGGTGGTAGTGTGACTGGGCCCATGGCCCATCGTGGTTGGTACAACAACTGGTTGGGGTGGCCACCCATTAGCGGTTGTGTAGGCTACCACTGTAGGGGTGGTAGTGTGACTGGACCTATGGCCCGTCGTGGTTGGTACAGCAACCGGTTGGGGTGGCCAGTCATTAGCGGTTGTGTAGGCTATCACTGTAGGGGTGGTAGTGTGACTGGGCCCATGGCCCATCGTGGTTGGTACAACAACCGGTTGGGGTGGCCCTCGATCGAGAGATGTAGCCTACGACTAAGGATTAAACCGAAGGAGGCTAGGCCAAGACGAATGTTAACCAGACCTTTACAGTACAGTAATACAATATAGCATATTGAAAATAATGGATATACATCAGATTTGATGATGAGGTATTATGGAAGAGTTGCAAGGGGTTCTTATATACATATATATATTGGGAAAATAACCGATATGGATTTAACTGACTAACCGAGTTCTCTAGCTACGTGGAACGTCAGGTAAATCTTCCTCTAAGATATCATTATGCGGACAGTACCCTCAACTAAACCTACCAAAATCGAATTTATACGATTCAGACTGGCCAGGAGGATAAATTCCACTTGGGTAAGGACAGTTAGCCTACCTTATTAATATAGTTGGGCTGAACTGATGGGTGGCAACTCTCCCACCTCTTCATTGAATAATGAATAGGTATATTTGCATATATTTACTTTCGAAAATAATAATAATTCATGCAAATTAACGTTGGTGAGAGAGAACGAGTTACTAACTCTCTCTCTCTCTCTCCTACTAAATAATAGACTGCGTGGTCTATCAATGATGATAATATTATCGTTATGTCGAGATCACTCGGATGCGCTCACGAGGGGGGCGGGAGAAGGGGGGATGCGAACGTTTTTAGTCTAGCGTTTTTAGTCTAGCCCCCAGACTTCCCGCAGAGTATGTCGTGAACGCGTTCGATACTTCTGCGACATAAAAACCAATAATAGTAAGAAAAATAACATTAGAACACAAGAATTAGGTACTTTTAGAAGCAAAATACATTTGATTTATTCTTATTTAAGCTAAAACACTGTACCCAAATCCCACGCGTTCTTGCTCATGATACCAAAATGGCCGGGGGACGCCACCTTTCCCGCAATACTTTCTACGGGGCCGAAGGCTAATAAAGGAAGTCCCGCAACCCTATAATTTATGAAAAACAGAAATTGGGGTACTCAACTTTGGTGCGGTAGACATATCAGCTGAAGCCATCGCGAAAAAGCACTTAAATCTCCGAAAAAGCACGAGCAAGAAAAAACGCGTCGCAGTTTCAAGTGATCTGAAAACAGGATTGAAGATGGCGCTCGGGTCGGGTAGTAGTAGTAGTAGCGAGTAGTAGTGGCAGGAGACCGGTGAATAGTGGCTTCCGCTCGCCTTGTACTTTATACCCGACACCCTTAGGGTGCTTGCGCGAGGGTAGTAACCTCAGCATACCATGCTAGCTTTTTTCTCTGGTATATTTAGAACCTATTTATACTAGAAAAGTGGATAGCACGATCCTTTTCACCGGTGAACACAGGTCGACCCAGAAATAATGTTTTAGGTCATGAACTTCAGTACAGTTTTGGTAGATGTCTGATTTGCACAAAGTTTAATGACCGTGCTTCATTTTACCTACGTAGCTTTGATATTTTCTGTGTAGGTACATGTTTGTTGTCTCTGCAGTGTCTCCTGATTGCTTGATTACTGGGTTAATCCTTTACGTATTTTATCAGATTTATTTGCTTTAGGTGTATCTGTATCTTGAGAGTACATTATTATTGTTGACAAACAATTAATGGTCTTAAATTCTAGCATAGAATTTATGTAATGACTTTTGTCTTGCTTTTAACATTAGTAATATATACTGAAATATGATAAATATTTGGTAACCTATAGTTAACTATGATAAATATTTTATTTTTATAAGTAATTAGTTATTTGAAGCTTCTTAAGTAATCAGACATTTACTAAATGCTAAAAGTACGTAAGGAATGATCCTGTGTAAGGATTGTTCCCAGGGCCACACGTGATTCACAATTTGTGCTCACCAGTAAAGCTAGAATCGATAGTAGCAAAGAGAGTCTATTTTCTCATGGCTCCAACCCCGTCATCTCCCATGAACTCACATGCAAAATTAAACATACAGTGGCTTACTTACGTTAGTGTGAGGCGGATGTACTGGAGGTCTCTCTTGTTTTTTACTAAAAAAGGTTTTTTGCCGTGGGTGATTATACCTTTTATAGAAGGCAGTGTGTTAATAGTGTCTCTACGTAATACCTGGTGTGTCAGCTGGATAGTATTGTGTAATTGCAGATATATTAATCTACATTCTGCTCCAATCAGTTCCTTCAAAATCTCAAATTACAGCTACTTGAGACCTGTTGGCCCTGGGAAATGGGTAAAAGAGTACAGTGCATGTGCTGGTGCTTGGCCTTCCTTTTGCCACAAAAATGTCATCCGAACAAACTCCAACCATCGTGCAAGGGACCTTGGCACCTACCGATACCTGTGCCCCCCATACAAGTTCCGTACTTGCCTTTACTTTATACAGTACCAATGAAACCTTTCCACTGTTGAGTCTGCTGTACAGAGTATCAGTGCAACCTTCTCTGATGACGAAATTAATGTTACATGTACAAAATCCAAAGACCTGATGCCAGAAACAATTCTCCAGGAGCGATATGCCAATGACCCTTACAATCTGCCTTCAATAGGACCTGCTGATCTGAGCCTACCTGCAGGGTACCACAAGGCAGAAAATGCCTTCCAAACAAAAAGTCCCTCTCAGAAAAAATAATTTAAAAAAGAAAAAATTGATACATTTTCACGGATCTGGGACCTGATCAAAGGATTACAGGAATCACTCAACAGTCCGAATACTGTGGAAAAAAATTACAATCTCTCATGGATCTGGGATGCGATCAAATGAAGTCAGGAATCATTAGACAATTGTACAGCAAGCCACCAAACTCCTTTGAATGTGGCATCTATTATTTCCTCACCTCCCAGCAACATGAGAGAAGTGAGAGTGCGACACGATATCGAGATGGCCATACCCACCCAAATGAGGACGGCCCCCTCTCCCTCTGATGATGCTCACACATCACCTATAGACAGTTCTGGGAGGACCATTGGAATCCCAATCTCCTCTCCCCTTAACCCCCCATTGAGGAAGATGATGGGAATGATCATGAGGGGTATGGTGGCTGGCAGACAAGCAAGTAGAAAAAAGAAAAGAACCTCTCGTTTGCCTGCTGGACCGAAGCCCAACATTTATGAATTACCTCACACGAAGCCTGAGAAGAGATGTCACATTTTGATTCACAATCTACGCTCATTGATGAAGCTAGATGCCATAGTTGAGAGTTAAGTTTCTCATGGGCTCCAATACCCTCATCTCCCACAAAGTCCCATGCAAAATTTAACATAAAGTGACTTACCGGATTACCTGCCCATTTCAACACTTTGATGTTCTTAAAGACAAGAATTTCGGTCCTAATATAAAGTCTCAAGATGTAACTTAACCCTGGACCAACACACCCAGTGGAGCTTACTGACACCCCAAGCAGGGGTTTATGAGTGCAGGCTTGCCTTGTGCTGCAAGTACCAGCCATCCTCCCACAACGATTAACTGTCAACCCCTGCTGGCTAGCCCCCCATCCACCAAATGATCAGCTCTTTCATTTCCCATCTTTGTGAATTGCTGTGGGTACACTAGACAAAATCTCTTGGAATATTTTTGGCTTCAAGCAAAACATTCCTCTCCTAAACATATTCTGCAAAAACTTCAAAGGCATCATTGCATTGCAAGAAATGCTTCTCTGGCCACATGACCTTGTTATTTCATTCAAGAGGTTCAAACTATGATGCTAAGTATTAAGTCAAGTGCTGCAGTGCTAGGGCTGATATGACCCACATAGTGGTGAGACATGAGGGAACTAGAATTGATGTGTTTGTGTAAGTGCTAGTTGGCTCAGAAGTCGCCATATATACTTTGTATGATATTGTGCAACTGTGGGTAAAAGAATAAAGATTGGGTGAAAAGGGTGCATACACAGGTAGAAGAAGTTATCATTAAACTGCAAAAATACAACAGAAAAATACATGTGTTATGGAAGAATCTTTAAAAAGATGGCTAAATGCCAACTGTTTACTTGATCTGTTTGATAATGAGACGTCAAAGGTGGCCTATGTGACGAGTGTGGTGAAAGATGCAAAGGCAAGAACTTGTTGGACAAGTGGAAAATGCAGAAATTCCCTGAGGGGGTAAACTGCCTTTGGTTAGGAAAAAGTTAAGTATGTCGTTTGTTGTTTAACCAAATCACTGAGGTGATTAACAGCCCTCCTAGGGCTAGCCTGAAGGATTAGATTTTTATTTATGTGGCTAGGAACCAATTGGTTTCTGAGCAACAGGACCAACAGTTTATTCTGGGATTCGAACCACATTATATCAAGAAATTAATTTCTAATCACCAGAAATACATTCCTCTTATTCCACACTGGGCAGCAGCTTGGAGCAGAATCAGGCTACCAGATTGATTGGCAAGTATGCAACCGACTCGTCCAGTGAGGAACTACCTTTGGTTGGAGCTTGGATTTACTATTGCAGGCTAAAACTCTTAATTGACGACAGTGAATTATACCAGGTAGAAAGGTGTATGAGGTGTCATTCTTGTCGTCAAATTACACAATTCCAGAGGTTAAGGGAAAAACCACCGGTCATACAGTAGAAAATTTAAATCTAATTAAGATGCCAAAATTTTTGGATGAGATGCTTGCTTACCTAATGAGTGTAGAGCATATCCATGTTGGACAAGAGATAGGTGATTATGATCTAATTATTGTAGTGATAATGTAAGAAATATTTATCTTAGTTGTGCCTTTAGTAGTGGGAAGGATCCAGAGTTGCCAAGGGGCCCACCAGTACTGCTACACTGTCAGTACATAGAGAGTCCAGTGTCGTTTTGGAGAGAGAAGTCACCCAACCCCCAATGTTTCTGACCCCTGCTTGCAACAACTGCCTTATTCCCACTACTGACACAGGCATATGTAATGTAAGGATGATATGTAACTGATAGACCTATAAATTTTAAAAAGTGAACCGGGAGAACGTTTCCGTGGAGTAATTATTGAATATACATGCTCGTGATGTATTTATATGTACACATGTATTTTTGAAGGGTGCTATAGACTTCGAATGTTGTGATGTTTGCTTTCCTTTCCAATTTTGCCCCAATGAGGTTTAAGTAATTTTGAGGTCATAGTTGCAGCTAAACGGGATGGAGTTGACTTGAGCTCACCCTTATGAGTGTTATTTGGATAATTAGTTCTTAAGTTTTTGCTCATGAAATGTTAAAGGGTTACCATGCCATTAGTCTAGAATTCATGAACTCTTTGCATCCGCTTTATGCAATCATTGTTATGCTGATTACTGTTGCTATTATTGTCTTTATTGTAGTGTGTATCATTATTATACTGTTGTTGGGTTTGCATGTACATTCTGTCGTACCACCTCTGTGCAAAGGGACTGATTGGTGAATGATGGTTAAGGTATGTGGAAGGTCAGTATTTTGTTGGCTCTGACTTCTTGCCCATTCTTGAAGCAGTTAGTCACTTTCCTGATTTGTTCAGAGAAATTTTGCGTTAGTGACACACATCAGTGTAATTATGTTACAGCTTCTTTCATAATAAAATGGAAAAAAATGGCACCCTCTGATCTGAATTAATAACCTTCAGATTAGTCATGCGGTGTCAGTTGTTTTTTAGACAAAATCCGTCACATGTGAGACGTGATTAACACATTAACAGAATTGGGCTGGAGCAGACTATTCCAAGTTGGGTTGGGGTTTTCCCAGTTGAGTGATTACGTCAAATATACACCTTGTCACAGTAACACAATGTGTATCACTGTTGTAGACACCTTGCTGACGAGAGCAATCTCAGTCAGAGGTATAAAGACCATCCCCTGTGTTTACACGTCCCCCTGTCAGTGCCCAACACACCCCTATTACTGCAGCTATCAGTGCATCTTGTATTTTGCCGGCATTGCGTGTGATCCTAGAAACGGCCCACATAGTAAGAAAGTGATGGAAAAAAAAAAAAATAAAATAATAATAATAATAATAATAATAATAATAAGTATCCTTTCTCTCATCTTTTGTTTTTACCTTGAAGAGAAGCTGAAGCCAGAGTTGACAAATATGTCAAGTTAATGTGACAGGTGGGGGAGTGTTGCCAATTAGCAGGTCAATGATTTTTGTGTAATTCTCTCTCTCTCTCTTCTCTCTCTCTCTCTCTCTCTCTCTCTCTCTGTAAAATTCATAAATAATTTTACACTCTAAAGTAAGGACAACTCTTCTCTCTCTCTCTCTCTCTCTCTCTCTCTCTCTCTCTCTCTCTCTCTCTCTCTCTCTCTCTCTCTCTCTCTCTCTGCCACTACTTCTTCCAGTGGCAACGCCAATTCCTTCTCCCTCTTGAATACCCGCCTCGATGAACCCTCTTCGCTCCCCTCTTTGTGTGGGGCCCCCATATTCCCATACTGCCTCCTCGAATGCCTCGCACTTTGCCATGATTGCACTAATAGAATTGTACTTCTCAAAGATTTCTAAAATATCCTGTTTTAACTTTTGATTCTCTATGCCGCTTACAATTTTACCTGCCAGCACATATTCACATAAATCCTCTCTGCACTTGAGGGCCTTCCACTGACACCTGTGGATGTATTCCTTTGCCGTTTCTTCTTCTCTGTCTTCCTGCGAAGAAATCCCACACAACCGCTCTGTTCGCTCTCTTCGTGATTATTTTTCTCTGGGCATCAAAGGTATCCTCTACCCCTAGGGCATTCCAAAGGGGTGAAGAGAATGGGGCGTCAGTTGCACTTTGCAATTTGTCTTTGCATAGTAGCCTGATATTCATTACTGCCTCATCATGGGAAAACCTGCTGATTCTTATCCAATCTTCCGTAGATCGCTTACAGCGCCTAAAATCCTCTGCTGACATCACATGCATGCAATTTTTGGGGGAAATATGCTTGCTATTCTCCCTGCCTAGTGCTGAGTTATTCCCACCTGTTCATATGGCTGTACCTAATGCCTGAACTAATGCGTTTAGGTCCACTGTTGAGCCATTGCTGATGCCGCTTCTGGCGTCTCCAGGCCTTATTAATCTTGGGGTGCTTTTCAGTGATCTTCTACAAAATCCCGACTCTCCGTGTAAGTAATACTCTGTCACTGCGCCATATAAGATACTCTGTGGGCAGGGTAAGTAAGAGGCAATATTCCCATGTTGATGGTTTATTACGCAGCCGTCTTTATCCTAAGGTGGGTACAGGGCAACTGTCGTTCACGGATGGAGTTAAGTAATACGTTGCTAACCATAGACAACAACACTTGATTCAGTAGTGTTACTGATATCAGTAACATGATACATACTTATCCTACAATGAATTATTCTAAATAAGGAAAAGATAAACTGTATAAATATACAAGACGAATGACCTTACTTTGCATTGACTGACTGGAACA
Organism: Macrobrachium nipponense; assembly: GCF_015104395.2. NCBI lineage: Eukaryota > Metazoa > Arthropoda > Malacostraca > Decapoda > Palaemonidae > Macrobrachium > Macrobrachium nipponense. The sequence goes on along the minus strand of NC_061110.1, from coordinate 62,379,879 downwards.
TATAAAAGAAGTCATAGCAAAGGTTAGTAAACTTCACCGTGTACAGTGTTATTGAGCCAATAAACAATTCATGACCATTTTAACTTGAATACCAAGCCAAAATTGATACGTAAATGACTAAGTCCTAGCTGATAGATATTAATGAGACAATGAACTTCAGATGTAACAGGCAGACTCTCATAGGAAGTTCAAATTACACCTAGGGAAGCCTAAGGAACCCAAAGTAAAACCATCAGTGTTAAGCCATCCTCAGGAAGAGGATATGAAAGATAATATAGGTTGAAAATCAAAAGTCAGTCAAGGAAAATGAAAACTTGTCAGGTTTTAAGGAACAAAATCAACAGGTCTGTTCAAATTAACAGGTGCTATAATCATTTTCTTCTGACAGAGGGAGTTAGGATTCGTATGTAAACATGGCAAGCTGCATTCTTCATCAGTTTTGGAGGCTGTCTGAAAATGAACTGATTCACCCAAAGACAGTTGTAAAGTCATGGGTTTTGAGTGCTGAATCATTTTGTACCTTTGAGACACATTCAGGACCATGCAGTGTATTGTGAGGCTAGTTAGAAATAAGTATCAGTTGCCTTATGAAATGGAAAGAGTTTGGTAGGTATAATCAGCTAATATTCATGACACTTGCATAAAGCCTGTATAGATATGGACACTGAGAGAGAAACTGGAGATTTTGAAAAGCTGTAACCATAAAATGCTAAGAGTTAAGACCTTATTACGATGGGTACTTCATATTAATGAGGAAGTTTCGGAGATGATTTGGTAGGCTGGCTGATATGTCAAAGATTGAAATGGTGTGGTTATGTGATTAGAAGGGCTGACAAACAGTTAATTAGAAAATTAGCAGTTATATAAGAGCAGGACAAAGATCAGCAGTAAGGTACAGAAAATCAGGGAGAACAGGCATATATGAAGACCAATACCAAACAGGAATTCATGCTTGACTTCCGTAGAGGAAAACTCTGACCTAAAAATTATGCCAATGAGGGTTAGTGAATTTTACTTTACTCAGGATGCACTTCTGTTTACCCTCATGGACTGGGGCCATTGTTTAACTTCAACTTGCCGAGGCCTGGTAATGAATGTTTAGCCGGTAGTTAATCATGAGTTGTGTATTGCACATCCGGAATGGTAGCTGCAAAAAACGAGTGGGCGGCACCTTCAGACACTACCCCCTTCAGTGGGAATATAATTCTAATGAAGTTGGAACTCAGTAGGCATGGAAATAAGGCTATTCCGTATAGTATTAATGAAGATAAGATGAAACTAACTGAAATTTTAAATCATAAACCATTCTTGTGGCATAGCAAGTGAAAAGCATATGCACAAATAAGATTAGGGGATTGTATGTATGGAACAACAATTATTGTGAATTTTACTGTATATTTTTGCATAAGTTATATTGCATATTGTATTTTATACTTGTGAGTTTTGTATATGGAGTATGATAATTCAAAAAGTTTTTGTTTCTATTTCTAGATGGTGTTTCTTCCTGAAGCATGTGATTACATTGCTGAAAGTAAAAATGAATCTATAAAGATGGCAGAAAGTATTCATGGGCCTCTGGTTACCAGATATTGCAGTTTAGCATCATCCTTAGGAATCTGGCTGTCTTTGGGTGGTCTCCACATTAAGGTGCTCTTTAATTTTCAGTTTACATAGTATAGTTGACTTGTTAATATATAAATTCACTTGATGTATGAGTGGTTTTTAATAGCTCAGAATATAAACTTCCTTTGTTTTACCACAAACCCATCACACTGTACTTATAGCCTATTTTGTGCCAAACAAAATTCCAGACAGACCAGCCTTCAGTTAGCAAGAAGATCAGTGGCAGCTACCAGTCTTGCACATGCAGTGGCAGCTACCAGTCTTGCACATGCACTTGGGGATCCTCAGGCACCCAGTATTTAACTGCTGACCAGCTCATAGGTCACAACAACAGAGATTCCCAGAAGTGTTGATTGCAATTGGAACTGGAATATAGAATTTAGACTAAAGGCAAACACTGGGAAATTGACAGTAAGAAGGTTTGAAAGGTTTAACAGGAGGAAAAGCTCACAGTTGCACTAAGAAACAATTGTTAGAGAGGGTGGAAAGTCAGATGGAAGAAAGAGGATATGAACAGAGGTACAGTAAAAGGAATGGAAGGTTGCAGTTACAGACCGAGAGGATGATTTTAAAAGATCGCCTTCTTTTGATCACATATTCATTCATTAATTGTTCCTACACAAAATACAAACTGTCAGTCCTTTACATAGGAATTACTTTCATCACAGCTGGAGATGGCCATTTTATGTATGCAATTTACCAAGTAAGCGGTAGTGTTATTGTATTGGCTAGGCTATATCCCCCACCCACTATTGGGGGAGAGAAGAACCAACTCAGCACGAAAATCACTTGTTTCTGTCGGCTGGAGCTGTCAACAGCTAGTTCAGTAGCAGTGGGAATTTTGGAATTTATTTACTTCTTGTTGATGTCTGTGGATATTTTAGTGAAGTACTCTTATTATTTGGGTAGCCGCTTCGGCAACATTTTGCTATTTCAGGATTTATTTGAAAGATAGTTAAATTTTGCCTTTTGATTGAGTTGGTGAGTATTCGGCATGTCTGATACTAGTTCACCAGGTACTAGGTATTGCAGCAAAGGCTGCAATACAAGACGGATAAAGACTTGTTATGATCCACATTCAGTTTGCACAGAGTGTGGGGGTCAAACGTGCTCTCCAAATTTGACGGATAGTAAAACTTGGAAGACTTTAACTAACCACTTGAATAAGTTAGAAAGGGAAAAAAGAAGGCAGCAGCTTCTAGAGCAAACTAAGAAATAGTTAGCTAATCAGGATATGACTGTTGGTATTGTTTCCTTCACCCTCACATAATCAACCTAATCCTAACCCTGACTCTCTTGCACCTGAATCCCAATACCATTGCCAGCCTCAAAGCATGGGTAGACCAGAAATTCTCTTATTATGTTACAGATGATGGAGACTTTAGGAGCATCTGTCAAGATGTTAAAGGACAAGGTAGGTGGTCAAGTGAGTGCCTGTGTTAGTGTTGTGGAGGAGATGGCTGTGTGCTTCTTCCAGCTTCTGGGACAGCCCAGAGCGGTTTTCGAAAGATGTCGGTGTATTGGAAGGACAATGTGAAAGGATACCATCCTCCAAATCTCACTCCTCGTCGAGGGAGTCGTCCTCTGGATGCCAGTCTAATGAGGTTGCACTCAGGAAAAGTTCTGAGCGTCCGTTGGCGCCAGATCTTTATCCTCCTGTGCTCCCCTCTCCAGATCATTCCTCTGTTACTGTATCTGGTTCTAAAAAGCGTACTGCACCTGAGCATCTGTTGGCGCATGTGCGCCCTTCTTGTACAGAGGAGGACATGGTTCGTTCTTCTATGTCTTCAGTAATTAAGGAGTCCCCAGCGACTCTGGATCTCCCATCGGATATAGAGCACCCACTGGCGCAGGAGTTCTCTCAACTTCAAGAACGCCTAATGGAGCAATCTCGTCTTCTTCTATTGGAGCCACAGGTAGTACAAGAGCGGGTTTTGGTGCCCGAGCTCCTTTGAGTGCCTATTGGAGCCTCTAGAACAATTGGTAATAGTTCAGCAAGCGTCTGATAATCGTTCGGTGTCTCAAGTTACGACAGTTATGGATCCGTCTATTGTGGCCATTCAAAGTAAATTAAACAGTATTTTAGGTTTCATGAAGACTTCGACACCTGCTCAGCCTCAAACAGTTTTGTCCTCTGTTTCGTCGGTGGAAGAGTAGGAAGAAGAACAGGATAAGGAGACTCCTCCAACAGTCTACAAGTCACAACTTTGCTATTTTTCAGCGAATTTCTAGGACTCTTTCTTGCCAACGGCCCTGGCTTCACCAGAATCATCTTATATGAGGGACAATAAGACAGATTCGTCTAAATTACCCAAACTAGTTCTTTCCTTTTGGCTTGCAAGGCTTTGAAAGAGGTTAATCTTTGGCTTGTGGAGAAGAGGGACCAAGGGAAGGTTAATTTTAATTTCCCTCCTCGTTTCTCCACAAGAAGGCACCTGTGTTACGAGACTGGGGAGGCTCTCTCTTCTATTTGGTTGTATCTGCCTGCACCCAGGGAGACTTTTCTGGACTCACTGACTCCGCGAGAAGGCCGGCTTGTAACTCAGCTAAGATAATGTTCTCAGCGCGTCGGCGTGAGATCACCTCATTAAAAACATTTTTCGTATTTTTGAGGTAGTGAGCTTTGAGGTAGTGAGCTTCCTAGACTGGTTAGCAAGAGCCTTGGGTAAAAAAACCAAGGAATGTTTGTCCTTAGATGAGGAGACTTTTTCGGGTATTTCAGGTGTTATTTCCTGCCTTGATAAAGGCAATGAGAGGTGAGCAGCTGCCTTTGGGGTGGACATATGGGTGGGCAATAATTTGGTATCTCAGGTGAAAGAGGGCCTAAGTTTGATTTTTTTTTGTACTATCACTCAACCTAAATTATTTTCCAATAGAATAATTATAAATTTGCATGCTACTGGTTGAATTTATATGAAATTCCAACTCTCTCTCTCTCTCTCTCTCTCTCTCTCTCTGATATTAGTATACAATAATCTACATGTGTGATTGTTACGAATAATGTAGACGCTGTAAATTGTAATTTTCTTATCCATATATTTGCGGCATGGGTATATAAATCATATGAACTATATTTTGATTGTCAGAACCGCGCAAGATTAGTGAGAGAAAAAATCTTTGAGGTGAATCACTTGCACTAAATCACGACTACACCCTGGACATCAATTTGGGTTGAAGCATTCCATGTCATTATACACTTAAAAGACATCTAATTATTACATTTTTGTTATCAGTAGCATTTTAAAAAATGCTACTGATAATAGATCTACATTAAGTATATAAGAAAACATTTTGAACTTTTTGTGACTTTATTTTTCATCCAGTATGCAAAAACAAGTGATGAATTCCATTAACTCAGCCCAGGAGACTGCAATGTTTTGGGTCTATATGCTGGTCTTAAACTCCGTACACAGACTCAGTAAGCCCCAACCATTGGCTTCACTCGCCTGTATGGGGACGAAGAGGGAAGGTGCCTCCGGTTATAATACCTCCATATATATTTTCTGGCAATACTGGGCGTTGTCCGGAGCTTGGAAAAAGTTACCCGTAAACTCCACAAGGCTGAATTGGATCTAGAGTTTCTACAATACTGCAAGATTTTAAACATTATACCGAATCTCGTTAAGTTCAAGCTCTAAAGAGCTTCTCTCTACAGTACTCCATTTTATGCCGATGCAACGAGACAACTACTCGACCTAGAGATCAAGAGCAAGAACAGGATCATCAGACAAGTTATCCCAACAACATTCACAATTATTGACTAATGCACTGAATAATTTTTCTATGTTAGATTGAATTATTCTTAAATACTTTTTTAATAAATCTATTAATACCTATGTTCTCCATGTTTAAAATGTTCACAAAAGGAAACTGTTTGGTTTAGGTATTTTCATTCCAAAATTTTCAAATAATAATGATGTTGTGTTCAATTATTCTGATTACCAACTCTCTGAAAGAGAGGAGTTTTTATTGTCTTGTGGACTAGAATATTGTTTACCTTGTTATAAACCTTCTTACTGCAAGTTTTTTGCTCCCCTGCAACTGCTATTCTCTCGCTTAGTAAACACTAATCTAATGATCAGTGTGGAAGGCTTTCGATCACAGCTTTGTACTATAGCCCATGTAACTTACAATAATTTAATTACAAACTGGATACCTTTCTTTAACAAAAAGGACCTAGAAATTCTGAAAAAACTTGGTAAACAAGAAAACCTTATTATTATTAGACCGGACAAAAGTAGAGGTGTTGTTTTACTCAATAACACTGATTAAATACAGAAAGTTGAAAATATCCTAAATGACACTACTAAATTTGAGTGTTTAGGTGGTCCTGACTTAGCCACTATCTTCTGTTGTGAGGATAGAATCAACTGGTTTTTGAAATCTCTTGGATCATGAAATCATTAACAATAATACATATCAAAACTTAAGCAGCACTGGTGGTTCTTATGGTGTAATGTATGGCCTTCCTAAGGTATACAAGGAGGGTGTTCCTTTAAGACCAATTCTAATATCTCATGACGCCACCAATTACAAGTTTCATAAATGCCTAGTACCATTATTAACAGAATTCTCTCATAATAAATATACCATTAAAAATGCTTAACAAATTAAAGAAAGAATATTGTCTCAAGATTCAGATCTTTTTATGGTTAGCCTTGATGTAGTCTCTCTGTTTACGAATATCCCTGTAGAAGAAACAATTCAAATTATTTTAAACAAGATTTTTTGCTAATAATGATGTTCTGTATCATGGTTTTAATTATGATAAATTTTAAGAAGTTTTTAACTTTGGCAGTGCAGGACACAGCCTTTATTTTTAATGGGCCTATGGGCAGTCCTTTAGGCCCCAGTCTTTGCTATTTTTATGTGCGAACTGGAGGAGCAGTTGCTGGACAATTGCCCTCTAGCTAATCATCTGCTCTTTTACTGCCGTTACATTGACTATACATTTATTCTTATTCGAGACAGAGACAGGGCTGATTCCTTCTTACAATTTGCCAATTCGGCCCACCCTATTATCAAGTTTACAATTGATTATGAAAAAGATAATAGGCTCTCTTTCTTAGATATAGAAGTGTCACGTGATACAGACGGTTTTAACACATCTACTTTTAGAAAAAAGACTTTTACTGGACTAGGGACAAATTTTTACAGCTTTTGTAGTTTTAACTTTAAAGTAAAAGCCTTATATACCCTCTTCCACAGGGCCTATTCTCTCTCCTCTGGCTGGTCTGAATTTCGCCATGAGATTACTATTGTACAACAATACTTCATTTATAACTGCTATCCAGCTTAGGTTTTCTTCAAATACCTAAACAAGTTTTTAGATAATGAATTAATAGAGAAAAATAACAAACCAACCGCTCCTAGAATGCTATTCTTTGCTAGTGTCCCGTTTATCAGTGATACTGCGGCGGGATCACAAACCCAAAAACAAAAAAATCTAAAAACACATGTACTTACCAACTACTTCCTGATACACTCAAGGCGAGGAGCTGTACTGTCCACTGTATACGGCTATCGTAACACACAACCAACAACAAAGACAACAACCAAAGACCACAACTCTACAACTACAACTCAACAACAAACAAGGAACACAACCAAAACTCAGCAACACAGCAAACAAACAAGGACTACAACCACAACTCACCAAATAAACAAAGACTACAACCACAACTCAACAACACAACAAACAAACAAGGACCACAACCTCAACAAAAGACCACTGCACAAACAATCACTAACACAAAATGAACAACAACATAAAAGGCAACACAACACCAAGAAATCACAATAGCTCACCAACAACAACCCTCCACAGCTCACAACTACACCAAGAAACTATAATAGCTCCCAACAACAATCAACAACTCAACCACAACAACTCACATATAACTCAACAGAAACTCATAAGCACAACAAATCTAACAACACAGGCGCAACAACTCCAAAGCAAACAATGTCAAACTTAACAACACCTAAAACAACAAATCAATAACACACAATTTGACTGACCACCAATGCCTTCAGTACTCTTCACAGACCACTGCCGACACTACTGACCATCACAGGCTCTGACCAAGGACTGACTCAAAACTCTGATCATAACTCTTAACAACAACCACACCAGCAGACAACCCAGAACTCACCAACAGCCAATTCAATCGTTAACCATCCATCCACCAATTACGTCTCTCTCTCTCTCTCTCTCTCTCTCTCTCTCTCTCTCTCTCTCTCTCTCTCTCCTAAGGGCATTGTCAAATGGAACTCCCATAACTCCTCCATATTTCCTCCCCCGTTACATTTGACAACATCTTATACTCGCAACACCCACACTAAATAGCCTTCTGCAACACCCATAGATGCTCGGATGCAGGCCCCCTGGATCTTGTTTGAGGGCCCTCATACATACTCTCAGTTACACCGCCATCCACTTCTCCCAGACCACTTCCAGTCAGACTCCCATTCCCATCTCCCTCACTACCATCCTCCGAAATCCCATTCACTATCTCATCTACCTCCTCTAACTCTTGTCCTAATATCTCTCGTAACTTTGCCACCAAATCACTCACCTCCCTTACACTCCTCCCAAAGAGACTCATTCATACTGCCAACCACGTCCT
>NC_061110.1:62349989-62371127 GCF_015104395.2 Macrobrachium nipponense | reverse complement strand
GCCAACCACGTCCTCACAACTTGATTCCTTCCTGCTGACCTGACAGTTCAAACCCACACACGCTATACGTATCATTCCTCCCCTCAAAGTTATCCATACTACACGCCTTATCCACCATTTTTACCCTAACACTAACACCTCTATCATGCAGTCCTCGCTTTTCACTTTCATTCGCTTTCTTCCATACTCATTTAACACTAACTGTCGATCTCCCAGACTCATTTGTTCACTGACACTCTGTTCATTTTTATTCACTTTCAACCACTCACTCATCCACACACTAGAAGACCCACCCAACTGAATCCCCTTAACTCCTAGTTTCGCAAATTCCCAACCTGACTCATCCTCTTTTGCCTACACACACTCGCCACGAGACCTTCCATTTCACATTCAACACATTTTGCATGTGGCTCCTCACACATCCCTGCATAATGCCCACTCTTTCCACAATTACCGCAAACCTCGTTCACACGGGTACCCCGACATCCACTCACTATATGCCTTTTCTGCCCACACCTGTAACACTTAACACTTAAACACCGAAGCGGTATTTTAAAAATTGTCTCCCGTATGCCAGCGGCGTTCGCGAGTGAGCGCTGAATCGGAAAAAATGTTTTTTTTTTAAATCACAGCACGCTTAGTTTTCAAGATTAAGAGTTCATTTTTGGCTCCTTTTTTGTCATTGCCTGAAGTTTAGTATGCAACCATCAGAAATGAAAAAAATATCATTATCATATATAAATATTGGGATATATGACAGCGCGAAAAAAAATTTCTTATACAATTGTATACAAATCGTGCTGTAAGCAAAACGGCTAAAGCTAACGAGTTGATTTTTTTCGTTTTATTGTACACTAAGTTGCGATCACTTTGGTATATAATACATTGTAAAACGATCAAGGCAACACAGAGAAAATATTATCACAAAATGATGCATGAATTTGTAACGCGTGGATGTAAAAAAAAGCTGTTTTCAAAAATTCACCATAAATAAAAAATTTGTGCTAGAGACTTCCCGTTTGTTGCAAAATGAAGGTAATTGATTGAATATTATTAGACTGTAAGTGTTGTAGCTTACAATTGCAGTTTTCGACCATTTCGGTCGAGTTAAAGTTGACCGAAGGACGAATTTTTTCTATTTATCGTTATTTATATGAAAATATTTCAAAACTGATAAAAGCTACAACCATGGATTGTTTATTGTTGTATTCTACATGAAATTGTGCACGTTTTCATATATATAAAACTTTATGTAACGGCTAATTTAAAATGGTGCAAACATTACAACAATCGGACGAAAAAATTTATGATTTTTTCGGAAGAGTTACCGCGCGGATGTAAGGAAAATATTTTTCATAAATTCACCATAAATCGAAATATTGTGCTAGAGACTTCCAATTTGTTGCAAAATTAAGGTAAATGATTGCATATTACTAGAATATAAGAGTTTTAGCTTACAATTGCGTTTTTCGACCATTTCGGTCGAGTCAAAGTTGACCGAAGGTTGAAATTTTGGCACATCGTTATTTATATGAAAATATTTCAAAATTGATAAAAGCTACAACCATGAGTTGTTTTTAGTTATATTCTACATGAAATTGCGCACATTTTCATATATAATACTCCATGTAACGGCTAATATAAAATGGCGCAAAAATTATGTCAAAGTGACGAAATAATTTCTGAGAAGTGTCGCAGATGCTTTTTAGTGCAAGAAAAAAGAAATTCGCGCTTGCGCGCCTGGGTAACGATTGTAAACAAAACAACACCTTGATCTGTGAGCTCCCAGCATCCCCCAAGGTGCATGATTCAAAAGTTTTGGCCTAGTAGGCCTATAACTATTTTTCCGCAAATTTAAAAAAAAACATTTTTTATATCGACGTACCATACATCCAATCGGCACCCAACAGACAATTTATATCAACGTTTAATACATCCAATCGCCGTTAAAGGGTTAATACCCCTATCTTTCTTACACTCACTCACTAAATGCCCCGTTTGCCCACACCCAAAGCATGCTCCCAACGGCCACCAACATTCACTCTTCTTGTGTCCTGGCTTACCACCGTAACACTGCTGCTCTCACTCACAACTATCTGACCCTACTCTTCCTACACTCCTGCACTGCATTAATCATCACTCTGAATTTGTCGTCCATTTTCTCAACCATTCTCTCTTCCGCTCCTTTCACCTCTTCTTTCATTTTCACTTTCGCACTCCTTAGCATTCCTCTCATTTCCTCTAACTCGCTCTTCAGCTCCTCACACTCTACCCTTAACCTCTCATTCTCCACTTCCAATCTTTCCTTAGCTTCCCTTGCCAACCGCAACTCCTCCTTCAGCCTCTCCATTTCAGTCAAACTTTTTGCACTCATTTTCCTTCACCAGTCACACAACCCACCACACCAACCGTCCTGTAGCTGCCACACCGACTGCCCCACGTTGGGCGCCAATGAATAATGTGGCGGGATTTTAAACCCAAAAACAAAAGACTCAAAACACATGTACTTATCAACTACTTCTTGACATACTCAGGGCGAGGAGCTGTACTGTCCACTGGATACGGCCATCGTAACACACAACCAACAACAAAGACAACAGCCAAGAATCACAACCCCACAACTCAACAACAACCAGGGACCACAACTCCACAAAAAACAAGAAACACAACCAAAACAGCAAACAAACAAGGACTACACCACAACTCACCAATACACCAAACAAACAAGGACTACAACCACAACTCAACAACACAACAAACAAACAAGGATCACAACCACAACGAAAGACCACTGCACAAACAATCAACGACACAAAAAAAACAACAACATAAAAGGCAACACACATTCGCACCCACTAACAACACCAAGAAATCACAACAGCTCACCAACAACAACAACAACAACAACCATCAACAACTCACAACCACAACAACTCACAAATAACCCAACAGAAACTCATAAGCACAATAAATCCAACAACATTTGAGAAAAGGGATTTTGACGAAGGAAAAATCTATTTCTGGGTGATTGGCTCGTGTCGCCCTATGAAAGGATCCTTAATATCATTCTTTCTAGGTAAAATTAATCTAAAATTACCAGAGAAAAATAAAATTAAGAAAATGTCAGTAAAACTGACTCGCTCACTCTTAAAAAGAAGTGTCGGTATGGTAATAGGGGCGAGTGGGAATCACTACCACGAGACATTCACCAATTAGAACTTCCAATCAGAATCCCCTTAAGAGAGAGCTGATACCAACGGGCGATGCAGCCGCTACTACTACTACTAGAGGACGCCACGGACAGCAGCGCCCCTAGCGGACATCCTTAATCTAAAAACATCTTGTCCTGCATGGGGGGGAAAACAATATAGGGTGGGTTTCATAGGGCGACACGAGCCAATCACCCAGAAATAGATTTTTCCTTCGTCAAAATCCCTTTTCTGGGCTCAGCTCGTGTCGGCCTATGAAAGAGTACCAGAGAAACAGACAAGATGGGAAAAAAGGAACAAATGAAAAGCAGTTGTAAAATGATGGATATAATATAAGTAAATCAATTACAGCATACAAACTAAGTACTTAAACTAACTTATTCTAAACAGTAATATAACAGAACGTTAGTAATTTAAAGTACTTAAAAACAGTAATCACAGTAAATTACAATGATGCAGTGTAATATAAACAAAAGGGATTTACTTGAAAATATTTACAAAATATACAAACACATTGTGTCCTACCCTAGCATAAAAATAAGGGTAGGTACACTGAAGTACACCATCAGTACAAGTGTGGATGTCCCTAGCAAAAAAATAAGGGACAATCCACTATATGATTCAGCGGCTAAGGCTAGGATATCCGAGTAGCATGGCGATAGGGTGAGGCATGTTGGATGATGTAGGTAGAAAGGAGACCTGGATCTGTACTACGACTACTATACAGTATCAGGGGAAACAATGTTTCCCGCTGCTACTGCTGAAAATTTTAAAGATTCCAAGGACTTTAGATAATGACGTTTAAAGACTGTCGGGGATTTCCATCCAGTATACTTTTTAAGATCCTCAAAGTTCATATGTTGAAAGTAATTAATTGAGGTGGCTACTCCCCTGATATCATGTGCTTTTGGGAATGAATCAGGATTGGCTTGTTTAATGAAGTAAAGGATTTGTTGCCTAATACCTTTTACTGACAAAGTACCACCTTTTTCTCTCATGAAGAGAGCACCTGAGGATCTTGATGAAGTACGAGATAGAAAGGCTCTAAGAGTTGATACTGGGCAGAGAGAAGGATCCTGGGGAAGTGGGATAACTTTCCAAGGGCCCACCTTGCAAGAGGATCCTCATTTTGGCTAAAAAGCTACGATCCGGAGCAAGTAGAACTTCTCCTGATGGGAGGAATTCTCATGACCCGCATCCCTGGATAGAGCCGACAGTTCTGAAATTCTAGCTCCTGAAGCTAGGCTTAATAAGAATAATGTCTTTCTCAGGAGCATTATGAATGTACAAGACGAGTTGTCAGTATCTGAAGCTAGTTTGAGGACATCATTTAAGAACCATGAAACTGCATAGTAGGCCTTTGAGAAGGTCTAAGTCTAGCACAGGCTTTAGGGATAGACGTGAAATAAGATTCAGTCAGATCTATCTGAAAACCTACTTGAAAGATCTTCTTCAAAGCCGATTTATGAGTGGTAATAGTGCTAGCTGCTAAAACCTTTTTCAAACAAGGATCTGAAAAAGGATATAGCTAGATTAACTGTCATGGTTGTAGTGTTCGATTCTTTCAGGAAGATGCTAATTTTTTAACAGCTGAGTCATATTGTCTAATGGTTGACTCTCTCTTATCTGATTCTAGGAAGAGAATATTCTGTGGATCAATATTAGCATCTTTATTAGCCGCAAACTTCATGAAGTCCATAAAGTTAGGGTCTGGAGAATTCCTGAGGAAGCGAACACAGTCCTCATTTGTACTGATTGTGATAGCTTGGGATTGGGGATCCGTTGAGGTCGGAGGCCCAATTCCAGAAGAAGAGGATACCAGTTGCTCTTGGGCCAGTCCGGTGCAATCAGAGCTACTATCCCTTTGAAAGACCTTAGTTTGCTTAGGACTTTCAAGAGAAGATTCACTGGAGGAAAAACATAAATTTTCCTCCACTGATTCCAATCTACGACAGGGCGTCCGTGGCATAAGCCAGAGGGTCCAGGTTGGGGGCCACATAGCAAGGGAGCTTGTGGTTCGCTTGTGAGGCGAAGAAGATCCACTTGGAGACCTGGGACTCTCAGGCTTATCCACTGGAATGACCCGTCGTCTAGAGACCATTCTGATTCCAGAGGAACTGACCGGGACAGAGCGTCTGCTATCACATTTCTTACCCCTGCCAGGTGAGTGGCAGACAGATGCCATTTGTGTTTGTTTGCTAGGGCAAAGATGGCTATCATGACATGATTCACATGCTTGGATTTGGACCCTCCTCTGTTGATGCAATGAACTACCACTGCACTGTCCAAAACTAGCCTTAGATGAGACTTCTTCGGGGAAGCAGTCTCTTCAAGGTAAGAAATACTGCCATTGCTTCCAGAACGTTTATGTGAAGCTGGCGAAATTGAACTGACCAAGTCCCCTGAACCTGTTTGAACTGAGAGTATCCCCCCCACCCGGACAGGGAGGCATCCGTGTGAATGGTTAACACTGGAAGGGGATATTGAAGGGTACCTTCTGGCTAAGTTCTTTACTTTTGACCATGGACGGAGTTGATTGCGGAGGATCTGTGGGATTACTGACAACTTGTCTCGAGATTTGGTGTTTGCTCTCGATCGCCAAATTCGATTTAAATCTTTTAGCCTTGCTTTCAGGAGGATATCTGTTACCGAAGCAAACTGAAGGGACCCTAGGATTCTCTCCTGGTTTCTCCTTGATGTTTGTTTGCATTTGAGAAATTGCCTGACAGATTTTGCTATTTCCTTCCGTTTGGCCACTGGAATTGACAGATTGTGGGAAGACAAATCCCATTGGATTCCCAGCCACTGAAAACGAGACTCCGGGGTAAGTCTGGATTTCGTTTTGTTTATCTGGAACCCCAGATGTTCCAGAAAGTGAACTACCTTTTTGGTGGCTTCGAGACATTCCTCGACGGTTGGTGCCCAGATCAACCAATCGTCGAGGTATGCTGCTACCATGATTCCCTGAGTTCTCAATTGCTGTACAACCACTTCTGCTATTTTCGTGAATACCCTGGGGGCTACATTCAGACCGAAGGGCATCACTTTGAATGAGAATGTCTGATTTCCTAGCCTGAATCCTAGGAATGGGCGGAAGTGCCTGGCTATAGGGATATGATAGTATGCGTCTGTAAGATCGATGGAGCATGTGACGGCTCCACGCGGAAGTAAGGTCCTTACTTGCGAGAGGGTAAGCATCTTGAACTTGTCGCAACGAATGAAAGAGTTTAGCTTTGACAAGTCTAAGATTACCCTTCTTTTTGTTGAGCCTTTCTTTGGCATGCTGAATAAGCGACCTTGAAATTTTAGATGCTTGACTCTCGCAATAGCTCCTTTCTGAAGGAGTTCCTCCGCGTAATCTGTCAATTCCTCTGATGGTATTTGGTGGAATGATTTGATTGGAGGCGGATCTTTGATCCAACTCCAACCCAATCCTTTGGACACTATGCTCTGTGCCCAATTGCTGAACCCCCACCTGTGGCGGAAGAGGAACAGCCTCCCTCCTACCTGGGGAGCCTCATTGTTGATGGGCGGGTTGACCACCACGCCCTCCTCTGAACTGCCTGCTCCTTGTCGCCCTTCCTGCGCCACGCTGGCGAAAGTAACCTCTCGCCCTACCTCTCGGTTGTTTGTAGCCTTGAGCCTCAAATGTAGGGTTGAAGGCCGGCGAGATTGCGTAGGAGGTCGACGGCTGTGATTGAGGAGACAACAGGAGGATGGGCTGGTTCTGTTTCGAACTAGCAGGTTGTCCCTGTTGGGTAACCGGGACGGCCTGCACAAATTGCTGCTGTTGCTGGTGTTTTCTGATACGGCTGGAACCTTTTACCAGCCTTCTTTGGTTTCTTACCAGCAGTGGGGACGGATTCTTGTTTCCTCTTTGACGAAATACCCCACCTAGCTCTAAGGCTCTGGTTGAGCCTAGCAGCCTCGTGGTGCACTTCATTAACAGCGGACTCTGGGAAGAGATCCGCTCCCCCACATGCTAGAAGCCAAGAGTCTATTAGGCTCGTGCCTAATAGTGCACTCCTGCAGAACGTACTTTCGGCAATTCCTCCTAGCTTGGAAGAATCGAAAGCATCTGTTAGGACCGTCTGAAACTGGGATTTGCCAAGATCTTAAACAGCGGTTCCGTCGCATATGAGAGAGCAGCCATTTCCGTTATTATAAGAGAATTGAGGGACCTGCCAAACCTGGTTCGCGCGTCGAACTCTGCCTAAATCAGGGAATCAGGCAGCCTTGGCAGCTTCTCGCCGAACTGGTCCATGGCGCAGTCCGGTTTGAGCTTACCAAGCGTGAACGTAGCTGGCAAGTTCTCCCACAATTCTCCGAAAGCCGGGAAGAGCGGAGAAGTAGACTCCGCCTCCCTTAACTGTGGCATGGGCTCATCCTTGAGGACTGCCTGAAGGGTCTTCTCTACTATTTTCGTGGCGAACGGAAGAGAAGCCTCCTCTTCCGTCGCGAAAATAGTAAAAGGACTCTTATAGGCCTGGAGCTTAGTGTTCGTGCACACTCCCAGTCCTCAAGGCAGTGAACCCATTCCCGCTGGGCATGATCCCTACTGTATAGAACAGACTCTCTAGAGATCTTGTCTTCCCTAGTAAGAGCCGTTACAGTCAGCCTAGCATAACCGATGAAAGGCTGCGTCAGACCCGGAGGGTAAAACTCGAAGTCCTCAATCCTCCGAGTTCCACACTCCGGGATAGAGATCATCCCATCCTTAAAAGGAGCGTAGGCAGCTACTCTCCATGGATTCTCCATGGAGAAAGCTGGCAGAGAGTCGTATGGCGGGAGTTGGAGAATGCCAGTGCTTGGCACTGGGGAGACTGGAAGAGGGACCTGAGAGAGCCCAGCTACTCGGTCCTCATTCTCTCTAACCCTGTTAGAGAGATCTTGTATGGACTGGCCTGATTGAGACAGAGTGCTCGACAGTTGTGCGAACATCTGCTCGAATCTCGTCCCCAGGGCGGAGACTTGCGAGCCAACCAACACGCCCACCTGTTGCATCACCACTGCTGAGAAAGCAGTGGGATCAAAGGTGCTAGGTCCTGCTCCTCCCACCGGCGTTGCCGGGGTGGAAGCGGTGGAGGCAGGAGAAGGCATTGGCTCAGCGGGAGTGCGAGCCTTCTCCTTAGAAGCCTTGCTTCTAGAGCTCTTCGAGTGAGAAGAACTCGGCTTGGCTTTCACCGCGTCGGCGTAGGAAGTCGAAGACTTCCTAGCCGAAGAAGACGAAGACGACTTCCTAGAAGTTGTCTTAGCTAGAGTCTTCGGTTCTCTCTGTCCCTTCACCTTTGGGGGTACAGAGAGAGCGGGAGAGCGGGTAGGGATCTCAGATCCCACAAAGCCTTGGAAAGAAGCGCTCGAAGAAGGGACAGGAGAAGATCCAGGAGCACCCAAGGAAAAGACCTTGGGCGCCCGACACACCTACCTCAACCAACAAATCCTCTGCCCCTACCGCCATGGGCTCGATGTTAGGTCCAGGGCAGCGACGTCCGGGACCGACTCCTGGGAAGCTACGACCCCAAAGGATTGCTGGAGATCTTGCTGGATGGAGGCTATTAGAGGGGCTGCGGACAAGGGGTCAACATACCCAGTTGACTTGCCCGCAGGGAAGATCTGGACGGCCAGCTTCTTGTCCAGGATGTACGGCTGGCCTTTGGCGGCGTTCTTCCCGAAGCCGCCCACCCACGCTTTCAGGGTGGCGAGGGCGACCTCCCTCACACCAGTAGCCTGAAAGAAAGGGCGAGATGAGCTTCTAATGGCGGAACGGGGTTAACAAACTTATGACTAAGAGTTGTTAGTAAAATGATAAGGAAGCCTATAATGGACTTACCCCCTCTCCCAGCTGACCGACTAGGTCGTAGCAGATGGCGCAGGCTTCTGGGTGCCAGACGATCATCTCGTTAAATGACGTGGCACAAGGGGCGTGAGACCTGCACTCATCGTGGCCGCAGGGGTCGTACAACGTCGCGTTGCACGCCGGGACCTGACAGTTGGTAGCCTGTAAGTGGAAAGATACATGAGTATCAGGAAAACACTTACAGCCTAACAGTTGCTCCGCTGGTGCCGGAGCGATAAAGTTAGATTAAACCAGAGCCCCGCCATAATACGTGTGGTAACAAGGTTGGTTGGGTGTCCTAGGCTATAGCTCCGCTGATGGCGGGGACACAAAAAGAAACCAACCAGGAGTGGTGGTAATTGGAAACCACGACGGAAAATGGCGGGGATGGTAGATATATAAATAATAAAATTAAACAATTCATCGTAAAATTAGGGTATATCCTTAAAATAACAATAATAACAAACCTTTCCCCACCCGTCTACTAGAAGAGTGCCCGGGTAAGAAGCAAGCTCCCTTCCGGTAGCGGAGGGGGAGAGATGTAAGGATATAGTAGGCAAGCAACCGACCACTAGTAGTGCCCACCCCGCCCGCGTGGCGGAGCCAGTAATCTATAACCAAAGGGGCCCCGGCTGCGACGGAAGGCTCCTTTCGTTATAGCGAGGGAAGGTGGCTGAGCAACTGGGGGGGGGGGAGGAAGGTCTCGGCGTAACACGGCGGGAGAGAGAGAGGGGGGGGATGGCCTACTCCTCCCCGCCTCACCGACTACCCGCTCGGAGACCCGGTACCTCATGAGTGGTCGCCCTATACCCCCCGCTGGGAGGAACCCCTGGCCACCTCAGAGAGGGAGAGAAGGCGACTGAGGTTGTCATGACAACCAAGGGGTCCCCCAGCACCTCCCTATACCAGGTAGGGAGGGCAGGGGCAGGGTAAGGTGCGATGGAACACGTGACCGCAAGTGGCCTAGGCCGCGAGCAACACAACCGTGGGAGGGCCACGTGAACCAGGCTGTACCAATACAAGGAACATGCACCTAGGCTAGCCTAACACCCTAAATAAAATATATATTACATCGAAAAGATGGAAAAGACACTTTTAGTAAAAGAGAAAGAAGCCCAGGAGGAGGCAGACTGTTCCAAGAAACAGAAGCCTACTCGGAGCCAGCGATAGCCGATGAAGAGCAAGAGCCGGGATGCTGGGCAGGAATAATAATAATAGCCCTAAATACCAAACTAAGAGAGATGGTAGGGGGGCTAAACTAGCTAAAACTCGATGTAAAAGACAATGAACGTAATATAGTAAGCCCATAAGTATAAGAAGTCCCAGTATGGAGGACCGGGAATTCTTAACGAGGCAGCATGGCGCCACCACGAGACAAACCGGGAAACCGTATATGACCTATTAGGAGGAAAATACTGGTACCCGGAAGATAAAAATGTGGTAAAACATTACTTATGAGTTACTTAACTTAGCCGTTGCAATTGCAGAGCGTTCCATGGTGAAGAATAGGATAAATCCCGAAATAAGCACAGCACAGAAAATATGCGTCTGGACGCTAGCGCTAATAATTAAGGATGTCCGCTAGGGGCGCTGCTGTCCGTGGCGTCCTCTATAGTAGTAGTAGCGGCTGCATCTCCCGTTGGTATCAGCTCTCTCTTAAGGGGATTCTGATTGGAAGTTCTAATTGGTGAATGTCTCGTGGTAGTGATTCCCACTCGCCCTATTACCATACCGACACTTCTTTTTAAGAGTGAGCGAGTCAGTTTTACTGACATTTTCTTAATTTTATTTTCTCTGGTAATTTTAGATTAATTTTACCTAGAAAGAATGATATTAAGGATCCTTTCATAGGCCGACACGAGCTGAGCCCAGAAATCTATATTTTTTCTTTTTGAAGGTTATACTTACTGAGAGACAGATTTTCTACAAGTAAATTGATCAACAGATTTTTTAAAGCCTGGAGGAAAGAAAGTCATTCCAGAGCAATTTGCTAACAAAAACAAAACAGCCATGCATAGATATATATATATATATATATATATATTATATATATATATATATATATATATATATATATATATATATATATATATATAGATATATATATATATATAATATATATATATAGTATAACTGAATCACGAAAGTTAGGAACGTGATAAATCCTTAAATAAAGATAAATGCCACGAAGGAAAAATAAACGAAGAAGTCTGCAAGATCTTTTGACTTTAAAAGTCCTTTACTAGCCTGAGCAGATACTGACATAGATACGAGAAAAGATAATACAAGAAGGTTCGTATAACTGACAGATAGGGATTATAAAGGGATTAGTACCTAGAATCCGACACACCATGGAAGATATGCTTGTTTGGGAAGGTTTCTTATCTTCCAGGTGTGTCGGATTCTAGGTACTTATCCCTTTATAATCCCTATCTGTCAGTTATACAAACCTTCTTGTATTGTCTTTTCTCGTATCTATGTCAGTATCTGCTCAGTAAAGGACTTTTAAAGTCAAAAGATCTTGCAGACTCCTTCATTTATTTTTCCTTCGAGGCATTTATCTATATTTATATATATATATATATATATATATATATATATATATATATATATATATATATATATTTGTCAGGAAATCTTCAAGACAATAGCAGCAAAGGAAGCCCCAACATAAGCCGGAAAAGGGTCATAGTTTATTACAATAAGAGACGTTTCATGCTGATGTCAGCACATCCTCAGTCTGCAATTAATAATAATATAAGCAAAATACATCACATTCATTAAATTACGCATGAAAAATTTGAAAAAAATTACTACACAAAAAATGAAAACTATTTACAAAATCTAAAGTAAAAAAGGAGGAAAAGATAAAAAAATTTATATCTATATATAAAAAAATTGTTTAAAATTAAAATTAATAATAACCTATTTAAGAATAGAGAAAAGAAGGAATAACAGCGAAACGGCCATGCACGCCCAAAGAAACTCAGGCCAGACAGAGGGAGAGGCGCGGCAGAGGTATTTGCATTAAAAATGGGGGATAGGTACTTTATATATAACGACTCAAGAGTAGTCAGGTATGTAGTTTGGCTGGTATTGCCAGTAATGGAAAATTGGCTATTTTCGATAGGAATTTTGTATTTGATGCGTGTATTCTGATATTTGAAAATTCGGGGTTCGAAATTCTAGATCCTGTCCTATAGCTCAATCCCATGTGGCTGTAATTTTCTCTGATGACGAGGCTGGACATTGGTAACAAATGAGACTTTTCGTGACCTATTTGTGACAGGGTCCTCTTTTGGAGTGCTCTATGGGCTCCCAAAAATACATAAAACTGGTATCTCTTTGAGACCAATTATGGCAGCATACAACTACCCTTCATATTATATCTCAATTTTTGGTAAAAATCTTAACAAAGTTCTGTAATTCACAATATACTATTAAAAATGGTTTCGAATTCCAACGTGACATTATTTCACAGGATGGTGGTTTTGGTGATGAGCAGCCTTGATGTCGAGTTCTTATTTACAAATGTAGTACCAGTGTCTGAAACTATTTATATAATTTTTGATGAGATTTTTCAGGATAACGATGTTTTCTGTGGTTTTAGTAAGATTAATTTTAAAACTTTACTGGAGCTTGCAGTGCTAGACTCCACCTTTATTTTTAATGGTAAACTCTTTTTGCAGGCAGGAGTAGCCATGGGTTCTCCTTTGGGCCCCATTTTTGCAGATATTTTTATGGGACATCTGGAAAGACGTTTTTTAAGATTGCCCTTCCAATTTTCAACCGGCTTACTATAAAAGATATGTCGATGACACTTTTGCCCTTTTCCGACACCAATGACAATGTAAACTGTTTTTGGATTATGTAAATAATATTCATCATAATATTCGTTTTACCTTGGGAGAAGAGCAAAACAACACCTTAGGTTTTTAGGATGTTAAAGTCACTCGTATTGACCATCAATTTATTACAACTGTTTTTCGGAGAAGTACTTTCACAAGACTAGCCAGTAACTTCTTTAGTTCTTGTTTCTTTCGATTCAAGACCAATGCAATAACCACACTTGTTTTTAGAGCCCTAAAATATACATGAGACTGGATTGCCTTCCATCATGAAATAGAGTTTTTAGTAGAGTATTTTTCAAAGAACTTTTTTCCAAAAGGACTTGTACATAGAATTGTCAACAACCTTCTTACCAAATCAAAGCTGGAACCAGTGTTAAATTTTAATGTTCCAAAACTCACCATGTTTGCTACCATACCTTTTTTCACTCTTGACAGATTACGACAAAGGATGGTAAAAATCATTGAGAACAAATTTGGCTTTCTTAAGCTCAATCTTATTCCTATGAATCCGAAAAAGATAAGTGGCTTTTTTTATTCTAAGGATAAACTGCAGGACTTTATGAAGTCTAACGTTATATACTAATATGAATGCCCAAGATGTCTTGGAAGTTACGTTGGTTCCTTGCGAAGGTTACCGCAGGTTCGCTATTACAGCCACTTGGTCAAATGCAAAATTCCTATCGAAAAGAGCCAATTTTCCATTATTGGCACTACCAGCCAAACTACATACCTGACTACTCTTGAGTTGTTATATATAAAGCACCTATCCCCCCACTTTGAATGCAAATACCTCTGTCACGCCTCTCTCTCTCTCTTTCTCTCTCTGGCCAGAGTTTCTTAGGGCGTGTATGGCCATATCGCTGTCATTCCTTCTTTTCTCTGCTCTCGAATAGGTTATTATTAATTTTAATTTTAAACAATTTTTTCACATATACAATTTTTTTTCCTCCTTTTTTACTTTAGATTTTGTACATAGTTTTCATTTTTTGAGTAATAATTTTATTTTTATTTTTATGTGTAATTTAATGAATGTGATGTATTTTGCTTATATTATTATTAATTGCAGACTGAGGATGTGCTGACATCAGCATGAAACGTCTCTTATTGTAATAAACTATGACCCTTTATCTGCTTGTTTCTGTTGCTATATATATATATATATATATATATATATATATATATATATATATATATATATATATATATATATATATAATGCAAAAACCTTATTATAATGTGTTTATGAATTTGGAATCTATTCGTATCTCTCAATGGTTGACAAAGCATTGTTGAGTAGTAGGTTTAATTATATGAAAAATAGCTGCTAAAATAGGTATTTGTATTGATATCACACTCTCTCTTTACAGGAGAAGGATGAGAATAGAGTCAGCAATACTCACATAATAATCAGTGCTAAGGGAGACATACAATCTACATACAAAAAGACACACCTATTTAGTGTTCATATTCCAGAGAAGAATCTACATTTGGAAGAGTCATCATACATCACCAGTGGGGCAGCAATACAACCTCCAGTAATGACACCTGTTGGAAAAGTGGGACTGGCTATTGTATCCTTTTTATACTTCATGGAATTAGTAATCATGAAAGAAAGTCGTGAATTTTGGATTTGAATTCTTGATAGTGATGACAAGCAGGTGAAGTCACACATCCCTAGCTTCAGAGTATGTAGTTGTATAACCTTTCAACCATTATTCATTGTCTTATTTGTTTCATTAAATATTTGAAGTTTTTTCGTTTATGGACCAGTCATGTTTGAGCATCCTGAGTATGACCTAATGGTATACATTTAAAATATGACTGGGCAAGTTCTAAGAACAATTGAATTTATTGTAGCATGGGAATACATATAGGCTATTAATGAAGGTGAGACGTACAGGTTTACAAGAAAAGGTAGTTCTCTCAAAAGATGCTTAAAATGTGAACAAACTCAAAATGGAAACAAGAAAAAACTTATTTAAATTGGAACTAAAGATTATCTTCTGGTAGTGTATTCACATGAATGAACAGCTTATTGATAGGAGGGATTCATTAGCCTTTTATCTATGTTGTATAAACTTTCCTCTCAGCAGCCTACTCAAATTTTAAGTCACTATTAAATGCAGTTCTTAGTTGTCTCCCAAACGCCTCAAAACTGGGAAATACTGTGATGTGCATTTTATAAATTATATCAACACTAGCGAAGAGTCCATTAAAACTAGTGTAGATGGTATATATATATATATATATATATATATATATATATATATATATATATATATATATATATATATATATATATATATATATATATACAGTGGAACCTTAGCATATGAAAGTCCTCACTTACAAAAAATCTAAGTTACGAAAGCAAAGACGAAGATTTTTTGCTTCTGTATATGAAAATAATTCAGGTTGCGAAAGGGTGTACTGTAAGTCCGAGATTCGCCTGGACCTCTGAGAACAATTTTAAAAGTCATGTGCCGCTAACTCAGTAGACTCACCACCATCCTCCCGCTCTCCCATTGGTTTCTGATGCTAGTCACTGCCGTAAGGTCCTGCTCTCCTATTGATCAGCTTCTATCCCATCATACCTTTACATAAAGACGTCCTTTGGCCACTTCGTCGCATCAGTGTTATCGTACGCACGCGGAATTCGTTCGTTCACATATACGTATTTTGTTTGTTATCGTAAATTCGTGTTAGTGATTTCGCTTTCTACTTGTATATTTTATCGTGTTGTGTGTGTGAACTTGATTAACTTAATTAGCCATGGGTCCCAAGAATGTTGCTGAAGTTCACGAAAAGAAGAGAATGCTTTCTATGGAGACGAAGATGGAGATAATTAAAAGTATGAAGCTGGCATGCGATTGAGTGTGATCGCTAAGGAATACGGCCGAAATCCATCGATGATAAGCACCATCCTTAAGCAAATGGAAGCCATCAAAGCAGCTACACCTTCCAAGTGCATGACTATTTTGTCAACAAGAGGAGCCACGTGAATGATGAAATGGAGAGGCTGCTTCTTGTATGGATTAAAGACAGAAATTGCTGACGAAACGATAACAGAGACGGCAATCTGCCACAAGGCCAGCGCTATTTTCGGTGATCAGATTGCCCAGGCCGAAGATGACAGATGAGAAGGGACATCGATGGCAACCCCAGACTTCAAGGCTTCTCAGGGGTGGTTTGATAAATTTTGTAAACGGACTGGCATCCATTCAGTGGTGCGGCATGGGGAGGCTGCCAGCTCGAACACGAAAGCGGCTGAAGCCTTTATTAAGACATTCGATGAGATGACGATCAAAGAAGGTTACAGTTCTCAGCAAATCTTCAACTGTGACGAGACTGGCCTTTTTTGGAAAAAAAATGCCTCGTCGGACGTAAATCACGGAGGAAGAGAAGAAGCTACCCAGGCATAAGCCTATGAAAGACAGGCTTACGCTCGTACTTTGTTCCAACGCCAGTGGGGATTGTAAGGTGAAGCCCCTACTTGTGTATCATTTGGAGACTCCTCGAGCCTTCAAGACCCACAAAGGGCTAAAGGAGAAGCTTCCAGTGATGTGGAGAGCTAATGCAAAAGCCTGGGTAACGAGACTGTTGTTCACCGAGTGGGTAAATCTGTGTTTCGGCCTCCCTCTGAAATGTCTGCTGTTGTTGGACAATGCCCCTGCTCACCCTCCTGGCCTTGAGGAAGATATCCTAGCGGAGTATTCTTTTATGAAGGTTCTTGTCATGGTAAGCGCTTCATAGCAAAGAATTACGAGTTAAAGGAAAGGAAAACGCATCTTCGAGAAGTTCTGCAGCACGGAGGCTTTCGCTCGTGTTGGAGGCGCCTGTTCTCATGATCGTTCTAGAATCGGCAGGAGTGTTGTGGAACTTGACAGGCGCTGACGTGATGTGAGGAACACCGCGATTTCTGATGCAATACTTCGTCGAGATCCTTCTAAGAAGTTACGGTAATCTCGGGAGCCTGTGACGTTTGCTGGTAGGCCACGTCCCCAGGTTGCCATATAAACACGACTGACGAAGTAGGAGGGAGGAGATCATCAGTAAGAGACACAGATCAGATTATCAGTGAGAGCCCAGCAGCAGAGATCAGAGATCATCAGAGAGAGATAAGAGAAGAAGGAACAGACGAAGGATCAGAGAGGAAAAGGCGCTCAAGAATTTTATCGGGATCTGGTCAAGTCGTCCTGTTAGAGAGAACGACCGAGGTATTTTCGTTGTTGAGCAAGCCTTGAGAGCAGAAACGTTCTACAAGAGGTTTCGAGGAGTTCCTGCCCTTCGAGTATCAAGAATAGGCATTATTCTCTGCAATACGGAGTCAAGAAGACGTCTGCAATTACAATTCTCCTTTTGTGAAACCACCGCTTCGAGGCGCAAAACTTGCCAGCAAGTATTAACATTACCTCAGTTCCCCCAGTTCATGCAGTGTAAGATTTTACTTTGTTATGTAAATAGGAGACACCATTCTGCATTTATCTTTGTTAGTAAGCTTGTAAATAAACCTTTGTTCTGTTAGTGTTTCTTTCTATATTCGTATCCTCAGTTTCAACTGTTGGTGTTGAATTCTTTTTGTTTATTTTCATATCGAACTTGGAGTGGACCTCTCTCGGTTCATAACATTTTGGCGACCTTGCTTAGGCTATTCAGCACTGTAACAGTTTGAAACAGGGAGAATATAGAAAGAACCAGAATGAGTGAGATGGTGAAAGAGTTTATCGAGTCAGGTAAGCTACAAGGTCTAGAGGGGAATGATCTCTGTGAGTATGTTGAAATGAAAGAAAGAGAAAAGTATGAGAGAGATGAAAGAGCGGCTGAGAGAGAAGTAATGAAAATGCAGCAAGAGAGAGAAGTAATGAAAATGCCGCAAGAGAGAGAAGCAATGAAAATGCAGCAAGAGAGAGAAGTAATGAAAATGCAGCAAGAGAGAGAATTGTTGGTAATGCAGCAGGAAGAAAGAGAGAAAGAATGTATGCATGAGCAGGAAGAAAGAGAGAAAGAACGTATGCACGAGTTGGAAATTGCTCGGTTAAGGCAAAGCACTCTTAACAGTCAGTCAGGCCAGAACGAAAACAAAGCTGATAGGTTAGGTATGAGTGCAGTGCTGAAATTAGTACCAAAGTTTGATGAGGAAGATGTAACGAAATATTTCATGTGTTGAGAAGTTAATGGAAAGAGTAGGTTCTCCTAAAGAAATGTGGACTTTATATTTACAGTCAGTTTTGAGTGGTAGGGCACTTACTGTGTATAGTTGCATGTCTAAGGAGGAATGTGATGATTATGATATTGTGAAAGAAACTGTTCTTAGCGCGTACAGGTTAGTACTGGAGGCGTACCGTAAGAAATTTAGAAGTTCGAGAAAGGACGAAGATATTACATATGTAAAACACAGTAAGAAGTTAGAAAGGCTGTTTTTTGATTGGTTAACTTCTGCTAAAGTTGAGGATTTTGATGGTTTGGAGAACTTAGAAGACTTCAAAGGCTATCCCCTGAGATTAAACTTTATTTAGAAGATAGGCGAGAAGTATCTTTTGCAGGAGCAACTAGGTTAGCTGACGAAAATAGTCTAACTCGTAATTTGAGTGTTAGTAAGAAACGAAATGATCCTTCGTCTGGTAGAGTACAAAGCAGTAAATGTTTCAGTTCTTGTAATAGCAGTGTGAGTAAAAGTGACTATTCCTGTCATACATGCAGAAAACCTGGTCATACGTCTAACGTTTGTAAGAGTAAAGTGGCATCTAGTGGCTCAGAATTATCTTGTTTCCGATGTAATGGGAAAGGGCATTTAGCAAGAAATTGTGCAGTAGAAAGGAAGGGCGTTAAGAAACCAGAGTCTCTAGTTAACCTTTCGTCAAGTAGGAATGATGTGATGAGAGAAACTAGGAAATTTTTTGGTGAATTTCTGTCAGAAGGCATAGTTTCCTCTCTTGGAGGAGTATTTTCGAGGGAAAAGTTTAATTCCCATCCTTACTAGGTCACCAATAGAGACTTAATGCAACACCTACATATGTTTTGTATATATACTCTTGTAAGACATCCTATGTCAATATTTCACCATTGATCAGGAGCGCAGAAGGAAGTGCTCGAAATATTTGGTTGCAACGGTCAAATAGTGTTTTACGGGTCTTTTAACTTCATATTATACTGTTGTATTACAGTAAAAGACATTCATATATGTATATATATATATATATATATATATATATATATATATATATATATATATATATATATATAGTTGTGCATATATATACACATATATAAAGGCAGTCCTTGGTTTACGGCGGGGGTTCCTATTCTGACGCCGCGTCATAGGACGAAAATTGTTGTAACCTAAAATATCATAGAAAATTGTGAAGAAAAACCCTTATTTTCAAATCTTTGGGTCCCTTGAAATTGATGTAACCTGAATTTTTATTGAGTTTTCCATAAAAAAGCTTCCAAATTTTTACCATTCTGCTGTTTTGGAGCCATATTTCTTCCATCGAATGGCCATTGTCGGCATCGTAAACTCAGAACATGTGCTATAACCTGGGAAGTAACTTTTTATTGATATATTTGAAGAACATCTTAAACTTGGAATGTCATAAGCCAAGCTCGTTGGCATATGAGATGTTGGTTTTCAAATAACATTCAGCATGATTGTATCTTTATTTGCCTTCGCCATTATCATTTTTCCCTTGCAAAGGGAATTCTTTGGGCCAAGGTTAGTTGAAGCAAAGTTTTTCTTTTTGTGAAGCTTGGGTTTCTTTGCCAATACAGTGTGGGTCTCTTTTTCCATTGAAAGAGGGGAATGATGATGGAGAAGGATATACAGGTGAAGTTGTGGAAAAAGACAGATGAAAATACAGTTTCTAAAGAAAACCTAGACAAAACCAATTACCATATGCATATACGTGTAGGCCACATGGGGCTCTTGAGTGCTAATGTTGCCTCTTCCTTCAGCGAAAGAGAGATCAGGAAAGAAAAGATTACAGATTTCATTTTATATTCAGTGTTGGTCTAATCTTATAGCGGAAAATGAGTGAATTTTCGTCATCAGTAACTGTACAGTGGGAGTGAATACAATTTTTCAAATGATTTTTCAGGCAGTACAGTCTCCCTATGAAAATTAATTAGTGAAGTGATGCGTGATGTTCTGAATCCCCGGTTTACGACGGGTTCAGCTTACGATGTTCCGAGGTTAAGGCGCTTTTCAATTTCATCAGAAATTATTTCCAGGGTTACGACGCTTACAACGCTGATCTGGCAGATGAAATATAACACCAAAAATGCAAAATAATCAATATTTGAAGGTTTTTTTATGTAAAATGCAATAAGAATGCAGTTTACATAGTTTTCAATGCACCCCAAGCATTAAAAGCAAGGTTTTCTTAGAGATTTTGATAATGTTCCGTCTTACGACGATTTTCGGCTTACGACGTGTCCCAAGAACGGAACCCCCGTCGTAACCTGGGGACTGCCTGTATTTATATGTATTTCATAATGTAACAAAAAAATTTGAACTGAATCTAGTAGCACTTGCTTTATCCAAATCCTTTTGAACTGCAAGCAAAAATGTAATGCATTACTATCCTCATGGAGGAGTAATGTGGTACAGTGTTCCCCCCGGTATTCGCGTTCTCCGGATTCGTGGACTCACTGATTCGCGGATATCTCTCTGGACCATATCTACCCATTATTTGCGGGGGATTCGCCTATTCGTGGGATTTTCCGGCGAAAATCATCACCAATTAGTGTATTTTGATGTTATTTTCATGACTAAATGCATTTTTATGGTACAAAAATTATTTACTAATTTTCAAATATTAATACTGATTAGTACTGTATTAGTAAGTTTAATAAGATTAAATGATATCACATAGTAAAAATAATAATTCTCTCTCTCTCTCTCTCTCTCTCTCTCCTCTCTCTCTCTCTCTCGTCTCTCTCTCTCTCTCTCTCTCTCCTACAGAGATGATGGTGTTTTTTTTGTATGATAAATAATAGATTTCATATTTTCAAATATTAATATTAATGTATACAGCAATAACATCAATTCATTAAAGAAAATACTAAAGTGAATTAGTAAGATTTTAGTTTATAAATTTGAAAAATTATGTAAGAATGAAGGAAATCCCAGTCTTCTCTCTCAAACTCCAGGTACTAAAACTGTCAAACATATCAAGTAATGGGACGGAGGGGGAGAATTTTTATAGTACATGTACTATTTGTTTTTAATACTTTAAGATAATAA
>NC_061110.1:62312268-62349489 GCF_015104395.2 Macrobrachium nipponense | reverse complement strand
TTATTATCTTAAAGTAAATGTACTAACCCACATACCAGAGAATAAATACAATAAAGAAAAAAGGTCAGTATAACTGACTCGCTCACCCTCCAAGGCGGGTGTCGGTATGAACACTAGGCGAGTGAGACCACTACCACGAGCCAAATGCCAATAGAAATCTCCCACTACAAAAACCCTCCATGAGGGAAGCCGACCCACAGAGTGAGCAGCTCGTACTACTACTACTCCATCCCATGCTGCCGACTGCTGCGCCTCTGGTGGCCATCCTTTTTCAGTTAGCGCACACGAGTCACACGTGCTATTTTTCTCTCTGTGTTTTTTGTGCCATTTCGTTGGATTTATCTATAATGGAGCGTGCAGCTATCGCAGCAGCTAAGTTAAGTACTCAGTATTTATGGTTAGGTTGGTTTTGTTTTTCCCGGCCTGAGTCAGTATTTGCCGTTTTTTAGGTATAAAATACGAACTCTGGGTCGGAAGCATGGCAGCATGGTTCTGCCTCGTGGTGGGTTCGTTCTTGGTCTCCCATACCTAGAACATCCCCTTATCTATGTACGCTCTATATTAATTATCCGTTTTACTTAGGGTACTGTCTACTCAGGTTTGTCATGCATGCATGTCTTTTACCTTATGTAGGCTTCTTCTTTCCAGACCCTAGTCCCGGCTCTTAGTATCGGCCTCTCTGACTAGCTTTGAGTGGTAGACTTACCTTCGGGTTAGTCGTACACTCCTGGATTTTTTTCTCCTACTATATTGCTTTCTTTCTTTTATTTTTATTTAATTGTACCATGTATTTTGTTATGGTTAGGTTAGTTAGGCGTCTGGCTTAGCCTAGGTCCTGCTCATTGAGCCTAT
Organism: Macrobrachium nipponense; assembly: GCF_015104395.2. Classification (NCBI taxonomy): domain Eukaryota; kingdom Metazoa; phylum Arthropoda; class Malacostraca; order Decapoda; family Palaemonidae; genus Macrobrachium; species Macrobrachium nipponense. The sequence goes on along the minus strand of NC_061110.1, from coordinate 62,348,637 downwards.
ACTACCGCTCATCAGTTCGGTTTGCTTCCCTATAGCATCTCTCTGATCAGTTGGTTTTGGCCCAGTGGGCCTATATGCTACTGCTTTTCAGTTCAGTTGCTTCCCGATAGCATCTCTCTGATCAGTTGGTTTTGTCCTAGGCTTAGTTGTCTTGTTTTGGTCTTACCCCGCCTCGTGGTCACTACGCGATCACGAGACAGCCACGCCTGCCCAGTCACCTTTCCCCCCCTCCCGCTCTTCCATAGAGTCGGGGGAGGGTGGGTCGGTCTGCCCATGCTCGCTCCACATACCCGAGCCTGCCTCCCTCTCTCCCCCCAGGGCGGAGGGGGGGCTAAGGGAGACGGGACAGACCCAGGCTGGACTCGACCTCTCCGGCTTCTCGGTCCGGCCGGGTGGTAATGTGGTGGGGGGTACTGGCCTTTCCCCCCATCCGTTGCTTCCTTGTCGCTCCGTGTTAGCTCGAGCCTGTATGTCTTCTCGCTCTTTCCCACCTTACTAGGGCTCCTTTCCTGATCGGAGTCCTGGCATCCAGCGGAAAGACGTTAGTCCACCCAGTAGAGTGGACCGGAACATACAGTGGGTCCCTGCTAACCTTACCGTATTGCTGAGTTACTACACTCCGCTACGCACTGGACTTGGTCCGGTTCGTTTGAGTTTTAGGTTTAAGTTGTTATTAGATTAACTATAAGTTTATCTTAATACCTTAAACCTTTCCCCCCTCCCTTACGTGTCTTACCGGATCTCTCCGGGATTATAGCCTATTCAGGCGAAGCAGGGAGGGGTTATGCCCAATTTTTTCCGAGCTCCGGCATGCAACGGAGTTCTTCTGTCCTTTAGCCTGTAAGTGATATTCTTTAAGATACTCATGTGTCTTCCCACTTACAGGCCACCAACTGTGAGCATCCGGGTGATGCGCCGCCACACTTCAGGACCCATGTGGACACGAAGTTTTGCCGGTCCATGCTCCATGCGCGACTCCGCACTGGGGGACATCCAGGTCTGGTACCATGAGACGTGCACCATATGTTACGATCTGGTGAGCCAGCTTTTAGAAGGGGTAAGTATTCCATCTCCGGTAGCTGCTCCGCTTCTGTTTTAGTGCTTAAGTTTTCATCATTCACTTTAACTTAAGGCATCTAAGTTTAAGTTATACTTTAAGTTTTAGTTTTTAAGTGATTCTTAAATCTAATCTACGCCCTCTCTTCCAGGCGCCGGCAGTGAGGGTATACCGCACTGCAACCTGCGGGCCTGGGTCGGCGTTTTTGGGAAGAACGCCGCCAAGGGTATGCCCTACATCTTAGAGAACGGTTGGCGCTGTTAATCTTCCCCGGAGGCAAGGCGACAGGATACGTCGACCCAGTAGAGGCGGCTCCCCCGACTATCGCCTTCATCCAACAACAGCTGGCTGCCTCATTAACTGACCAAGACCAGGATATCTCCACGGACGTCGCGACTTTAGATATTAATGTGGAACCTATGGTAGGTGTAGACGACCTGTTGGTCGAGGTAGGTACGGTGGACACCCAAGGGTCACCCTTGGGCGTAACTGTTTCTTCTACTCCTGCAACCTCTCCATCCTTCCAAGGCTTTACAGGTGATGAATTGTATACTCCTCCTGACGCTTCGGTTAGACCTAAGGTCAAGGGTCAAGCAGTGGAAATCCTTGACTAAGACATCGTCGTCGTCCAAGAAGACGACTTCGGCTTCATCCTCCTCGCGTAAGTCTCCGGCTGGAATCCCCGAGCAGCAGACAGGTCTAAAGCTTCTAGCTCCGGCTCTAAGTCCTCGAGGAGTAAATCCTCCAGAGAGAGATCTCGCACTCCGGCAGAGTCACCAGTTCCGCTACCCTTGGTTCCGATTCAGAGCCACCCCTCCACCTCCGCAGCAGCTCCGGCCTTGGACTCCAATGCTGGCCTGTTGCAACAGGTGGGCGACCTGGTTGGGTCCCTAAAGAGTAGCATGGAACAATGATCTCTCGATTGTCGGATAGGATTACTTCCAGGACTCCATATAGCCGGACTGAGAGAAGCCCCTCTAGCCTCTCCTCCACTTTCCAATACGAGTGGAACTCAGCTTCCTCCGTATGATCGCTACCTCCGTTCTCGATGAACAATCCATGGAGAGTAGCGTCATACGCCCCCCCCCCTTCCAAGACGGTCTCATTTCTATACCGGAATTTGGAACTCGAAGGATAGAGGACTTCGAGTTTCTACCCGGAAGACCTCCAGCCTCCGTTCATAGGCTACGCAAGGCTTACAGCTTCAGCCATGGTTCGGGTTGATAGGTACCAAAGGAGACAGTCCTCTATTCACGAGACCAGGCTCAGAGAGAATGGCTCAGGTGTTTAGAGGACATGGATTGTTCTAATACCAAGATACAACCTTTTAAGAGTCCCTTTACCATTTTCACAATGGATGAGAGTACCCCGCTCCCGTTCCTGACAAAGATCGCGAGGTCTACCATCCCAGCGGCCCAGAAGGGGGAACCCATGCCTCAATTGAAGGAAGCAGATCCCACATCTCCGTTGCTCCCCTCAGCCGGAGAATTGTGGGAAGACTTGCCGAAACACCTTCTCAGCTGGCAAACTCAAACCGGACTGTGCTATGGAGCAGTTTGGTGAAAAGCTACCCAGGCTCCCAGATAGCCTTATTCAGGCTGAATTTGACGCGAAAATCGCGATTAGCCAGGTCAATTAACTCTATGGCTATGACCGAGGTAGCAACCATAGCCTATGGCTCAGAACCGCTTTTTTAAAACTCATGACCAAATCCCTGACTCAAACGGTACAGTCGGATATGTTTGAGTTTGCCACTGCTAGAACGAATTGTAGGAAGCATGTCCTACAAGAGGCAACCATTCGCATGAGCCGAATAGGTTACTCTCGTCTAACATCTGGGGAGCAGATCTCTTCCCAGAAGCTATGGTGAAGGAAGTCCAGTCAGAGGCTACGAGGCTGAACCAGAGCCTTAAGGACCGTTGGGGCCTTACAACTAAGAGGAGGCAAGACCTAACACCTAAAGGTAAGGACAGAGGAAACCTAGGCGTTTCCAACCTTACCAGAAAAAGCAGCCACGCTTTCCTCAGCAAGTTCCAGCGGTGCCCTTAGTGCAAACAGCCCAACCTTCCACTTCTAAAGCTCAATCACAGCCAATTTATGTGATACCCCTCAGCCTCAGCCCTCCACCTCTTACGCCATCTCTCCAGCTTACAATCAAGCCTTCGAGAGTCAAGCTTCACAGAAGTATGACCGCTCGGGTAAGGGAGGCAGAGGTAAGCGTTCCTTTCGTGGGAGAGGGTCGGGAGGCCCCTTTAATAGGGAAAGCACTTCAGGGGAGGCCGAGGCGGTTACCAGAACCAATGAAGAACTTCAGGTAGGAGGGAGGCTGTTTCACTTTCGCCACCGGTGGAACTTCAGCGAATGGGCTCAGAGCATAGTGTCAAAAGGCCTGAGTTGGAGCTGTTGACGAACCCACCTCCATCCAGACCTTTCCGTCAACTTCCTTCCAAGGAATTGACAGAGTACGCAGAGGACCTCCTTCAGAAAGGAGCTATAGCGAGAGTCAAGAGATTAAAATTTCAAGGTCGCTTGTTCAGCGTGCCAAAGAAAGGCTCACAAAAAAAGAAGGGTAATCTTAGACTTGTCCCGTTTAAACTTAGCCATCCGCTGCGACAAGTTCAAGATGCTCACGATCTCGCAGTGCGGGACCTTACTTCCCCGTGGGGCCGTCACCACCTCTATCGATCTTACAGACGCCTACTATCATATCCCTATTGCAAGACACTTCCGTCCGTATCTGGGTTTCAAGATAGGAGACGACAGCATTCTCCTTCAAGGTAGTTCCCTTCGGACTCAACGTGGCACCCAGGGTGTTCACGAAACTAGCGGAAGTGGTAGTGCAACAACTCAGGTCACAAGGGATTATGGTAGTAGCGTATCTCGACGATTGGTTGATCTGGGCTTCAACAGTCGAGGAATGCAACAGAGCTACACTGAAAGTGATTCAGTTCCTGGAATATCTAGGCTTCAAGATAAACAGGACCAAGTCAAGACTCACTCCAGAGTCAAACTTTCAGTGGCTGGGCATTCAATGGAATCTATCCTCCCATACTCTGTCGATTCCATCAACCAAAAGGAAAGAAATAGCGAAGTCAGTCAAGCAATTTCTAAGTCACAAACTGGCGTCAAGGAGGGCTCAGGAGAGGATCCTGGGTTCTCTCCAGTTTGCATCAGTGACGAACGTCTTAATGAAAGCCAAACTGAAAGACCTAACCAGAATCTGGCGCTCACGAGCAAATGTCAGGTCCAGGGACAAACTATCCTCAGTCCCTCTGATTCTAAAGAATCGACTTCGCCGTGGGCGAAAGTCAAGAATTTGTCAGTGTCAGTACCCCTTCAGTTCCCTCCACCAGGGATCACCATCCACACAGACGCGTCCTTAAGCGGTTGGGGAGGGTATTCCCAGGTCAAAAAGGTTCAAGGAACTTGGTCACCTCAGTTCAGTCAGTTCCATATAAACGTACTGGAGGCAATGGCAGTGTTCTTGACTCTAAAAAGGTTGCACCACCAAAGTACTCCCACATAAAGCTAGTTCTGGACAGCGCAGTGGTAGTACATTGTATAAACAGAGGAGCTCCAAGTCACGTCATCTAAATCATGTCATGGTAGCCATCTTCTCCCTGGCAGACAAGTTCAGTTGGCATCTCTCCTCCACTCACATAGCTGGGAGTGACGAAACGTCATAGCAGACGCGCTAGCTCCGATCAGTGCCCCTAGAGTCGGAATGGTCACTGGACAACAGTTCGTTCCAATGGATCCTTCAAAGAGTTCCAGGGCTACAGGTGGATCTCTTCGCATCTCAAGCGAATCACAAACTGCCGTGTTATGTAGCCCCCAACCTGGATCCTCTGGCCTATGCCACGGACGCCCTGGCTCTAGACTGGAACAACTGGAAGAAGATTTATGTCTTTCCTCCAGTGAATCTTCTCATGAAAGTTTTAAACAAACTCAGGACATTCAAGGGTCAAGTGGCTCTAGTAGCCCCAGACTGGCCGAAGAGCAATTGGTATCCCTAATTCTGGAACTGGGCCTTGGGTTTCGTCCTCTTCGGATCCCCAATCCCAGGCTCTCCCAGTCATACAAAAACGAAGACTGTGTCGCTTCCTCAGGGATTCTCAAAACCCTAACTTTATGGATTTCATGAAGTTTGCGGCAAAAAAGAGATGCGAATATTGACCCTCAGAATATTCTCTTCTTGGAATCCGATAAGGATTCAACTTTGAGACAGTATGATGCTGCTGTCAAAAGTTAGTCAATCTTCCTGAGAGAATCTGATATTAGAATCATGACAGTTAATTCAGCTATATCCTTTTTCAGATCCTTATTTGAAAAAGGTTTAGCAGCTAGCACGATTACGACAAACAAGTCAGCCTTGAAAAAGATATTTCAATTTTGGGTTCAACATAGACTTGACGGATTCCTACTTCTCGTCTATTCCTAAGGCATGTGCTAGACTTAGACCTTCTGTAAGGCCTACGTCAGTTTCATGGTTCTTAAACGATGTTCTAAAACTGGCTTCAGAAACCGATAAATGACACATGCTCGTTTATAATGCTCTTAAGTAAACCCTGTTTTTTATTAAGCTTAGCTTCAGGAGCAAGAATTTCAGAACTGTCGGCTTTATCCAGAGATCCGGATCATATTCAATTCCTTCCCACAGGGGAAGTCCTACTTTCTCCGGAACGTAGCTTTTTAGCAGAATGAAGATCCTTTGATGAGGTGGGAACCTTGGAAGGTACTACCCCTTCCACAAGATGTATCTCTTTGCCCAGTTTCAACCTTACGAGCCTTTCTGTCCAGGACCTCCTCATCCTCATCGGTCCCCTCTTTAAGAGGGAAAAAAGGTGGAACCTTATCCATTAAAGGCATCAGGCAACAAATCCTGTACTTTATTAAGCAAGCCAATCCTGACTCTTTCCCGAAAGCACATGATGTCAGGGCAGTAGCCACCTCAATTAATTATTTCCAACATATGAACTTCGATGAGTTGAAAAAGTATACCGGATGGAAATCGCCGACAGTGTTCAAACGTCATTACCTTAAGTCCTTGGAAGCTCTGAAATTTTCAGCAGTAGCAGCGGGTAACATAGTTTCCCCTGACTCTAGCTAATTTGTAGTAGAAGATTCAGTCCTCCTTTCTACCTGCCTCACCCAACAGTTCGTCTATTCCTGCCTTGTTCTTTACATTCACCTTGTGTCTTAGCTGCTTTTATGATGGTGTAGTGGGTGCCCCTTATTTTTTTTTGCTAGGGACACTCGCAGATGATTATAGATATTGATCTCATGGATGTTACCCCATTATTTTTATGCTAGGGGATACATCTTATTTATAATGGTTATGTTTTGTGATATTAATAAGTCATATACATTCCTATATATTATCATTGTTGATTAATTTGTTCATTTGATTAGTTTAATTGCTATTATATTTTTGATACATGCCTTTACACAGATACCATTTTGTTACATGTAAGCCATTTTACCTCTGTATATATGTAAATTACCTTATGTTAAGAAAACATGATTAGAATTAAGTGTAAGCATATTTCTATTTTTATATCACTGTGTATGTATCTTTTAGCAATTATATTCTTTTTATATTTATTTTCTCTTTATTTGAGACCTATTCTGATTATTTTATTACTTTTGTTTACATCTTGTGCTATTTCTCTGGTACGATTTCGCGCAGCGACACGAGCTGAGCCCAGAAAAGGGATTTTGACGTAAGGAAAAATCTATTTCTGGGCGATTGGCTCGTGTCGCCAGCGAAATCCCACCCTACCCATCCCTTCGCCCAAGATTGTCTGCTAACTTCAGGATGGCCACCAGAGGCGCAGCAGTCGGCAGCATGGGATGGAGTAGTAGTAGTACGAGCTGCTCACTCTGTGGGCGGCTCCCCTCATGGAGGGTTTTTTGTAGTGGGCGATTTCTATTGGCATTTGGCTCGTGGTAGTGGTCTCACTCGCCTAGTGTTCTTATACCGACACCCTCTTGGAGGGTGAGCGAGTCAGTTATACTGACCTTTTTCTTTATTTTATTTATTCTCTGGTATGTGTTAGTACATTTACCCTAGAAATAATAGATTAAAGGATATTTCGCTGGCGACACGAGCCAATCGCCAGAAATAGATTTTTCCTTACGTCAAAATCCCTTATATGGCTTCCAGCGAAACAGAGGGAGAGAGTTACCACTATGCCATACATATCCTGTGTGGCAAAAGGGAGAGAGAGAGAGAGGGAGAGAGCAGGAGTTATCCTTAATCAAAAGCGTGAAATGGAAATGGGGATATCTATTGTATTTCTTTAAAATACTATCACATAATATGAATTTGTAATTACAATTATATTCATTATTATTATTATTATTATTATTATTATTATTATTATCGTTAAAGTATTAAAAACAAATAGTACATGTACTATAAAAATTCTCCCCCTCCGTCCCCATTACTTGATATGTTTGACAGTTTTAGTACCTGGAGTTTGAGAGAGAAGACTGGGATTTCCTTCATTCTTACATAATTTTTCAAATTTATAAACTAAAATCTTACTAATTCTTTAGTATTTTCTTTAATGAATGATGTTATTTGCTGTATACATTAATATTAATATTTGAAAATATGAAATCTATTATTTATCATACAAAAAAACCATACATCTCTGTAGGAGAGAGAGAGAGAGAGAGAGAGAGAGAGAGAGAGAGAGAGAGAGAGAGAGAGAGAGAGAGAGAGAGAGAGAATTATTATTTTTACTATGTGATATCATTTAATCTTATTAAACTTACTAATACAGTACTAATCAGTATTAATATTTGAAAATTAGTAAATAATTTTTGTACCATAAAAATGCATTTAGTCATGAAAATAACATCAAAATACACTAATTGGTGATGATTTTCGCCGGAAAATCCCACGAATAGGCGAATCCCCCGCAAATAATGGTAGATATGGTCCAGAGAGATAATCCGCGAATCAGTGAGTCCACGAATCCGGAGAACGCGAATACCGGGGGGAACACTGTACCACATTACTCCTCCATGAGGATAGTAATGCATTACATTTTTGCTTGCAGTTCAAAAGGATTTGGATAAAGCAAGTGCTACTAGATTCAGTTCAAATTTTTTTTGTTTACATTAGAAAATAAAACATATAAATACAGGCAGTCCCCAGGTTACGACGGGGGTTCCGTTCTTGGGACGCGTCATAAGCCGAAAATCGTCGTAAGACGGAACATCATCAAAAACTCTAAGAAAACCTTGCTTTTAATGCTTGGGGTGCATTGAAAACTATGTAAACTGCATTCTTATTGCATTTTACATAAAAAAACCCTTCAAATATTGATTATTTTGCATTTTTGGTGTTATATTTCATCTGCCAGATCAGCGTTGTAAGCGTCGTAACCCTGGAAATAATTTCTGATGAAATTGAAAAGCGCCTTAACCTCGGAACATCGTAAGCTGAACCCGTCGTAAAACCGGGGATTCAGAACATCACGCATCACTTCACTAATTAATTTTCATAGGGAGACTGTACTGCCCGAAAAATCATTTGAAAAACTGTATTCACTCCCACTGTACAGTTACTGATGACGAAAATTCACTCATTTTCCGCTATAAGATTAAACCAACACTGAATATAAAATGAAATCTGTAATCTTTTCTTTCCTGATCTCTCTTTCGCTGAAGGAAGAGGCAACATTAGCACTCAAGAGCCCCATGTGGCCTACACGTATATGCATATGGTAATTGGTTTTGTCTAGGTTTTCTTTAGAAACTGTATTTTCATCTTTCTTTTTCCACAACTTCACCTGTATATCCTTCTCCATCATCATTCCCCTCTTTCAATGGAAAAAGAGACCCACACTGTATTGGCAAAGAAACCCAAGCTTCACAAAAAGAAAAACTTTGCTTCAACTAACCTTGGCCCAAAGAATTCCCTTTGCAAGGGAAAAATGATAATGGCGAAGGCAAATAAAGATACAATCATGCTGAATGTTATTTGAAAAACCAACATCGTCATATGCCAACGAGCTTGGTGCTTATGACATTCCAAGTTTAAAGCGATGTTCTTCCAAATATATCAATAAAAAGTTACTTCCCAGTTATAGCACATGTTCTGAGTTTACGATGCCGACAATGGCCATTCGATGGAAGAAATATGGCTCCAAAACAGCAGAATGGTAAAAATTTTTGGAAGCTTTTTTATGGAAAACTCAATAAAAATTCAGGTTACACAAATTTCAGGGTACCCAAGATTTGAAAAATAAGGGTTTTTTCTTCACAATTTTCTATGATATTTTAGGTTACAACAATTTTCGTCCTATGACGCGGCGTCAGAATAGGAACCCCCGCCGTAAACCAAGGACTGCCTTTATATATGTGTATATATATGCACAACTATATATATATATATATATATATATATATATATATATATATATATATATATAGATATATATATATATATATATATATATATACTGGAAGATTGGGGCATCTAGAACGCCGTAGATTCAGTAGGAATAAAACAGCAAACAGCCATCGTAGCATTTTAGATTTATTGGCCAAATTTTCGAGACTACATGTCTCATCATCAGGGCTGTAAAATACAAAGAATAAAAATTAAAAAAGACTCAGTTTAAAAAATCACAAAGTCTAAAAACAAGAAACTTGAATTTAAAACAAACAAAAATAAGCTAAAACATTATTAAAAAACATTGAAAACCTAATACTGAGAAAAAAGTAAAACTTTTGTTTAAAATTATATATATAAAAAGTTATGGTGTTAAAATGTATTGTAAGGTACAATACATTTTAACACCATAACTTTTTATATATATAATTTTAAAAAGTTTTACTTTTTTTCTCAGTATTTAGGTTTTCAATGTTTTTTAATAATGTTTTAGCTTATTTTTGTTTGTTTTAAATTCAGTTTCTTGTTTTTAGACTTTGTGATTTTTTAAACTGAGTCTTTTTTAATTTTTATTCTTTGTATTTTACAGCCCTGATGATGAGACATGTAGTCTCGAAAATTTGGCCAATAAATCTAAAATGCTACGATGGCTGTTTGCTGTTTTATTCCTACCTATCATATATATATATATATATATATATATATTATATACATATATGAATGTCTTTTACTGTAATACAACAGTATAATATGAAGGTGAAAAGACCCGTAAAACACTATTTGACCGTTTGCAACCAAATATTTCGAGCACTTCCTTCTGCGCTCCTGATCAATGGTGAAATATTGACATAGGATGTCTTATAAGAGTATATATACAAAACATATGTAGGTGTTGCATTAAGTCTCTATTGGTGACCTAGTAAGGATGGGAATTAAACTTTTCCCTCGAAAATACTCCTCCAAGAGAGGAAACTATGCCTTCTGACAGAAATTCACCAAAAAATTTCCTAGTTTCTCTCATCACATCATTCCTACTTGACGAAAGGTTAACTAGAGACACTGGTTTCCTTAACGCCCTTCCTTTCTACTTGCCACAATTTCTTGCGTAAATGCCCTTCCCATTACATCGGAAACAAGATAATTCTGAGCCACTAGATGCCACTTTACTCTTACAAACGTTAGACGTATGACCAGGTTTTCTGCATGTATGACAGGAATAGTCACTTTTAATCACACTGCTATTACAAGAACTGAAAACATTTACTGCTTTGTGCTCTACCAGACGAAGGATCATTTCATTTCTTACTAAAACACTCAAATTAGAGTGAGACTATATTCGTCAGCTAACCTCCGTTAGTTGCTTTCCTTGCAAAGATACTTCTCGCCTATCTTCTAAATAAAGTTAATCTCAGGGGATAGCCTTTGAAGTCTTCTAAGTTCTCCAAACCATCAAAATCCTCAACTTTAGCAGAAGTTAACCAATCAAAAAACAGCCTTTCTAACTTCTTACTGTGTTTTACATATGTAATATCTTCGTCCTTTCTCGAACTTCTAAATTCTTACGGTACGCCTCCAGTAACTAACTGTACGCGCTAAGAAACAGTTTCTTTCACAATATCATAATCATCACATTCCTCCATAGACATGCAACTATTACAGTAAGTGCCCTACCACTCAAAAACTGACTGTAAATATAAAGTCCACATTTCTTTAGGAGAACCTACTCTTTCCATTAACTTCTCAAAACACATGAAATATTTCGTTACATCTTCCTCATCAAACTTTGGTACTAATTTCAGCACTGCACTCATACCTAACCTATCAGCTTTGTTTTCGTTCTGGCCTGACTGACTGTTAAGAGTGCTTTGCCTTAAACGAGCAATTTCCAACTCGTGCATACGTTCTTTCTCTCTTTCTTCCTGCTCATGCATACATTCTTTCTCTCTTTCTTCCTGCTGCATTACCAACAATTCTCTCTCTTGCTGCATTTTCATTACTTCTCTCTCTTGCTGCATTTTCATTGCTTCTCTCTCTTGCGGCATTTTCATTACTTCTCTCTCTTGCTGCATTTTCATTACTTCTCTCTCAGCCGCTCTTTCATCTCTCTCATACTTTTCTCTTCTTTCATTTCAACATACTCACAGAGATCATTCCCCTCTAGACCTTGTAGCTACCTGACTCGATAAACTCTTTCACCATCTCACTCATTCTGGTTCTTTCTATATTCTCCCTGTTTCAAACTGTTACAATGCTGAATAGCCTAAGCAAGGTCGCCAAAATGTTAGAACCGAGAGAGGTCCACTCCAATTTGTTCGATATGAAAATAAACAAAAAAGAATCCAACACCAACAGTTGAAAACTGAGGATACGAATATAGAAAGAAACACTAACAGAACAAAGGTTATTTACAAGCTTACTAACAAAGATAAATGCAGAATTGTGTCTCCTATTTACATAACAAAGTAAAATCTTACACTGCATGAACTGGGGGAACTGAGGTAATGTTAATACTTGCTGGCAGTTTTGCGCCTCTGAAGCGGTGGTTTCACAAAAGGAGAATTGTAATTGCAGACGTCTTCTTGAACTCCGTATTGCAGAGAATAATGCCTATTCTTGATACTCGAAGGGCAGGAACTCCTCGAAACCTCTTGTAGAACGTTTTGCTCTCAAGGCTTGCTCAACAACGAAAATACCTCGGTCGTTCTCTCTAACAGGACGACTTGACCAGATCCCGATAAAATTCTTGAGCGCCTTTTCCTCTCTGATCCTTCTGCTGCTGGCTCTCACTGATAATCCTGATCTGGGTATTCCTTACTGATGATCTCCTCCCTCCTACTTCGTCAGTCGTGTTTATATGGCAACCTGGGGACGTGGCCTACCAGCAAAACGTCACAGGCTCCCGAGATTACCGTAACTTCTTAGAAGGATCTCGACGAAGTATTGCATCAGAAATCGCGGTGTTCCTCACATCACGTCAGCGCCCTGTCAAGTTCCACAACACTCCTGCCGATTCTAGAACGATCATGAGAAACAGGCGCCTCCAACACGAGCGAAAGCCTCCGTGCTGCAGAACTTCTCGAAGATGCGTTTTCCTTTCCTTTCCAACTCGTAATTCTTTGCTATGAAGCGCTTACCATGACAAGAACCTTCATAAAAGAATACTCCGCTAGGATATCTTCCTCAAGGCCAGGAGGGTGAGCAGGGGCATTGTCCAACAACAGCAGACCATTTCAGAGGAGGCCGAAACACAGATACCCACTCGGTGAACAACAGTCTCGTTACCCAGGCTTTTGCATTAGCTCTCCAACATCACTGGAAGCTTCTCCTTTAGCCCTTTGTGGGTCTTGAAGGCTCGAGGAGTCTCCAAATGATACACAAGTAGGGGCTTCACCTTACAATCCCCACTGGCGTTGGAACAAAGTACGAGCGTAAGCCTGTCTTTCATAGGCTTATGCCTGGGTAGCTTCTTCTCTTCCTCCGTGATTTACGTCCGACGAGGCATTTTTTTCCAAAAAAGGACAGTCTCGTCACAGTTGAAGATTTGCTGAGAACTGTAACCTTCTTTGATCGTCATCTCATCGAATGTCTTAATAAAGGCTTCAGCCGCTTTCGTGTTCGAGCTGGCAGCCTCCCCATGCCGCACCACTGAATGGATGCCAGTCCGTTTACAAAATTTATCAAACCACCCCTGAGAAGCCTGAAGTCTGGGGTTGCCATCGATGTCCCTTCTCATCTGTCATCTTCGGCCTGGGCAATCTGATCACCGAAAATAGCGCTGGCCTGTGGCAGATTGCCGTCTCTGTTATCGTTTCGTCGCAATTTCTGTCTTTAATCCATACAAGAAGCAGCCTCTCCATTTCATCATGCACGTGGCTCCTCTTGTTGACAAAAATAGTCATGCACTTGGAAGGTGTAGCTGCTTTGATGGCTTCCATTTGCTTAAGGATGGTGCTTATCATCGATGGATTTCGGCCGTATTCCTTAGCGATCACACTCAATCGCATGCCAGCTTCATACTTTTAATTATCTCCATCTTCGTCTCCATAGAAAGCATTCTCTTCTTTTTCGTGAACTTCAGCAACATTCTTGGGACCCATGGCTAATTAAGTTAATCAAGTTCACACACACAACACGATAAAATATACAAGTAGAAAGCGAAATCACTAACACGAATTTACGATAACAAACAAAATACGTATTTGTGAACGAACGAATTCCGCGTGCGTACGATAACACTGGATGCGACGAAGTGGCCAAAGGACGTCTTTATGTAAAGGTATGATGGGATAGAAGCTGATCAATAGGAGAGCAGGATCTTACGGCAGTGACTAGCATCAGAAACCAATGGGAGAGCGGGAGGATTGGTGGTTTGAGTCTACTGAGTTAGCGGCACATGACTTTTAAAATTGTTCTCAGGAGGTTCCAGGCGAATCTCGGACTTACAGTACACCCTTCGCAACCTGAATTATTTTCATATACAGAAGCAAAAAATCTTCGTCTTTGCTTTCGTAACTTAGATTTTTTTTTGTTTAATTGAGGACTTTCATATGCTAAGGTTCCACTGTATATATATATATTATAGATATATTATATATATATATATATATATATCTATATATATATATACCATCTACACTAGTTTTAACTGGACTCTTCGCTAGTGTTGATATAATTTATAAAATGCACATCACAGTATTTCCAGTTTTGAGGCGTTGGGAGACAAACTAAGAACTGCATTTAATAGTGACTTAAAATTTGAGTAGGCTGCTGAGAGGAAGTTATACAACATAGATAAAAGGCTAATGAATCCCTCCTATCAAATAAGGCTGTTCAGATTCATGTTGAATAACAGTGTACCCAGAAGATAATCTTTAGTTTCCAATTTAAATAAGTTTTTTCCTTGTTTTCCATTTTGGAGGTTTGTTCACATTTTTAAGCATCTTTTTGAGAGAACTACCTTTTTTCTTGTAAAACCCGTACGTCTCACCTTCATTAATAGCCTATATGTATTCCCATGCTACAATAAATTCAATTGTTCTTAGAACTTGCCCAGTCATATTTTAAATGTATACCATTAGGTCATACTCAGGATGCTCAAACATGGACTGTCCATAACGAAAAAACTTCAAATATTTAATGAAACAAATAAGACAATGAATAATGGTTGAAAGGTTATACAACTACATACTCTGAAGCTAGGGATGTGTGACTTCACCTGCTTGTCATCACTATCAAGAATTCAAATCCAAAATTCACGACTTTCTTTCATGATTACTAATTCCATGAAGTATAAAAAGGATACGATAGCCAGTCCCACTTTTCCAACAGGTGTCATTACTGGAGGTTGTATTGCTGCCCCACTGGTGATGTATGATGACTCTTCCAAATGTAGATTCTTCTCTGGAATATGAACACTAATGCTTGTGTCTTTTTGTATGTAGATTGTATGTCTCCCTAGCACTGATTATTATGTGAGTATTGCTGACTCTATTCTCATCCTTCTCCTGTAAAGAGAGAGTGTGATATCAATACAAATTACCTATTTTAGCAGCTATTTTTCATATAATTAAACCTACTACTCAACAATGCTTTGTCAACCATTGAGAGATACGAATAGATTCCAAATTCATAAACACATTATAATAAGGTTTTTGCATTATATATATATATATATATATATATATATATATATATATATATATATATATATATATATAGCAACAGAAACAAGCAGATAAAGGGTCATAGTTTATTACAATAAGAGACGTTTCATGCTGATGTCAGCACATCCTCAGTCTGCAATTAATAATAATATAAGCAAAATACATCAACATTCATTAAATTACACATAAAAATAAAAATAAAATTATTACTCAAAAAATGAAACTATGTACAAAATCTAAAGTAAAAAAGGAGGAAAAAAAATGTATATATGAAAAAATTGTTTAAAATTAAAATTAATAATAACCTATTCGAGAGCAGAAAAAGAAGGAATGACAGCGCTATGGCCATACACGCCCTAAGAAACTCTGGCCAGAGAGAGAGAGGCGTGACAGAGGTATTTGCATTCAAAGTGGGGGGATAGGTGCTTTATATATAACAACTCAAGAGTAGTCAGGTATGTAGTTTGGCTGGTAGTGCCAATAATGGAAAATTGGCTCTTTTCGATAGGAATTTTGCATTTGACGCGTGTATTCTGATATTTGAAAATTCGGAGTTCGAAATTCTAGATCCTGTCCTATAGCTCAATCCCAAGTGGCTGTAATAGCGAACCTGCGGTAACCTTCGCGAGGAACCAACGTAACTTCCAAGACATCTTGGGCATTCATATTAGTATATAACGTTAGACTTCATAAAGTCCTGCAGTTTATCCTTAGAATAAAAAAAAGCCACTTATCTTTTTCGGATTCATAGGAATAAGATTGAGCTTAAGAAAGCCAAATTCGTTCTCAATGATTTTTACCATCCTTTGTCGTAATCTGTCAGAGTGAAAAAAAGGTATGGTAGCAAACATGGTGAGTTTTGGAACATTAAAATTTAACACTGGTTCCAGCTTTGATTTGGTAAGAAGGTTGTTGACAATTCTATGTACAAGACCTTTTGGAAAAAAGTTTTGAAAAATACTCTACTAAAAACTCTATTTCATGATGGAAGGCAATCCAGTCTAATGTATATTTTAGGGCTCTAAAAACAAGTGTGGTTATTGCATTGGTCTTGAATCGAAAGAAACAAGAACTAAAGAAGTTACTGGCTAGTCTTGTGAAAGTACTTCTCCGAAAAACAGTTGTAATAAATTGATGGTCAATACGAGTGACTTAACATCCTAAAAACCTAAGGTGTTGTTTTGCTCTTCTCCCAAGGTAAAACGAATATTATGATAAATATTATTTACATAATCCAAAAACAGTTTACATTGCCATTGGTGTCGGAAAAGGGCAAAAGTGTCATCGACATATCTTTTATAGTAAGCCGGTTGAAAATTGGAAGGGCAATCTTAAAAAACGTCTTTCCAGATGTCCCATAAAAATATCTGCAAAAATGGGGCCCAAAGGAGAACCCATGGCTACTCCTGCCTGCAAAAAGAGTTTACCATTAAAATAAAGGTGGAGTCTAGCACTGCAAGCTCCAGTAAAGTTTTAAAATTAATCTTAACTAAAACCACAGAAAACATCGTTATCCTGAAAAATCTCATCAAAAATTATATAAATCGTTTCAGACACTGGTACTACATTTGTAAATAAGAACTCGACATCAAGGCTGCTCATCACCAAAACCACCATCCTGTGAAATAATGTCACGTTGGAATTCGAAACCCATTTTTTTTTTAATAGTATATTGTGAATTACAGAACTTTGTTAAGATTTTTACCAAAAATTGAGATATAATATGAAGGGTAGTTGTATGCTGCCATATTTGGTCTCAAAGAGATACCAGTTTTATGTATTTTTGGGAGCCCATAGAGCACTCCAAAAGAGGACCCTGTCACAAATAGGTCACGAAAAGTCTCATTTGTTACCAACGTCCAACCTCGTCATCAGAGAAAATTACAGCCACATGGGATTGAACTAAAGGACAGGATCTAGAATTTCGAACCCCGAATTTTCAAATATCAGAATACACGCATCAAATACAAAATTCCTATCGAAAATAGCCAATTTTCCATTACTGGCAATACCAGCCAAACTACATACCTGACTACTCTTGAGTCGTTATATATAAAGTACCTATCCCCCATTTTTAATGCAAATACCTCTGCCGCGCCTCTCCCTCTGTCTGGCCTGAGTTTCTTTGGGCGTGCATGGCCGTTTCGCTGTTATCCTTCTTTTCTCTATTCTTAAATAGGTTATTATTTTAATTTTAAATTTTAAAAATTTTTTTATATATAGATATAAATTTTTTTATCTTTTCCTCCTTTTTTTGACTTTAGATTTTTGTAAATAGTTTCATTTTTTGTGTAGTAATTTTTTTAAATTTTTCAAATTTTTCATGCGTAATTAATGAATGTGATGTATTTTGCTTATATTATTATTAATTGCAGACTGAGGATGTGCTGACATCAGCATGAAACGTCTCTTATTGTAATAAACTGACCCTTTTCCGGCTTATGTTGGGGCTTCCTTTGCTGCTATTGTCTTGAAGATTTCCTGACAAATATATATATATATATATATATATATATATATATATATATATATATATATATATATATATATATATATAAGGGATTTTGACGAAGGAAAAATCTATTTCTGGTGATTGGCTCGTGTCGCCCTATGAAAGTATCCTTAATATCATTCTTTCTAGGTAAATTAGCCTAAAATTACCAGAGAAAAACAAAATTAAGAAAAAATGTCAGTAAAACTGACTCGCTCACTCTTAAAAAGAGTGTCGGTATGATATAGGGGCGAGTGTGGAACACTACCACGAGACAAACACCAATTAGAACTTCCCTATCAGAATCCCCCCAAGAGAGAGCTGATACCAACGGGCGATGCAGCCCCTACTACTACTACTAGAGGACGCCACGGACAGCAGCGCCCCTAGCGGTCATCCTTAAATAAAACAAGTTAAATACATCTTGTCCTGCAAGGGGGGGAAAACAAACCATAAAAAGGGGGGGTTTCATAGGGCGACACGAGCCAATCACCCAGAAATAGATTTTTCCTTCGTCAAAATCCCTTTTCTGGGCTCAGCTCGTGTCGGCCTATGAAAGAGTACCAGAGAAACAGACAAGATGGAAAAGGAAACAATGAAAAACAGTTTAAAATGATGGATATAAATATAAGTAAATCAATTACAGCATACAAATTAAGCACTTAAAACTAACTTATTATAACAGTAAAATAATAGAATGTTAGTAAACTTAAAGTACTTAAATGGTAAATAAATAAAATTACAGAGATGCATGTAAAATGAGGCAAATTTGGGATTTACTTAACTAGAATACAAAATTATAAAATATATACATACATGTGTCCTACCCTAGCATAAAAATAAGGGTAGGTACACTGAAATCCATCATTAATACAAATTATCCAAAATAATATCAAACACATTGTGACTGAAGTTCATCATAAACACAAAATGGTTAATATACAAACATATTGTGTCCTACCCTAGCATAAAAATAAGGGTAGGTACACTGAAGTACATCAGTACAAAAGTGGGTGTCCCTAGCAAAAAATAAGGGACAATCCACTATAATGATACAACGGCTAAGGCTATGATGTTGAGTAGCCTGACGATAGGTTGAGGCATGTTGGTTGAAGTAGGTAGAAAGAGGAGGACCTGGATCAATACTACAACTACTAAAACAGTATCAGGGGAAACTATGTTTCCCGCTGCTACTGCTGAAAACTTTAAAGATTCAAGGGACTTTAAATAATGCCGTTTAAAGACTGTCGGGGATTTCCATCCAGTATACTTTCTAAGATCCTCAAAGTTCATATGTTGGAAAATAATTAATTGAGGTGGCTACTCCCCTCCCCGATATCATGTGCTTTTGGGAATGACTCAGGGTTGGCTTGTTTAATGAAGTAAAGGATTTGCTGTCTAATGCCTTTAACTGATAAAGTACCACCTTTTTTCTCTCATAAAGAGAGCACCTGAGGATCTAGAAGAAGTACGAGATAGAAAGGCTCTAAGAGTTGATACTGGGCAGAGAGAAGGATCCTGTGGAAGTGGGATAACCTTCCAAGGAGCCCACCTTGCAAGAGGATCTTCATTTTTGGCTAAAAAAGCTACGATCCGGAGCAAGTAGAACTTCTCCTGATGGGAGAAATTCCACATGGACCCGCATCCCTGGATAGAGCCGACAGTTCTGAAATTCTAGCTCCTGAGGCTAGGCTTAATAAGAATAATGTCTTCCTCAGGAGCATTATGAATGTACAAGATGAGTTGTCAGTATCTGAAGCTAGTTTGAGGACATTCATTTAAGAACCATGAAACTGTAGTAGGCCTCTGAGAAGGTCTAAGTCTAGCACAGGCTTTAGGGATAGATGTGAAATAAGATTCAGTCAAATCTATCTGAAAACCTACTTGAAAGATTTTCTTCAAAGCCGATTTGTGAGTGGTAATCGTGCTAGCTGCTAAACCTTTTTCAAACAAGGATCTGAAAAAGGATATAGCCAAATTAACTGTCATGGTTGTAGTGTTCGATTCTTTCAAGAAAGATGCTAATTTTTTAACAGCTGAGTCATATTGTCTAATGGTTGACTCTCTTCTTATCTGATTCTAGGAAGAGAATATTCTGTGGATCAATGTCAGCATCTTTATTAGCCGCAAACTTCATGAAGTCCATAAAGTTAGGGTCTGGAGAGTTCTTGAGGAAGCGAACACAGTCCTCATTTGTACTGATTGTGACAGTTTGGGATTGGGATCCGTTGAGGTCGGAGACCCAATTCCAAAAGAAGAGGATACCAGTTGCTCTTGGGCCAGTCCGGTGCAATCAGAGCTACTATCCTTTGAAAGACCTTAGTTTGTCGGTAGGCTTTCAAGAGAAGATTCACTGGAGGAAAAATATAAATCCTCCTCCACTGATTCCAATCTAACGGACAGGGCGTCCGTGGCATAGCCAGAGGGTCCAGGTTGGGGGCCACATAGCAAGGGAGCTTGTGGTTCGCTTGTGAGGCGAAGAGATCCACTTGGAGACCTGGGACTCTCCGGCGGCTTACCCACTGGAATGACCCGACGTCCAGAGACCACTCTGATTCCAGAGGAACTGACCGGGAGGGCAGGGGCGTCTGCTATCACATTTCTTACTCCTGCCAGGTGAGTGGCAGACAGATGCCATTTGTGTTTGTTTGCTAATGCAAAGATGGCTATCATGACATGGTTCACATGGCTTGGATTTAGGGACCCTCTCCTCTGTTGATGCAATGAACTACCACTGCACTGTCCAAAAACTAGCCTTAGATGAGACTTCTTCGGGGTGGGGAAGCAGTCTTTCAGAGTAAGAAATACTGCCATTTTGCTTCCAACACGTTTCTATGTGGATCTGGCGAAATTGAACTGACCAAGTCCCCTGACCTGTTTGAACTGAGAGTATCCCCCCCACCCGGACAGGGATGCATCCGTGTGAATGGTAACACTGGGAGGGGAAATTGAAGGGGTAACCTTCTTGGCTAAGTTCTTTACTTTTGACCAAGGACCGTAGTTGGTTGCGGAGGATCTGTGGAATTACTGACTTGGCTTGTCCTCGATATTTGGAGTTTGCTCTTGACCGCCAAATTCGATTTATATCTTTCAGCCTTCGCTTTCAGAAGGATATCTGTTACCGAAGCAAACTGAAGAGACCCTAGGATTCTCTCCTGGTTTCTTCTTGACGTCTGTCTGCATTTGAGGAATTGCCTGACAGATTTTGCTATTTCCTTCCGTTTGGCCACTGGAATTGATAGATTGTGGAAGACAAATCCCATTGGATTCCTAGCCACTGAAAAATGAGATTCCGGAGTAAGTCTGGATTTCGTTTTGTTTTATCTGGAAGCCCCGCCAGATGTTCCAGAAAGTGAACTACCTTTTTGGTAGCTTCGAGACATTCCACGACTGTTGGTGCCCAGATCAACCAATCGTCGAAGGTATGCCGCTACCATGATTCCCTGAGCTCTCAATTGTTGTACAACCACTTCTGCCTATCTTTGTGAATACCTGGGGGCTACATTCAGACCGAAGGGCATCACTTTGAATGAGAATGGTCCTGATTTCCTAGCCTGAATCCTAGGAATGGGCGGAAGTGCCTGGCTATAGGGATCTGATAGTATGCGTCTGTAAGATCGAGGAGCATGTGACGGCTCCACGCGGAAGTAGGGTCCTTACTTGCGAGAGGGTAAGCATCTTGAACTTGTCGCAGCGAATGAAAGAGTTTAGCTTTGACAAGTCTAAGATTACCCTTCTTTTTGTTGAGCCTTTCTTTGGCAACGCTGAATAAGCGCCCTTGAAATTTTAGATGTTTGACTCTCGCAATAGCTCCTTTCTGAAGGAGTTCTTCCGCGTAATCTATCAATTCCTTTGACGGTGCCTGATGAAATGATTTGATTGGAGGGGGATCTTTGATCCAACTCCAGCCTAATCCTTTGGACACTATGCTCTGGTGCCCCAATTGCTGAACCCCCACCTGTGGCGGAAGAGGAACAGCCTCCCTCCCTACCTGGGGAGCCTCATTGCTGATGGGCGGGTTGGCCACCACGCCCTCCTCTGAACTGTCTACTCCTCGTGCCCCTTCCTGCGCCACGCTGACGAAAGTAACCTCTCGCCCTACCTCTCGGTTGAGAGTAGCCTTGAGCCTCATAAGCAGGGTTAAAGGCCGGCGAGATAGCGTAGGAAGTGGATGGTTGAGATTGCTGGGGTACCAGGAGGAAAGGTTGGTTCTGTTTAGAGGTGGAAGGTGTCCTGTTGGGTAACTGGGACTGCCTGCACAAATTGCTGCTGATGTTGGAGTTTTTTTATAAGGCTGGAACCTCTTACCAGCCTTCTTTGGTTTCTTGCCAGCAGTGGGAACGGATTCCTGTTTCCTCTTAGAGGAAATACCCCACCTAGCTCTAAGCTCTGGTTGAGTCTAGCAGCTTCGTGGTGGACCCTTCGTTCACTGCGGACTCTGGGGAAGAGATACCGCTCCCCACATGCTTGCAGCCAAGAGTCTATTAGGCTCATGCCTGATTGTGCACTCTTGTAGGACATGCTTCGGCAGTTCCTCCTAGCCTGGAAGAAGTCAAAAGCGTCCGACAGAACCGTCTGAAACTGAGATTTCGCCAGAATCTTGAACAGCGGTTCCGTAGCGTAGGAAAAGAGCAGCCATTTCTGTAACGATGAGAGAATTGAGGGACCTGCCAAACCTAGTTCGCGCATCGAACTCTGCCTGGATTAGGGAATCCGGCAGCCTAGGTAATTTCTCACCGAACTGGTCCATGGCGCAGTCCGGCTTGAGTTTACCCAGCGTGAATGTAGCTGGCAGGTTTTCCCACAACTCTCCGAAGGCGGGGAAGAGTGGAGAAGTAGACTCCGACTCCCTCAACTGTGGAATGGGCTCATCCTTGAGGACTGCCTGAAGAGCCTTCTCCACCAATTTCGTGGCGAACGGAAGAGAGACCTCCTCTTCCGTCGCGAAAATAGTGAAGGGACTCTTGTAGGCCTGGAGTCTAGTGTTAGTACACTCCCAGTCTCAAGGCAGTGAACCATTCCCGCTGGGCGTGATCTCTACTGTAAAGAACTGACTCCTTCGAGATTTTGTCTTCTCTCGTGAGAGCCGTTGGCGTCAGCCTAGCATACCCGATGAAAGGCTGCGTCAGACCCGGAGGGTAGAACTCGAAGTCCTCAATCCTTCGAGTACCAAACTCCGGGATAGAAATCATTCCGTCCTTAAATGGAGCGTAGGCAGCTACTCTCCATGGGTTCTCCATAGAGAAAGCTGGCAAGGAGTCATAAGGTGGAAGTTGAAGAATCCCTGTGCTAGATGCAGGGGAGACTGGGGGAGGAGCCTGAGCTAGCCCAAGCCACTCGGTCCTCATTTCTCTATCATTCTATTAGAGAGGTCCTGGATTGACTGTCCAGTTTGAGACAGACTGTTCGATAATTGCGCGAACATCTGCTCAAAACGCGTTCCAATGCGGAGATTGGGAACCTACTAGCACCCCCACCTGTTCCATCACTCCTGGTGAGACAGTAGAGGGAACGCAGGTGCTGGTGCTTGCTACCCCTGCCGGCATAGCCGGAGAGGAGGCAGCGGAGGCGGGAGAAGGCAGTGACTCGGTGGTAGCGCGAGCCTTCTCCTTCGAAGCCTTGCTTCTGGAGCTCTTCGACTGGGAAGAGCCCGGCTTTGCCTTCACCGCATCGGCATAGGAAGTCGACGACTTCCTAACCGAAGAAGACGAAGACGACTTCCTAGAAGTCGACTTAGACAAGGTCTTCGGTTCTCTCTTTCCCTTCTCCTTAGGAGGTACAGAGAGAGCGGGAGGGCGAATAGGGATCTCAGATCCCGCAAAGCCTTGGAAAGAAGCGGAAAAGAAGAGAGGGGACAGGAGAAGATCCAGGAGCGCCCAAGGAAAGACCTTGGGCGCCCGACAAACCTACCTCAACCAACAAATCCTCGCTAACTACCGCCATTGGCTCAAGGTTCAGGTCCAGGGCAGCGACGTCCGGAACCGACTCCTGGGAGGCTACGACCCCAAACGATTGCTGGAGGTCTTGCTGGATGGAGGCTATCAGTGGGGCAGCGGACAAGGGGTCGACGTAACCAAGCGCTTGGCTGCGGGGAGGATCTGGGGCCCGGGCGGGGCGATCTAATTGCCCGCGGGGAAGATCGGATGGCCAGCTTCCTATCCAAAATGTAGGGCTGGCCCTTGGCGGCGTTTTTCCCAAAAGCCGCCCACCCACGCTTTCAGGGTGGCGAGGGCGACTTCCCTCACACCGCTAGCCTGAAAGAAAGGTGAGATTAGCTGCCAATTGTGGGACGGGGTTAACAAACTTACGACTAGAAGTTGTTAGTAAAATCATAAGTAAGCCTATAATGGACTTACCCCATCTCCCAGCTGACCGACCAGGTCGTAGCATATAGCGCAGGCTTCGGGGTGCCAGACAATCGTCTCGTTGAACGACGTGGCACACGGGGCGTGAGACCTGCACTCGTCATGTCCACAGGGGTCGTAGAGCGTCGCGTTACAGGCTGGGACTGGCAGTTGGTAGCCTGTAAGTGAAAAAGTACATGAGTACCAAGTAAACACTTACAGCCTAACATATGCTCCGCTGGTGCCGGAGCGATAAAGTTAGATAAAACCAGAGCCCGCCAAAATACGTGTGGTAACCAGGTTGGAAGATAGGCTATGGCTCCGCCAATGGCGGAAGCACAAGAATCAACCAACTAGGAGTGGTGGTAATGGAAACCACGACGGAAAATGGCGGGGATGGTTGATAAAATAATAATAATAACACACAATTCATTGTAAAATATCTTATAATTAGGGTATATATCCTTAAAATAACAAAAATAAAACAACTTCTCTCCGCCCGTCTACTAGAAGAGTGCGTAGGTAAGGGTAAGCTCCCTTCCGATAGCGGGGGAGAGATATAAGGATATAGTAGGCAAGCAACCGACCACTCGTAGTGCCCACCCTGCCCGCTAGCGGAGCCAAAAACCTATAACCAAAGGTGACCCCGGCTGCGACGGAAGGCTCCTTACGTATCGTGAGGTGGCTGAGCAACTGGGGAGGGGGGGGAGGAAGGTCCCGGCGAAACACGGCGGGAGCGAGAAAAGGGGGGAGGGATGGCTACTCCTCCCCGCCTCACCAACTACCCGCATGGAGACCCGGTAGGTACCCATAGTGGTCGCCCTAAACCCCCGCTGGGGGACCCCCTGGTCTCCTCCAGAAGTGTGAGAGAAGGCGATGAGGTTGTCATAACAACCAAGGGGTCCCCAGCTCCTCCCTATATCAGAGAGGGAGGGAAGGGCAGGGTAAGGTGCTATGGAACACGTGACCGCAAGTGGCCTAGGCCGCGAGCAACACAACCGTGGTAGGGCCCCACGAACCAAGCTGTACCAATACATGGAACAAGCACCTAGGCTAGCCTAACACCCTAAATAATAATAAAAATACATCGAAAGGTGGAAGAGACACTTTTAGTAAAAGAGAAAGAAGCCCAGGAGGAGGCAGACTGTTCCAAGAAACAGGAGCCTACTCGGAGCCAGCGATAGCCGATGTAGAGCAAGAGCCGGGATGCTGGGCCGGAAATAATAATAATAGCCCTAAATACCAAGCTAAGAGAATGGTAGGAGGGCTGAACTAGCTAAAACAAAAACTCGATGTAAAACAATGAATGTGATAACGTAAGCCCATAAGTATAAGAAGTCCCAGTATGGAGGACCGGGAATTCTTACGAGGCGGCATGGCCGCCACGAGACAACCGGGGAACCGTATATGACCTATTAAGAGGAAAATACTGGTACCCGGAAGATAAAAATACGGTAAAATGTTACTTATGAGTTACTTAACTTAGCCGTGGCAATTGCAGAGCGTTCCATCGTAGATAGTACGAATAAATCCAAGAAAACACAAGCACAAGAAAATGGCGACTTGTCGCTGGTGCTAAAAATTAAGGATGACCGCTAGGGGCGCTGCTGTCCGTGGCGTCCTCTAGTAGTAGTAGTAGGGGCTGCATCGCCCGTTGGTATCAGCTCTCTCTTGGGGGGATTCTGATAGGGAAGTTCTAATTGGTGTTTGTCTCGTGGTAGTGTTCCACACTCGCCCCTATATCATACCGACACTTCTTTTTAAGAGTGAGCGAGTCAGTTTTACTGACATTTTCTTAATTTTGTTTTTCTCTGGTAATTTTAGGCTAATTTTACCTAGAAAGAATGATATTAAGGATACTTTCATAGGCCGACACGAGCTGAGCCCAGAAATATATATATATATATATATATATATATATATATATATATATATATATATATATATATATATATATATATAAGATAAACTGCCTCGAAGGAAAAATAAACGAAGGAGTCTGCAAGATCTTTTGACTTTAAAAGTCCTTTACTGAGCAGATACTGACATAGATACGAGAAAAAGACAATACAAGAAGGTTTTGTATAACTGACAGATAGGGATTATAAAGGGATAAGTACCTAGAATCCGACACACCTGGAAGATAAGAAACCTTCCCAAACAAGCATATCTTCCAGGTGTGTCGGATTCTAGGTACTAATCCCATTCCCTTTATAATCCCTATCTGTCAGTTTATACGAACCTTCTTGTATTATCTTTTCTCGTATCTATGTCAGTATCTGCTCAGTAAAGGACTTTTAAAGTCAAAAGATCTTGCAGACTTCTTCGTTTATTTGTTTCCTTCGTGGCATTTATCTTTATTTAAGGATTTATCACGTTCCTAACTTTCGTGATTCAGTATACATATATATATATATATATATATATATATATATATATATATATATATATATATATATATATATATACATGGCAGCTGTTTTGTTAGCAAATTGCTCTGGAATGACTTTCTTCCTCCAGGCTTTAAAAAATCTGTTGATCAATTTACTTGTAGAAAATCTGTCTCTCAGTAAGTATAACCTTCAGAAAGAAAAAATATAGATTTCTCAAATGTTGTTGGATTTATTGTGCTTATGAGTTTCTGTTGGGTTATTTGTGAGTTGTTGTGGTTGTGAGTTGTTGATGGTTGTTGTTGTTGTTGGTGAGCTGTTGTGATTTCTTGGTGTTGTTAGTGGGTGCGAATGTGTGTTGCCTTTTATGTTGTCGTTTTTTTTGTGTCGTTGATTGTTTGTGCAGTGGTCTTTCGTGTGTGTTGTTGATCCTTGTGTTGTTGTGTTGTTGAGTGTGGTTGTAGTCCTTGTTTGTTTGGTGTATTGGTGAGTTGTGGTGTAGTCCTTGTTTTGTTTAGCTGTTTTGGTTGTGTTTCTTGTTTTTTTGTGGAGTTGTGGTCCCTGGTTGTTGTTGATTGTGGGGTTGTGATTCTTGCTGTTGTCTTTGTTGTTGGTTGTGTGTTACGATGGCCGTATTCCAGTGGACAGTACAGCTCCTCGCCCTGAGTATGTCAAGAAGTAGTTGATAAGTACATGTGTTTTGAGTTTTTGTTTTTGGGTTTAAAATCCCGCCACATTATTCATTGGCGCCCAACGTGGGGCAGTCGGTGTGGCAGCTACAGGACGGTTGGTGTGGTGGGTTGTGTGACTGGTGAAGGAAAATGAGTGCAAAAAGTTTGACTGAAATGGAGAGGCGAAGGAGGAGTTGCGGTTGGCAAGGGAAGCTAAGGAAAGATTGGAAGTGGAGAATGAGAGGTTAAGGGTAGAGTGAGTGAGGAGCTGAAGAGCGAGTTAGAGAAATGAGAGGAATGCTAAGGAGTGCGAAAGTGAAAATGAAAGAAGAGGTGAAAGGAGCGGAAGAGAGAATGGTTGAGAAAATGGATGACAAATTCAGAGTAATGATGAATGCAGTACAGGAGTGTAGGAAGAGTAGAGGGTCAGATAGTTGTGAGTGAGAGCAGCAGTGTTACGGTGGTAAGCCAGGACACAAGAAGAGTGAATGTTGGTGGCCGTTGGGAGCATGCTTTGGGTGTGGGCAAACGGGGCATTTAGTGAGTGAGTGTAAGAAAGATAGGGGTATTAACCCTTTAACGGCGATTGGATGTATTAAACGTTGATATAAATTGTCTGTTGGGTGCCGATTGGATGTATGGTACGTCGATATAAAAAATGTTTTTTTTTAAATTTGCGGAAAAATAGTTATAGGCCTACTAGGCCAAAACTTTTGAATCATGCACCTTGGGGGATGCTGGAGCTCACAGATCAAGGTGTTGTTTTGTTTACAATCGTTACCCAGGCGCGCAAGCGCGAATTTCTTTTTTCTTGCACTAAAAAGCATCTGCGACACTTCTCAGAAATTATTTCGTCACTTTGACATAATTTTGCGCCATTTTATATTAGCCGTTACATGGAGTATTATATATGAAAATGTGCGCAATTTCATGTAGAATATAACTAAAAACAACTCATGGTTGTAGCTTTTATCAATTTTGAAATATTTTTTTCATATAAATAACGATGTGCCAAAATTTCAACCTTCGGTCAACTTTGACTCGACCAAGAAATGGTCGAAAAAACGACGCAATTGTAAGCTAAAACTCTTATATTCTAGTAATATGCAATCATTTACCTTAATTTTGCAACAAATTGGAAGTCTCTAGCAACAATATTTCGATTTATGGTGAATTTATGAAAAATGATATTGTTAAGATACAATAAAGTTTTATACATACTTACCTGGCAGCTATATACTAGCTATAGACTCCGTCGTCCTGACAGAATTCAAAACTCGCGGCACACGCTACCGGTAGGTCAGGTGATACCATTCCCGCCGCTGGGTGGCGGAATCCCAAACCATTCCCGTTTTCTGAGCCAGATTTTCTCTTACAACGTCTCCTGAGGGGAGGCTGGGTGGGCCCTTAATCGTATATATCTGCCAGGTAAGTATGTATAAAACTTTATTGTATCTTAACAATATCATTTTTATACATGCGACTTACCAGGCAGATATATACTTAGCTGATTGACACCTTGGTGGAGGGCAAGAGACAGCTATATATATAAACAAAATTCTAATAACGGGAAACAACAATTGTTGTAGGATATCAATCCTTGGTTCTTACCTGTTTGGGCTGAAGACTTCATGATTACTGTCATTTAGTCTGCCTGCCTCAAGAGCTTCAGTGAGGTAAATCACCTATGACCGAACAGCCCTTCTGGATCATGTCAATGGGGGCTAGCCCGTAGCCCGCTTACGCGACAGAACTGCATGGATCGTACCAATGGGGCTACCCGCTTACATGGCAGAGCCTGACTGTATCTTATCAATGGGGGCTAGCCCTCTTACATGACAGAGCTTTAGGCTTTACATAATGCACAACGAGGAGACCAAAAGTTAATCCCGACCACCTGACCTCTCTAACCTGTTAAATCTAAGAACTGAAAAGGGTTCTTCCATACCCTCTTACAGTCAACCATAAAAACCAAACACCATAATGTTAAAATTACTTAACCTAACTAATTAGGATTAACCTCAGCTCTCCTCCCAGCACTAAATAAACGCGGACACATATGCTCCCAGTGAAAAGCACTTCTCATAAGTAACTCTCACATCCTTTAGATAGTGAGAGGCGAACACTGAGTTACACTTCCAATACGTGGATTCAATTAGATTCTGAAGGGACCACGTTTTATGAAAAGCCATTGAGGTTGCTATGGCCTCACTTCGTGTGCTTTTACCCTGAGGAGTTTAAATTGTTCTTCACCACATTTAAGATGCGCTTCCTTAATAATGTCCTTTAATGAAAAACGTAAGGGCGTTTTTTGATATGGTCTTGTAGGATCCTTGACCGAACACCAAAGACTTTCCTGCATACCTCCCAAAAGAGACTTTCTTTGTAGATAAAATTTTAGCGCTCTTACTGGACAAAGGGTCTTTTCCTTTTCTTCCCCCGTAAGAGAAGAGAGTGCCTTCACTTCGAAGCTTCTAGGCCACGGTTTTGATGGGTTTTCGTTCTTGGCTAAGAAGAGAGGCTTAAAAGAGCAAATTGCAGCCTCCTTCTTAAACCCCACTCTGCCCTCTAACGCTTGAAGTTCACTCACCCTTTTTGCCGTGGCTAAGGCGAACAGGAATAGAGACTTCCTTGTCAAATCTCTAAAAGAAGAATTATTGGAATGTACGAATCTTTCAGACATCAGATAATGCAGCACTATATCCAAGTTCCAACTGGGATTTTTATTATTCTGACTTTTTGAGGTCTCGAAAGACCTAATAAGGTCATGTAGATCATTATTGTCTGACACATCCAGACCCCTATGCCTAAACACCGAGGCCAGCATACTTCTATACCCCTTGAT
Organism: Macrobrachium nipponense; assembly: GCF_015104395.2. Taxonomy (NCBI): domain Eukaryota; kingdom Metazoa; phylum Arthropoda; class Malacostraca; order Decapoda; family Palaemonidae; genus Macrobrachium; species Macrobrachium nipponense. The sequence goes on along the minus strand of NC_061110.1, from coordinate 62,318,766 downwards.
CGTAGATACAGCTAGGCCACACTTTCTTCTAAGGTAAAGAAGAAAATTTGCAATGTCGGTTATAGAGGTACTGGAAGAGGATAGCTCATGCGTCCTGCACCATCTTCTAAACACTTCCCACTTCGACTGGTACACCCGTAATGTGGAGGTCTCCTGGCTCTTGCGATTGCTTTTGAAGCTTCGCGAGAAAACCCCCTCGCTCTAACGAGTCCTTCGATAGTCTGAAGGCAGTCAGACTTAGAGCGGGGAGGTTTTTGTGATACCTGTCGAAGTGGGGTTGTTTGAGAAGATCGCTCCTTAGAGGGAGCGATCTGGGAAGATCCACTATCCATTCCAGCAACTCTGTCACCCAATCTAGGGCTGGCCAAAAGGGAGCGATCAAAGTTAATCTCGTTCCCTCTGAGGAGGCAAACTTTCTTATTACTTCCCCTACCAGTTTGAAGGGGGGAAAAGCGTACCCGTCTATTCCCTTCCAGTCCATGAGGAGCCCGTCTATCGCTATTGCTCTTGGATCCGCGATGGGGGAGCAATAATTCTCCAACCTCTTGTTCCAGTTGGTTGCGAACAAGTCTACGTTCGGCCTTCCCCATAACCCCCACCTAAATGATCGCACACTTGAGGGTGGAGAGTCATTCGGTGGGGAGTACTTGGTCTCTTCTGCTTAGCAGATCCGCTCGAACATTTCTCTCTCCCTGAATAAATCTCGTTAGAAGAGAGATCTGCTTCTCTTGCGCCCAAAGCAACAACTCCCTCGCTGTCTCGTAAAGGGAGAATGAATGAGTTCCCCCTTGCTTCCTGATATATGCTAGGGCTGTCGTGTTGTCTGAATTGACCTGAATGATCGATCCTAATATCTGTTCTTGAAAAGTGCAAGAGAGCTAGGTGAATGGCTTTCAGTTCTTTTTTGTTTATGTGCCAGGACACCTGAGCTCCTTCCCAGGTCCCGACACTTCTTGCGAATCCAACGTTGCTCCCCACCCTACGTCCGATGCGTCTGCCAAACAACGCTCGGAGAGGGCTCTTTATGTGCAATGATATTCCTTGACCGAGTTTCTTCGGATCTAACCACCACCGAAGATCTTGTTTGACCTTGTCCCGTTATCCTGAATGACTCTTCGAGGTCCTGGGAACTTTGATCCCAGTTCTCCTTCAGATAATACTGAAGGGGTCTTAGGTGCAGTCTACCTAGGGAAAACGAACTGCTCCAACGAGGAAATGGTTCCCAGCAAACTCATCCACTCCCTCGCGGAACAATGTTCTTTCCCTAGAAATCCCGACACCTTTGTAAGGCAGCGTTCTATTCTCTCTGTTGACGGAGACGCTAGAAAACCCCGAGAATCCATCCGAATCCCCAGATAAACTATGTTCTGCTGGGGATCCAGCTGGGACTTCTCGAGGTTGACTAGGAGTCCCAATGACTGCGTCATCTTTAATGTTATCGAAAGGTCCTCCAGACACTGTTGCTTCGACTTTGCTCGTATTAGCCAGTCGTCCAAATACATCGAGATTCTGATCCCCTCTAAATGTAAACCAATGAGCCACATTCCTTAGGATACCCGTGAAGGACTTGCGGGGCCGTCGAAAGTCCGAAGCAAAGCGCTCGAAATTGAAACACTCTTCCCTGTGACATGAATCTTAGGTATTTCCTTGATGCCGGATGAATTGGCACATGGAAAATATGCATCTTGAAGGTCCAGGGATACCATCCAGTCCCCTGGACGAAGAGCAGAAAGTACAGAGGAAGAGGTCTCCATCGAGAACTTCTTCTTGATCACAAAGACGTTCAACGCACTTACGTCCAGAACCGGCCTCCACCCGCCAGAGGCTTTTGGTACCAGGAATAGACGGTTGTAGAAAACCTGGTGAATGGAGATCTTGAAACCGGTTCTATTGCCCTTTTCTGCAACATAAGTTCTACCGCTTGCAGGAGAGCTTGACTTCTTGACAGGATCGTTGTATCTCGCTGTTAACTACCTTGGAGTCTTTAAGGGAGGATATTCCCTGAAGGGATGAGGTATCCTCTCTCGAGGATCGAGAGGGTCCAGCTGTCCGCCCCTCTCTTCGCCCAGACTCTGGCAAATTTCGACAGTCTGGCGCCCCCCTACGCTATCTGGAGGACTTCTTCTTCATTTTTGCCTTCCCTGCAGGTCTATGGAAAGGTCTCCTCTGGTATCCGGTCTTCTACCTCTAAAAGGGGTTCTTGAGGAGGAAGAGGCTCCTCGAAAGGGCTGCTGAAGAGGTGTTTTATCCTCTTTTTGAAAAGGAACGCAGGCTTAAACCTCTTTGCTGACTGTGTCAGTAAATCCTGTGTGGCTTTTCCAGCTAAAGATTTTGCTACATCCCTCACGTGTCCTGTGGGAAAAGGTGGTTCGAAAGCGGCGAATATAGCAAGGCCGACCTCTGTAGAGGAGATACTGACTTGGACAGGAAAGACCCATACACTGCTCTTTTTCAAAACTCCCGATCCAAAAAGAGCAGCCACTTCCACCGAACCGTCCATCACCGCTCTGTCCAGACACGATAACACACTCGATAATTCTTCCATCGTGACAAATTCGGGATCTTGGGCTCTCTTCGCAAGGGCTCCCAAAGCCCACCAGTCATAAAATTAAATACCTCGAGCGTCCTAAAGAGTCCCTTTAGTAGATGGTCCAGTTCACACATCCCCCGCCCAAGTAGCCTTTGCTGATAGTAAAGCGCGCCTCCTTGAAGAATCTACTAAGGAAGCGTAATCTGCGTCTGCCGATGAAGGCAGTCCTAAGCCCATAGGTTCCTGGGTATCGTACCATCTTCCAGGTTTACCCGTCAACTTTGAAGGAGGGCATGAAAAAACAGTCTTGCCCGCCTCTCTTTTATTCTTAAGCCATTCTCCAAATCCTTTGAACGCTTTTTTCATACTAAGGGCTGGACGCATTTTTACAAATGAGGATGCCTTTGGAGACTTCGTGCTCGATAGCAAAGATCTGGAGAGGGCGGATCCGCTGGTTGAAGCTTATCTCCGAACTCCTGCAACACAACAAGGACAATCTCTTATAATCAGAGACTACTACATCCACAGGTAATTCTTCATCCGAGACTTCTTCTAAGTCTCCGGCTGCCGGGGATCCTTTCGGAGAAGAGCGGTTCTTAGTTGTCGAGGGACTTCTGTCGGGGTTTAAACGAAGAAGAACGTCGTCCGAGTGACAAATCCTTGCTACCACAAGGGCGCAATCGAGTTCTTAAAATCACGAGATCTTCTCTCAGGCACCTGTTTCCTACCAGGTGAAGGGCTTCTACTCTCCGAAGAACTCATTAAAGTGCGAAGGGGTCTTACTCTGACCTAAGCTCGTACAAGGCGCCTGGCGCCTACTCGACTCCTGACGCCTGCTCGACTCCTGGCGTCTGCTAGACTCCTGGCGCCTACCCGACTCCTGACGCCTGCTCGACTCCTGAAGCCTGCTTGATTCCTGGCGCCTGCTTGACTCCTGGCGCTTGTCATGACTCCTTGTAGGCTCTTGACGCCTCTCACAAGACTCCTGGCTTCTGTAAGGCTCTATACGCCTGTAATATTCTTGGCGCCTACTAGGCTCTGTCAACTCTATGTTTCTCACAAGCTCCTGCTCTTAGGCTCTTGACGCCTATCTGATCCTCAGAAGAGGAGTCCGACTCCTGACTTCTCCTAAGAGACGTAGCTGACCGCTTGCTCTGCGAGCGGCTACCGCTGGGAACTTTCTTCCTATAGATAGGAGAGGATCGTTTAAAGGGAGAACGAGAGAGTCTCTCCGGAGACGAGCGCCTGCTAGAGTGAGAAACTTCTCTCCTACCAAGAGAAGACAATTTTGATCTCTTCACTGGAAGGGAGGAGTCTTTCCTTCGAGACGAATCCTTATGTAGAGCGCCTACCAAGGAGGATATTTGCTCCTGTAGATTAAGCAGGAAAAGCTTTGTGTCGGATCTTTAGCGGCGCTGGAGACGGTTTCTCGCCTCTTACTAGTCGAAGGAAAATCCTCTGGAAATCGCTCTGGGCTTGAATCAAAAGCGTCTCCTTTCGGCGCTACCCACGATCTCTTCAGAGGACGAGACTTCGAAGCAGAGCTCATCCACGCCTGGACGAGGAGGAGTCCGACGCAGAAAAACACTCTTCCAGGATGCCTTTTCTACGGCTATCCAAGGCAGCCTGGGTCGTTACTTCAGGGTCTGCCGAAGGGACGCCTGATCGTTGGGGATGCTCCACATCCTCCCTGCGGCTTTTGACATTCCTCCTCCCCTGGTCCTGGGAGTTTGGAAGCGGTCTAGGCCTAGGAGCAAATGCGGAGCCGATCAAGACGCCCCCCTACCACTGCACTGGGGTCACTGTATTCACTGACACTCTTACCTTGTGTTTCCATGGCTTTAAGCTGCTCCTGAAGCTCCCTGATCGAGGATCTCATTTTTTTCCATTTCTGAAAATGAACCCTTAGATTCAACACAGGGAGAAGGGGCTGAGGTTATGGGAGAAACATCATCTGGTTTGTTAATTTCTGATTCAGGCTCAAAAGAACAAGATCTACTGGAGCTTCTAGCTGACGCTTTCCTAGCTCTATCCTTCTCTCTTTTCTTAATATAAGAAGCTAAATCCTTCCATCCTTGCTCCGAAAGCCCTTCACATTCAGTACAAGTTCTATCAACCGCACATTCAGAACCTCTACATTTACTACAAAGCGTTTATGAGGATTGTACCTCTGCTTTAAACAACCTAGTTCTGCATTCTTCCCTTGCACAAACCCTAAACTTAGGAGTTACTTTAACTTCAGCCATCTTAATAGAAAAAACCAAATCCAAATCCTAATCCAGTCCAAAATAAGCGTATGCCAATCCCGAGAATAAACAAGAGTACTTCACCAAATGAGTCCAAACCAATTCTCGGCAAATGAGCAGAATTCCAATCAGGAGAGACCAAACAACAGTTGTTGCCGGCCTCAGCGACAGAGAAAAATCTGGCTCAGAAAACGGGAATGGTTGGGATTCCGCCACCCAGCGGCGGGAATGGTAGATCACCTGACCTACCGGTAGCGTGTGCCGCGAGTTTTGAATTCTGTCGGGACGACGGAGTCTATAGCTAAGTATATATCGCCCGGTAAGTCGCATGTTATAAAAATATTTCCTTACATCCGCGCGGTAACTCTTCCGAAAAAATCATAAATTTTTTCGTCCGATTGTTGTAATGTTTGCACCATTTAAATTAGCCGTTACATAAAGTTTTATATATATGAAAACGTGCACAATTTCATGTAGAATACAACAATAAACAATCCATGGTTGTAGCTTTTATCAGTTTTGAAATATTTTCTATAAATAAAAACGATAAATAGAAAAAATTCGTCCTTCGGTCAACTTTAACTCGACCGAAATGGTCGAAAACTGCAATTGTAAGCTACAACACTTACAGTCTAGTAATATTCAATCAATTACCTTCATTTTGCAACAAACGGAAGTCTCTAGCACAAATTTTTTATTTATGGTGAATTTTTGAAAACAGCTTTTTTTTCTTTTTTTTACATCCACGCGTTACAAATTCATGCATCATTTTGTGATAATATTTTTCTCGTGTTGCCTTGATCGTTTTACAATGTATTATATACCAAAGTGATCGCAACTTAGTGTACAATAAAACGAAAAAAAATCAACTCGTTAGCTTTAGCCGTTTTGCTTACAGCACGATTTGTATACAATTGATAAAGAAATTTTTTTTTCGCGTTTCGGCTGTCATATATCCCAATATTTATATATGATAATGATATTTTTTTCATTTCTGATGGTTGCATACTAAACTTCAGGCAATGACAAAAAAGGAGCCAAAAATGAACTCTTAATCTTGAAAACTAAGCGTGCTGTGATAAAAAAAAAAATTTTAAAAAAAAAACATTTTTCCGATTCAGCGCTCACTCGCGAACGCCGCTGGCATACGGGAGACAATTTTTAAAATACCGCTTCGGTGTTTAAGTGTTAAGTGTTACAGGTGTGGGCAGAAAAGGCATATAGTGAGTGGATGTCGGGGTACCCGTGTGAACGAGGTTTGCGGTAATTGTGGAAAGAGTGGGCATTATGCAGGGATGTGTGAGGAGCCACATGCAAAATGTGTTGAATGTGAAATGGAAGGTCTCGTGGCGAGTGTGTGTAGGCAAAAGAGGATGAGTCAGGTTGGGAATTTGCGAAACTAGGAGTTAAGGGGATTCAGTTGGGTGGGTCTTCTAGTGTGTGGATGAGTGAGTGGTTGAAAAAAAGTGAATAAAAATGAACAGAGTGTCATGAACAAATGAGTCTGGGAGATCGACAGTTAGTGTTAAATGAGTATGGAAGAAAGCGAATGAAAGTGAAAAGCGAGGACTGCATGATAGAGGTGTTAGTGTTAGGGTAAAAAATGGTGGATAAGGCGTGTAGTATGGATAACTTTGAGGGGAGGAAATGATACGTATAGCGTGTGTGGGTTTGAACTGTCAGGTCAGCAGGAAGGAATCAAGTTGTGAGGACGTGGTTGGC
>NC_061110.1:62302535-62310035 GCF_015104395.2 Macrobrachium nipponense | reverse complement strand
ATATATATATATATATATATATATATATATATATATATATATATATATATATAATATATATATATATATATATATATATATATATATATATGCATATGCATCCGTCCTTTAATATCTAATTCGCTCTACCTCAGAATTAATATATTTTCATTTATGTTTAACCGAAGGGTAGTTTTTTAGTCGATAAGAGATTTGCCAGCTCACAGGCGCGAACCATCGACACCTACAAATCCAGGAGGACAGTGAAGCTTTAAACCCAACCCGCGAATTAGATATTAAAGGACATTTGTAGCTCGATGTATGTATATGAATCACGGTAATGTGGTATGATATATATATATATATATATATATATGTATATATATATATATATATATATATATATATATATATATACATACATACATACATACATACATACATACACACATACACACACACAGTATGTCCCCTGTATTCGCGGGGATTAGGGACCACAACCACCGGTGATAAGCAAAATGCCATACTAAGCTGGTACCCCCATTACCCTTCACGTCAATATGTCAAAATGATCGACAGTTATGGGTACACCCCTCTCTTGCTAATCTACCAGAAAAAATTTGAATTTCACTGAATTATGCAAAAATCTTAGCTAATTAATTATATTATTACTATATTTTCTTAGTTATTGAAATACAAGAAGTTATAATTATAGAATGGAAAATATGAAAAAATTAATGACGAAGTAACTCATGTTTATCTACAGAACTATGTAAAACAAATAAACATACATGTTACCTATGTATGAAAAATCTCTCTTTTATCTCAGTGAGAGAGAGAGAGAGTGCTCACTGCTTCTGACAGTATACACAACGAATCTGACTTACAAGCTTTATAGAGTGTCATCAAGGAGAGAGAGAGAGAGAGAGAGAGAGCAGGGGTGGTTTGCTACAAGCTATGTGATTAGCTACTTCTACTCCTCCAGCCAATAGCGTGTTGACATGGAACCTTCAACACAGCAATAAAAAAATTGTAACAGGTACATATGTATGAATGCGCTCATTTGATGATGCCTTTTGTAAACTTTCTGGAGTTTTTATGTTAATGATACAGTAATTTATATTTCAGTAAATGATATATACAGTACTGAGAGAGAGAGAGTGAGAGAAAGAGAGAGAGAGAGAGAGAGATTAATATTATTTGAGAATTATTAAAACATTTTTATATCATAAGAAACGTATTTATGGTACAGTAATTCATATTTCATTAAGAGAGAGAGAGAGAGAGAGAGAGAGCAAAAACACAGCTCATATACCAGACAGCACATACAAAGAGCATCCGAGCTACAGGCTTTGTGATTGGCTACTTATAACTCTTCCTGTCAATCAGCATCGGGAAAAGTTGGTATCCTGCTGTGTGATTGGCTACTCAAATCATAACAGCCAATACTGTGTCATTATGGAGAGAGAGAGAGGGGGGGGGGTGTGTGTGAACTGATATGTTTACATCAGTGTAAAAACAATTACAAATGTCAGGACAATACTTTTTTTTTTATACATATTACCATGATAGTTGATCAGTATAATAATTCAGTATAAATGGATTCTGTAAATGAAATAACATTTTATTGATATTTTGTTGTGTTTTTCATTAAAGGATATGTTTACTGAGAGAGAGAGAGAGAGAGAGAGAGAGAGAGAGAGAGAGAGAGAGAGAGAGAGAGAGAGAGAGAGAGAGAGAGAGAGAGAGAGGTTGAACTGAGTTATGTTGGCATAGTAAGGTGTTTTGTGATTTTGAGAAAAAGGTTATGAAAAGTATTAGTCTTGTGATGAAATAAGTTTCCTTTTATAAGAGCCTATCACCTTCTAAGGAATATAGTTCACAATATTATTTGTTAATTGAAAAAATGTGATATCTTATGCTGCACTTTAATGATTGGGATATTAAGGAGATTTGTGGGTGAAGTAGCTACTGGATGGAGATGAGGCATCCAAAGATATAAGTTGGTGATGATCAAGAATGAAATTTTCATTATGAACGTTCAGAATATACCTTAACAGTATTTCTTATGGGTGGTGAAAGGTTATACATCATATGAAATTGTATTCAGAATCTTTATTTTTCATTGAAATGCTTCAGTGTCTCTTTCCTAGCTTCCTTAACATTTAAGTGTTATGATATGAGGTTTCCAGAATTAAGTTTAATTCAAAGAAGACTCGGAACACAGATACTAACATATCCTTCAGCTTTCACGGTAACAACAGGCCTCGCACACTGGGAAACTATCTTAAGAAGTCGTGCAATAGGTAAGTTTTATCAAAATAGACACTTTTCAGTAGCCACTCAGCTTATCAAACCTCAGCTATTCAGTATATATCACTTATCACCGACATTATTATGATAGTTTATTTATTCATTTTTTTGCCTGATTACTTTTTTCTGAAATAATGCATTGTGTGGATATATATCTCGAATTGAATGATGATTGTAAAGAACAGGTTAGTTTATGCTATAAATTTTATGGAATTGTTTGTGGTTGTGGAATATCGAAAATGTTCAGGCATAGGGTATGCTATAAGGTGTTTATTATTTTTAAAAATTTCCCAATTATTATATGGCCAGACTCCTGAAGCATATGATGAGCTGATGAGCTATTGTGCTTATAGTTAGCTTACATTCAAGATCTTCTTATCTTCTTTCTATATTTCCTGAGAATTAAAGAAAGCAGATAGACAATCATCGCTATGCATTAGTAGATAGATCCTCAAGTTTCCAGCAGTGACTACGCTCAGTATTCTTGTACCTGCATTGCAGAGCGGTGCATCTGTCGTATGAGTAGTGCTACTAGCTGGCTGTAGCATACAATTTCACCGCATTTTCTCTGTGAAGTTCGTCTTCATTCTTTTCTCTCTCATATTGTTTTTATTTCACACATGCAATAAAATGATTAGTCTATTTCCCCATTGTTTTGCTCTGAGAGGGATCATTACTGATCAGTTTCGGAAATACTGATCATCCTTTTCCAACCTTCAAACCCATCTGATATTTTCGCTACAATTTTGTGACAAGTTTGCTAGCATTGTTTTTGAAGAAAGGAATTTGTGCCGATACGCTTAAGTCTTTTAGGTTTTTAGGTTGTCAATTGTTGCAGTATTTATCTTGGTAGTTAAGTTTGACAATCCATTGTGAATTTTTTTTATTTATTTACTTAGTCTATTTTTATGCCGGAAGGGAAGAAATATGTAATTTAGATCTTTCTGTTGTATAGGTTTTTGAAGTAATTCTTGCAATATTCATTTTTGTCACCAAATTAACACAGTTCACTTGTATAATAACTTTTCTTTCTCCTCCTATCATTGGTAGTCAGCGTTGTTCTCCCCTTCCCCTTCTGCTCGTCTACAGTGGTCGTCAGAACTTGGAGACTTAGATCCCTCATCTTCTTCAAAACTAATTTTTGTTCATAATGGCTTTGTAGAATATTTTTTCTATAATCAATTTAATTTTCAGCAAATTCTTTAGTCTTGGCATCATGTTCATATGTGAGTTCCATCACCTTGTAGTTTTAAAATCCTTCAGTTCAGAGAGGAATTGGCAGTGATCTGGTGTGACGTTGTGTGACCTTTAACACATCTGTTCCTGTTTGTGCTGCTGCTGTAGTGATTTGGGAGTATGAGTGCCTTCCTGTTTCCTCTTGAGGCAGTAAGTGTACCATTGCCAGTTGAAGACCTTCCTTTGGCTATCCAATCGCCAGGATTTGCTTTGCTCTTTCTTGAAGGCATGCTGGGACTCCTCTTCCTCAAGTAATGTGATTCAAGTTTATTAGTAATTAATATAAGGAACACTGATTGGATCTGTTCCAAGTGAAGATTCTTGTAAAGAGAATAATTCTGGCCCATGACAGAACAGCTGGAGCATCAAAAGTAACCCTAACTGTGATCAAGACCACAGTTGCAGTCTCAACTGGATCTTCTGCAGATTGCATAGAAACCTGGAAATTTCAACATTTTCAAATAGAAACTGAACTGATCACACTGGGACTTCAGCGACACAGTCATGCCAGCTTTATGATCTTGAGGGTACTGAATAAGTGTTGCATTATCTTGACAAAGGTTATGCAGTATAAACCTTGGTGGTCAGTTTGAGTAATTTCATTGTTCTGGTTTTTGAGTCAAGGATGAAGAGGATTTTGTCCTTGTCTTGATCAGGTTGCATGAATGCTGAACCTAAGAATCCACTCATGCCTGTGTAGTAATGAGTGATGTCACCTATCCTTATTTCCTAGGTAGGAATTGTAACATATAGATTATTGTAAGACTTAAGTCTTATGAGAAAAATTTGCTTCTAAAAATTATGTATTCAGATTGTAAAATGTATGCATTTTTTCCTTTTTAGTTGCTTTAGTTTTAGTAGTACCGGTAAAATTTTGTTTAATTGTTTGATTGCATAAAAGTTTGTATAAGTTTACAAAGATTTTCTTTGCAGAAACGCAATGTTATGTAATTGCAGCCGCACAGACTGGACAACATAATGAAAAGAGATCATCTTATGGTCATTCTTTGGTAAGTAATATGTAAAGACTCAGGTATGCACAATTAAATGCAGCATGTAGAGCTTGACATATATTGCATAAAAAAGACTATCATCAGTTGAAACAAGTCAGTTCTCTCTACTTTTTAGTATCTGTTTTCACAACAGAAGTATTTGCAGCATGACCACCAATTAAGATTATAAAATGGATACCATTAAGCAATTTTTAGTTCCAATGACTCTTAAAGAAGTTTAGATATCCTTCCAAACTAAAGTTCAACAGATTAAGGTTTTGTTCCACAAAATGTGTGCATCAGGCATAGATGTATAATGTTAACAGTATCCCTCTACACTATTTAGGCATTAAGGGAAATCAAGATTGTAATAAAGCAGCTAAGGCCAGCATTCCTTTGATCTGTCAAACACTGTCTAGCTACATCTAGCGGCGAGTTTTTAATAATTTCTAAACCCGTCATCCTTAATAAATTGTATATTTCATGGTGTAATGACACTTTATTGGGTTGTGATGTTCCTTAAACAAGGCGCCATAATGAAGTCTTTTTATCTTCTTCGAGTTGGTCACACTCCTTTATCCCTTGGGATAACTCACAAAACCCAGTCTCAAAATGCAGGTCAACACCAACTGCTAAAAGTGGTGGGAATGGCCTATTAAAAACCAACAACAGACACTAAGTCTTGGAAGTAAATCCCTTAAGACACATCGTCAGAACGCTTCAATTTTATCAATTTTCTTTTTACCTTTTAAAAATGTGCATTTATTAGATAAAATATAATTTACCTATTAAAAACAGACTCTCTGGACCATCCCTGGAATGGTAACACAATGATCTTGGTAAACTTTTCAATGATATTAACAATATTATATATAGTACAATTGTTAAAAGTTCTGTCTGCATTACATCTGTCTCAAGAGATGCTTTCAAAACTGATCATACTCCGATGAAAGAGTTGTCACCCTGATAACCTAAATGCAAGCAAACTTTACTTACAGATTGTAGATCCTTGGGGTAAAGTATTAAGTGAAATTTCTGAAGGCACAGGCATTGCTGTTGCAGACATTGATTTAAGTTACTTAGAGAAAATTAGAAAGGACATGCCTGTTGTTAGACATCGACGCTCAGATTTATACCATCTCTATGAACTACCACAGCCGGGTAGCTTAAGGTAAGGAATTTTTAATCAGAGTACTTTTTATGAATATAGTTGTGTATTTTTAACATACATATACGTTATTAATGTTGGAAACGATGTAAGTAAATATCTGCAGATCAAGTTCTGCAATGGCTGATGAGGATTGTTTATCACTAAGGAATTCTTTGCAGAGTTTGTGATATCTTACCCATGCCCTCCTCACATGTCAGTTACAAATTTGGAAGTGTGTCTGTTCCTGGGTCTTGTGTCTTTCTGAAGTCATTACATTCACAGGCATTTGTGAATAAAAAGCCAGTTACTCCTGGACGTATCCTTTATGCAGCTGTTTTTTGTTGTTGTTGATTTCCTTTTCTTTATATTTCTACCTATTTTTTATTTTTATTTCACTGTGTGATTTTCTTGTCAAACACTATCTTTGTATACGTTCAGTATAGTTTAATACTATTACAAAATCAATAATTTTTTAAATACTTTACCGTTGCTTTTTATATACTTTTCATTATGCATTTAATTTGTTCCCATGCAAATACAAACCTTCTGTCTATACAGTGGGGGAAATTCTCCTGTGCAGCTAGAAAGCGTTTAAGAAAGGTTTAACATAATACGCTGAAGGTATGGTGGAGTAATACATATTTTCATCCAGTGGGGTCAGCAAGTGGGACTGCCTGTATATATATATATATATATTATATATATATATATATATATATTATATATATATATATATGTATGTATGTATATATATATATATATATATATATATATATATATATATATATATATATATATATATAAATATATATATATATATAATATATATATATATATATATATATATATATATATAGCCCCCCTCTACAGCATAAACTAATATTGATATAGACAAAAACAAAAGTAATTCAGAACAGGTATTTATTGAAGTTTCTCTCTGAGTATTTAATATTTTGTGTGCCCCCCATCTGCCTGTACCACAGCCTGCATTCTTGAGGAGTATGATTTCAGCAAATTGCAAAAAAGCTGAGACTCAAACTCCATTTCCCTGAGCACTTCGGTCACCTCTCTTTGCAGGTCGCCGAGGCTTGGTATACCATCACAGTTCACTGTGCATGCTTCAACACGATCCTTTAAGATACTACCAATGTTTTCATGCACATTAAGGTCAGTGGAGCTACCTGTAAATTCCCTTGATGAGAAGAAATTGATAACACTGTTTTGAAGCAGCTCCTGTGTCTAAAGGACCTTGAAACATGGTGCCTTATCATGCAAAAATGTGACTTCTTCAACAGATAACCATTTTCAGGGTCTTTGAGGAAAGGAATTACTCCACCAGTAAGCACAGTTTCTCTGAAGTATATTCGCTATCCCATGACTGTCCTTTATCTTTGATGATCCACATTAACCGTTAGGCTGTGAAACAGAAAAATTCCCTAACATTCAGGAAATTTCACAGTTTGGCAATAGCGCACATCATCGCTGAAATCATCCAACTTTGCAGCCCAAATGATGTCATTTTTATGATTTGGCTTCCTGACTGTGTGAATGAAGAATTCATCTGATGCGTCAATATGGAGAAAGTCAGCTTCATCCCAATCTTTAAGAAATGAACCACAAAACCATGCACGGTCTTCTCTCTGTTGCTGAGTGATGTTGGGCTTGCTGATAACATGAAATGGCTTGATACCAGATTTTTTCAACTCACGATATACAGCACTATAACTTCTCTTCTTTCTCCTTTTTGTTTCTAGTTCAAGCGCCAATTTTCATAAAGACTTTCTTGGTCTACCCACTGCCTCACCTATGATGTCTTTTGACTCCTGAGAA
>NC_061110.1:62217535-62297535 GCF_015104395.2 Macrobrachium nipponense | reverse complement strand
GTTCTCTGTATCTCATAGGCCGCTGTTCGAGTGTGGATGTCTTGAAACATAAGTGGTGGAAAACTAATAAATCTCAGTGTTTTTGCTTGCTGTAACAACCCAGATTTGGATGACTGCTTATGACTAGTAGTTTCCCAAAATGAGAGCAGTTCAGAAAGCTAATTCCACGGCTTATTTAAATTTTGTTAGTAATTACAGTCCTCATCACGCTGATTGGCTGAGCTCAGTACTGCCAGAGATAATCCTGATGTTGCTGCCCTAAATTTCTCCACTAGTATTTCTGATTGTGTCCAATTAATTAATGAACTCACACTCCAATCTGACAAACGTCTTGACCTTGCATTCACAGATGTTACAGGAATTGTACCTTGTGGAGTAGGTTTGTCAGTTGGTTCATCTGATCATTGTATGGGGATAGATCTGGTTGCTTCTGATGTTAACTTTTGAAGAAAGGTATACTGGAAATCCCAGGCTAATAGGAAAAGTTTTCACAGTGACCTTAATGAGCTCAAGTTAAGTGATATTTATAGAGGTCTGAGTATTGTTGAGTATTTAAATGATCACCTCAAGACTATTATCGAGAGAATTCCTTCTAAAATCATCAAGTTTCTTCTTAAAGGTAAGCCACGGTTTAATGCTGCCTGGAAGCTTGCCTACCATGAAAAACATGAAGCTTATCTTTTATGGTGAAACAATCTATTGGACTTTATGTGGTGTAATTCCATTGAGTTTAGAACTCAAGCTCAGGTTGTCTATGAGAGACTTTATAATGAGGGTGTTAAAGAGAATATTATTATTACTCAAATCACAGCCTTAATCATTTGGATCAAGCACACAGGGCTTCTAAATTCAGTTCATTTGAAATAAGTAACAGGGGGTAATAGGAAGTATTAGGTATTAGAAAATAAAAAAATAATTAATTAACAACATTATAAATGAATGGTTTAAAATATGATTAAATTTAAGGAAACAGTCTTTGCCTCCAGTCGTGATGCCATAATTGGTAGTCTACCCTCAAGTCATCACTGGAGTTGGTTCCAGCAAACCCCCTCATATAGTATCAAATGGAACTGCTGTATATTACCTTAACTCCCTAAAAAGAAGGAAGAACTTGTGGCTCAAGACTTGTGAGGAAACAGTGTGGTAAATCCTCGGTCATGCTTTCCAGAGCATAAGTTGTGTTCAAAGGGCTTCAGGTTTAGAGACGTCAAAACTTTGCTTCTGGCCTTGACAGTAATAGTGGCATAGACCCTAAAGGGATATTTTCCATCTTGTTTCAAGAAGACTGCTGATTTCATTGATCCTAGGATTGCTGTTATTTACAGATTAGTTGGATTTGCAAGTTTTCCTTCTATTTGGAGGAAGGGAAACATTGCTGCATTACCTAAGAGACTCGGTCCAAACTCAAGAGTGAAAGCCAATTTCAGTTTTATTTAAGGATTTGAGAGTTGCTCTCTAGCATTCTTGTAGGTTTACTACCAGCAGTAAATTTTGGGTTTCTTAAAGGCCTTGGTATTGTGATGCACTCTTGTCAATATCTACTGCCTTGCAGAGTGCTCTTGATGAGGGTGCAGACGTATGCATGGTCGGTCTAGATTTTAGTTCTGCCTTTGACTGCATGTAATCATGGAGCACCCATCTTCAAGCTAAGATTGTTGAAAATTGGTGGACCTTTTATTAGTATTTTAAATGAATTTTTGATAGGCAAAACCCAAAGGGTGTGCGTTAATGGCTTAACTGATTGCTTATGCCAGTGATGCTACCCTTCTATATATTATTCTTTCTCTATTCCTTAGGTCTGTGGTTGCAGAATCTTTGATTAGAGATTTCGAATGTATTCATGTGTGACTTAGAATTTAGGACATGGAGCTTAACCCTTCTAAAGCTCAAAGCATGATCATTAGTTGACCCAGTATACATGTCTTTGCATACGATTTACATTAGAATAGTATGGCTTTGAATGTCAGTGACTCTTAACAATTTTTATGTAACTCTTGATAAGGAATTGACTTTTGAGGAACAAACATGTAAAATTTCTTCCTATTTCTCAAAACACTGTTTTCTTAAGGAAACTTTTTGGAATTTTTTCAGGAAGAAGCTATTATGGCTAAGTGGTTTAACTCTTTTCTTCTTCCTTGTTGGAGTGCCTTTCTCTATTGTGGTCTTCCGTTGCTGACTCTTATCTCAAACTCTTGGATAGAGTTTGTCATCAGTCATGTTTATTTTATCAGCTATTAATGTAGACTCATTGCATGGACGTAAAGTAAGTTCATGATGTATGTTCCATAAAATGTTCTGCAATTATAAATGTTTTCTGCTCTCTTCTTTACCTGAATTAACTGTTTTTGCTCACAACATTTATGATGCTGCTGCTGCTGCAAACAGTGTGCTGTCTTTTAGCATCAGGTTTAACATGACTTAGTTTGGTACAGCTAAAATGTGGAATAGTTTGTCTTGTGCGGTTGTAGAATTTTCTGCTCTCCGAAAACTTAAGTGATGAGCAAATCCATTCCTGCTTTTTACTGATGTCTCCTGAGTTTTGCATGTATCAATTATATCTTTTATTCTCATATTTATTCATTTATCCCCCTTTCCTGTAATTTGTCTCTTTTTGTTGATTGATTTCATTCTCGAGCCATTTTTTACTTATATAGAGTGTTGGCTCTGCCCATTAGGGTTTTGAGCTGAAGACTTAGAGAAAAAGAGAAAAGTAGTCAAAATCACTGGCAATAGTAAAGCTTGTGACTTTATTTCACATTTGTTTGATAAGTTTGATGTTGATTCAGTTTGAACCAACAATATTCAAACTTTGTGTTTGCTGCTAAGAAGTGTAGAGCTCTGAAATGTCTTGCAATGTTATTTAAATTTATCCTTAACTAAAAGACAGATGTTCTTGTAACACCAGAAAGACCTGCTAAAAGGTTTCTAGATTTAACTGCAAGTGAAATTTGTGACTTGGTCCAGTTAACACAAATAGCTCTTGAAATAATCATTCAGGAATATGAACCAGAGAGTATTCAAGTAGCTCTCCAAGACGGTCCAGCAGCTGGTCAAACCATTGAGGTAAGCTATAAGAATTTTTGTCTCAGTGAAGTTATTATGAAGTAAAATGCTAATTATATTTCATTTTTATGATGGTTCATATTCAAAGTAATTATATGATCGTGTTGTGTTCATACAGTTCACAAGTCTTGGTAACTAATTAGTAGAAATTGCTGATTGATATGAGTGAAGTAATACTCTAAGATTATTGAGGATCACAAATGAGAGCCCTAATCCCACCTGTCAACAGTTCTATCTTCTTGACTTAATGCGCAATGAGCCTACTGAGAGCACACTTGTGTCTACTTTAGCATAATATTTGGTATTGCTGCAGTGACAGCGGAAAGCTACTACCATATTGACCCAACAGCATTACAAGTATTTTAATTTCTTCTTACATGTATATATTTGTATGTAGAACTTTGTCGCCTTTTAGACAATATATATTTTATCATTGTATGTACCTTAAGTCTCTTGTTAATTTTACTTGATTGGCTGTTACAAACACAAATTGCTGTCACTCATCGTGTGGGTTGCGAGACCTGGGATTGGGCACCATGTTTCTATCTGCATGCTGCTATGTATACCCTTTGCCCAGGTGATAAATCAGTTAGTACCCAGTTCTGTCTTCTTTGACCTCACAACTGGTGACCCAAGAAGTGACGGTAAACACAGGGGTTTTGGCTTTGCCATTAACGAACTCACTACGGCAGCTTTACCTTCAGAAGGTCTTTAATGAAACCATATGGCGACAAAGTCTAGACCTCTGAAAGCTCCTTCCTCGGAGAACACCCACGGCACTAACGAACTAAGTACAGCGTACCTTCTTCAGGTACATTCTGGCATTCTCGAACGTTTTGCCCCTGCCATTTACAATTCATGTCGACCGTATTCAAAATCATTAATGGAACCACATGGCGTATAGTTTTGACTTCTGAAGAGCCTCAAACACCAGCAATGGACTAAATACGGGGCTTATTTCGTGTTTTGGTGTGAGTCAAAATGCCAGACATTGGGGTAGAAAGTTGTTCCGGAGACACAGATCCTCTGCATCCC
Organism: Macrobrachium nipponense; assembly: GCF_015104395.2. Lineage (NCBI taxonomy): Eukaryota > Metazoa > Arthropoda > Malacostraca > Decapoda > Palaemonidae > Macrobrachium > Macrobrachium nipponense. Next base: position 62,293,437 of record NC_061110.1, on the reverse strand, counting down.
CCTTTTGCCTTCGAATGTAGCAGTAACCCAGGCAATGAAACTGTCACCGTTCTCGCGGCAAAATATCACATCCTGGTTCCTGCGAGCACACATTGATTTCCGTATAGCTAAAATCACGGATGAGGAAACCAAAGCAGACATCACCATGACAGCACTGTCGAAGGAGGTCTTCAACAAAATCACCCCATGGTCAGACTCGGAGCCGGGCAAAGTCAAAGTACGAAGACCTACGAAAGAAACTCATCGATACGTACTCATGCCGGTCCCAGAGAGAGCTCAACGTGCCCTTGACCTGATGAACCAGCCCTTGGGGGACGCCTCACCCTGGGACACCTGGGATGAACTATGAGGTCTAATGCTGCCAAGTTTCGACTCAGAAGGACAGAGAAGGGAGATCAGCTTGTCGCGGGAAATATTCCTGCAGCGCCTTCCGCAGGAGGTGAGGGTGTAAATCATGGAAGTAGATGCGCTCTTGATGGACGAATTGTGAGTGTCGCACACAAACTCCATGAGGCCACCAAGGCCTCCAAGCATGCTGCAACACCTGCAGCTTGGTAGCAGAAGAAGTGGTGGTGGGGGATACGGACACAGTACACAGGGAGAAGGCGCTGCCACAGCAGCAGATGACGAGGACAAATCCAGCCTGGTGTTACTTCCATTGGAGATTTGGAAAAGAAGCCAGAAATTGAATCCCAGCCAGTAGGATTTTTATCCATGACGCCATATCAGGACAACAGATGCTGAAAGACATGGGGGCTATGCAGTCAGTATTTCCACTGTCGGGGGAGGACAGCAACCTCACGTCCCTATCCATTGCTACGGAACTCGGACCCGCAGAATATCCATCCTGGGCCATAAATACGAATGGCCCTTCGTCATCATGGATGTCAAGTTTCCCTTACAAGGCACTGATTTCCTCACACAACACTAACTCTGGTAGACGTTGTCCAAAAACGCCTGCTGGACACCGGAACCTGCCGCTCCCAACTGCTCTCCACTGGACCAGGAATGCCCGCCGTATGCTCCATTTCATCGAGTAAATACTGCGCCAGGTGCCAGGTACCCAGGTCAAACACAGCATCCAACACCACATCACCACCATAGGCCCGCTGACACATGCCAAGTTCCACCGCCTGCCGCTCAAGAGACTCCAGGATGCTAAACGAGCATTTGCCAACATGGAAAAGATGGGTATCTGCAAAAAGTCATCAAGTCCAAGGATGTCCCCCCTCCAAATGGTGAAGAAACCAGACAGTTCCTGGAGGCCCTGTGGGGACTATCATCAGTTGAACCTAATGACAACACTGGACCATTATCCTCTGCCAAACATGCAGGACCTATCAAGAGCCCTGCACGTGGCCAAAATATTCACAAAAATGGATTCACTCAAGTCTTATTTTCAGGTACCAGTACATCCTGATGACATTATGAAGACAACCATCATTACGCCGTTTGGGACATATACCTTCTCCTACTCCACCTTCGGCCTCAGGAATGCCGGGGCCACATTCCAACAACTGATAGACAGCATTTTGGGGACTACCTTTCTGTGTCTGCTATGTGGACGACATCCTGATCTTTTCCAGTTCCAGGAGGAGCACCGGGGTCACGTCAGAACCGTGCTGAAACGTCTTCAGGAGAGCAGTTTGATCATCAGATTTGAGAAATGTACCTTTGAAGCAGAGAAGGTAGACTTCCTGGGACATGAGGCCTCTCCAATAGGCATCTGCCCCATGGCCTCCAAGGTGGATGCAATGAAGGACCTTCCAACACCAAAAACAATCAAATCCCAGCAGGAGTTCCTCAGCATGGTCAAATACTACCGACAATTCATGCTGGACATTGCCCACATCATGTATCACCTAACCAGAGTGCTGAAGGGGGAAGCCAAAAGCACTGAATTGGAAAGTACCGCAGCAAAAGGTGTTCGAACAGACGAAGGCAGCCTTCACCAAAGCCACTACCTTAACTTATCAAGACCCCACTACACCCCTGAGGCTTACCACCGATGCCAGCTACGTTGCTTGCAGAGCCACGCTGGAGCAGATAGTAGACGGTGCCCTCCGCCCGCTTGCGTTTTTTAACTGCAAGTTAAAGCTGCCGGAGACCTGCTACAGTGCATTCGACAGGGAACTATTGGCAATATACCAAGCTGTGTGGCACTTCAAGTACCTCTTGGATGGCAGCCCATTCACCAACCTAAAAGACCAGAAACAGTTAGTACATGCGTTTACGAAGGTGGGAGACACATGGTCGGCAAGACAGCAATGACACAGAATCAGGCATCGGAGACTTCCCTCAAACACGACAGCGTTTCTGGCGCATCCTTGTAGACATTGTAGGACCTCTACTGCAATCAGGGGGTGCCAGATACCTCCTGACATTCATAGATCGCTCCACAAGATGGCCAGAAGCAACCCCAATGGTAGAAGCATCAACAAGTGCCTGTGCAGAAGCCCTGCTATCAAGTTGGATAAGCCGTTTCGGTGTGCCAGATGATATAACTACAAAGAGAGGCCCGGCATTTTTGTCGGAACTCTGGATCTCCCTGGCACGCCTGATGGGGACAGCACTTCACAGTTCAACAGCATACAACCCTGTGATCAATAGTATGGTGGGGAAAGCCCACCGTTCATTAAAAGCATTTCTGATGCCACGTTGTATGGACGAGAATTGAAGAGCACAGCTGCCCTGGGTCCTGCTGGATCTCCACACCGCACCAAGGGAAACGGCAAGGAATCTCTGGCAGACAAAGTCTACGGAGAAGCATTGGCCATGCCAGGAGAATTCTTCCCCAAAGAGCCAGAAGACTCAGATAAACCCCTTCCAAGACTAAGAGAAATTGCAAAGAAGTTCGTGCCCTGCTGGAAGACTTTCACAGACAGGATCCATGCCTTCAGCCCAAAAGGCCTGAAAACTTTACACACGTGTTCATGAGGAATAATGCCCACCCTTGACCAGACCATACAGGGGAGCATACTGAGTTGTCCATAGAACATCCAAGGCCTCCCTTGTCAACATCTATCTGCATAATTATTGGTGATAGGTAGTTTTGACATTATAAAGGGAAGGGATATAGGTGTTCCACTCAAGGTGTAGCATTGAAATAAGGCGCTGACTTTTGTCATGTTAGTATGCAACTCACAACCTTATGCGCAAAAATCTCCTGTGGAACAAGGCATATTGTCAGGTGAGACAAAAATTCTTGACTTTTTACAGGCAACCATAACATACTAATTTACATTTCCAAACATGTTTCTGCTCTACTTTGCCTTGGCCTGATCGCCTGTACTACCCATAGCCTAATGCTTGATTGAACCCCATCACTAACAACCACTTAACAGTCATGACTGGGCAAATTTAAGCTCAGACAGCTTAAAAAGACATAAACTGAAAAGAGAATGATATTTTATTGCACTCATCGCATCAAGTTACAGAGTATTTTGCTGGTGGTGAGCAGATGACTGAGAAAGTTTTGCCCAAGATCCAGCCACTACACCAAAATGCATGAAAAGACTTTCTTCCACAATCAGTCACACTTCATAAAGTTCATCTTTACTTTCAGCAGCACTGTATTCTTGCTGATATGTTCAATTTTCAACTTGATCATCATCCAACCCTCTGAACTTAAATATGATCAAAATCGCCTGAAAATGGACTGGGCATGGAAAATCCAGGGTTCGCAGAAGTGCCTCTTGTTACAGAATTCTAATGACAAGTGGCCTTCGCCCACTTACTGTGTTAAGGCCTGATAGGTTCTCAATTAAATATTTTATAGCCCAATGAAGATAATTTATTTCAGAAGAATTACATTCAAACCCCATGCAGTGAAATAAGCAGACTCATATGAGTATACCTGTACATTACCACAAGGTCATAAGAGGTCAGCCAGACTCAAGGGTTTTTAAAAGGCATACCATTATCAATCTCAGCTTGCAGCCTGAATAACTTTTATCATTGACATAGAGGGAAACTGACTTGGAGAAAAAATATATCCATCCCAGTTATTTACTCAAGCTTGGTGTGGGCCGTACTCATCTGTCATTTAGAAAAATGTTCTCACACTGGGTGTGCTTTATCATTTGTCTCCATTTATGACAGGACTGAGTGAGAAGTAGTTTGTTTGATCAGTTAGTACCAGATCTCTTCTACGGCTCCGTAGTCTGTCTTCCTTGAGGTAACTTTTCTGCTTCTCGTCTATGTATTATTTTGGTCAGTTCTCATGAGCTAAAGGCCTCCGCTTCCCACTCTTGCTCCATATAAATAAGTCATTCAAGAATTACATAATTCGATTTTAAGAATGTTATCTTCTTTGGATATGAATAGAATAGTCCTTTCTATGTGTCTTTCTTTAAATCATCTGGTTAAAATCTTGTGGATAGTCAACAGATCAGAAACCCAAGAGGCGCCAAAAGGAGAATAGTAGAAGAAAAGACAATAAATAACATAATTAAATTCCAGGAAATAGAAAATAAAAACAATACAGCTGACTTCAGGAGATATCAGCAGCAAATATTAATAAATTTGCTCCTCACTTGAGTATTTGCACTAGGCCAGTGGTTCTCAACCTGGGGGCCACGGCAAGAATTTACTGGGGCCATGGTGCAGCAACGCATGAAAATACATACTGGTTTGGAAGACTTGCTATAAGAACTCTGATAAAAGCTTGCTGTTAACAACTAGAATATAAGGGAATATGAAGAGGTGAACCACAGAGTCATTAGACTTGAACTCAAGTTATTTTTTTTAAAGGTCATCTATTCCATGCCAGTCCAAGATATTAAAACCGTTTAATAAGGCAATGCACTTCTTAATGAAATAGACCAGTGCTCTTTGTACGAAAACATCCTCAAAGAAATGAGTCAAGGATTCTTATGACAGTTAGAACACTAGGAATATTATGAACGGACGCAGCTACAAGAAATAGGACTTCAAACCAACCAGTTTTTTAAAGTTCTTCAAATCCCCATCATTGTCCATGTAATTGATATTGCATAGTAAGGCAATGGTGTCATGAAGTAGAGCGTTACCCTTCATAGTGGGAGCTGAGGCACTTCTGCATCAGTAGGCCACTTTGATTCTCTTCAGAGCGTCCTGCACGGAAGGAGCCAGGTCATTCTTCATAACCAGGCTGTTAGTTTTTCAGTTTGTATTATATAACAAGCTTGATCTTTTTCTCTTCGTTGGATGTTGGAAGAGCAGCATGCAAAAAACCTCTTCTGACAAAGGCACTGATGGAGGATCTTTAATATCTATCAGGACACACTCTCTCCATTTAGGCACATGCCTAGATTTGTTGACTTCTTGTACATCCTTGTGGTGAAGCCCTCCTGTTGCTTGATGAGTACATCAAGGACGGAAAAATGACAATTGCAGCAGTGTTCAGTCATAAAATTGAGACAGCTATGGGTGTGGAATATATGTCTCAGACGCTCTAGGGTTTCTTTAGTTTGTCAATGTACCATAATTACGTAGGTCGCCCTCCTATACTGGTAAATACTCTTCTCAACGGTTTCCTTATCAAAGTTAGCAAAGAGAACGCTAATCGGGGAACCCATCACTATCCCATCTATATGGGTGTACATTTCCAAACATGTCCTCCTTGCTCTCCTAGAAATATGCACTAAAAACCCCTTTGCTCCATCCAAAATAGAAAGGAGAGCCCATCAGTATGGGCTCCCCCACTAGTGCTCTTTTTTCTCATTTTTTTACGGAAACCACTTTGCAGAACAGAAAAGCAACTGATGTACATCGATGGTACCTTCATCAGCTCCAGCACTGAAGAGGAGATAGAGCACCTTGAATTGGGACATGGATGTGAGCACCTTGAATTTTGACATGACTTTCACATCTGTAGTTGCATTAATTTTATGATCTAATACAGTTGTGATTGTCACCTACCCTTCCTTGATGTACTTATAGAGTACATCATTATCAGGATGTACACAAAATCAACAAACCTAGGCATGTGTCTGAATGGAGAAAATGCCCTGAGAGATATAAATGATCCACCATCGGTACCTTCATCAGATGGGCTCTCTGGCTGCTCTTCCATGAAGGACACACATAGAGCTGGAACGTGTTGGCAAGGTTCTCAGCAATAACAGACTTACAAAGTGGGAAGTGGACAGCCGCATTAGAAATTACAGTAAATGGTAATGTCAGGAACCTCGCTCCACCACCCATGATAATATCAAGTCCATCATTGAAAGAAAAGTCATTCCATCCAACAAAGAGAAAAAGATCACACTTGTTAAATATTGCATGACTAGAAAAACTAGCATCCTGATAATGAAGGATAAACCAGTCCCCCACTCATCCCCCCCCCCACCTTGTAGGACCCCTGAAGAGAACCAATGTGGTCAACGGGTACAAATGTTGCATCCGCCCCTATGATGAGCTTCCTCCAGAGAACCTCCTGCCATGAATCACTACAGGACCCATAACATCATGATAAAAAGATGTGATATCATTATCACCCCTAATCATTGATCATTCAACCAGTCATTACTACCTAAGCCTCCTGGGGGCTCTACACATCAGCACAGAGGGCACCGCCCACCAACATCCCTGGCAAACAAACCAATTGGAAACATCCATCCACTTGCAGTGATATTCTCAGAACCACCCCTCCCCCAACCCCATTCTGCAACACACACACACACACACACAAGGGTAAGGGTACAAGCATTGGTGTCTGGGGAAGGCTTTGCTTGGTGACAGTAATCCCCTTATGACCAATGAGAAATCAACACTGCCCCTGCCTGCAACACTAGCACCTATATTTACTGCCACCCTCATCCCTTCTCCATATTTGTTTTGCCTCTCTAGAAAAGGACCATCGGGCTGGTCAGAACATTGAACGACAAGAAAAACACTGTAAGATTACTTGAGCTACAGCCTCGGAATCCATGCTAGTGAGCTCTACAGGATTATCCTCGTATTTCACTACTCTTTTTGCATAAAGATTAGAAACTTCTGTAAACATGCTGGAGATGTATTTATCTCCACCAAAGTATGAACATTGACCAGTTATTGCTCAATGTTAAAGAAAAAAGAATTATACAGAAAACTGAGAAGCCTCGATATAAAATTAATTCTAATGATACAGTCCTTGTATTATTATTATTATTATTATTATTATCATTATTATTATTTTTTTTTGGGGGGGGGATGTTTATCACTGTCCTCCAATTCGACTGGATGGTATTTATAGTGTGGGGTTCCAGGTTGCATCCTGCCTCCTTAGGAGTCCATCACTCTTCTTACTATGTGCGCTGTTTCTAGGATCACACTCTTCGGCATAAGTCCTGGAGCTACTTCAGCCTCTAGTTTTTCCAGATTCCTTTTCAGGGATCTTGGGATCGTGCCTAGTGTTCCTATGATTATGGGTACAATTTCCAGTGGCATATCCCATATCCTTATTTCTATTTTCAGGTCTTGATACTTATCCATTTTGTCCCTTTCTTTCTCTTCAACTCTGGTGTCCCATGGTATTGCGACATCAATGAGTGATACTTTCTTCTTGATTTTGTCAATCAACGTCACGTCTGGTCTATTTGCACGTATCACCCTATTTGTTCTGATACCATAGTCACAGAGGATCTTTGCCTGATCGTTTTCTATCACTCCTTCTGGTTGGTGCTCGTACCACTTATTACTGCAAGGTAACTGGTGTTTCTTGCACAGGCTCCAGTGGAGGGCTTTTGCCACTGAATCATGCCTCTTTTTGTACTGGTTCTGTGCAAGTGCTGGACATTTGCTTGCTATGTGGTTTATGGTCTCATTTTTCGTATTGCACTTCCTACATATGGGAGAAATGTTATTTCCATCTATCGTTCTTTGGATATATTTGGTTCTTAGGGCCTGATCTTGTGCTACTATCATTCCTTCAGTTTCCTTCTTGAGCTGTTCTTTCTGTAACCATTGCCATGTGTCATCGCTGGCCAGTTCTTTAGTCTGTCTCATGTATTGTCCATGCATTGGTTTGTTGTGCCATTCCTCTGTTCTGTCTGTCATTCTCCTGTCTATGTATATTTCTGGGTCTTTGTCTACTTTTATCAGTCCTTCTTCCCATGCACTTTTGAGCCACCCGTCTTCACTGGTTTTCAGATATTGCCCCAGTGCTCTGTTCTCGATGTTGACGCAGCCCAATAAGCTTAGTAGTCCTCTCCCTCCTTCCTTTCGTGTTATGTATAGTCTGTCCGTATTTGCTCTTGGGTGTAGTGCTTTGTGTATTGTCATATGTTTCCGAGTTTTCTGGTCTATGTTGCGGAGTTCTGCCTTCGTCCATTCCACTATTCCTGCGCTGTATCTGATTACTGGCACTGCCCATGGGTTTATGGCTTTTATCATATTTCCGGAGTTGAGTTTTGACTTGAGTATCACCTTGAGTCTCTGCATATATTCTTTCCTGATCGTGTCCTTCATCTCTTGGTGTTTTATATCCCCTTCTTCCATTATTCCCAAGTATTTGTATCCTGTCTCATCTATGTGTTTGATGTTGCTCTCATCTAGTAGCTTTATCCCTTTAGTCCTTGTTACTTTGCCCTTTTGTATGTTGACTAAGGCACATTTCTGGGCTCAGTTCGTGTCGCTGCGCGAAATATCCCTTTAATCCATTATTTCTAAGGTAAATGCACTAACAAATACCAGAGAATAAATAAAATAAAGAAAAGGTCAGTATAACTGACTCGCTCACCCTACAAGAGGGCGTCGGTATGAACACTAGGGCGAGTGAGACCACTACCACGAACCTCTTACCAATAGAAATCTCCTACGACAAAACCCCCACAAGAGGGGAGCCGACCCACAGAGTGGGCAGCAACTACTACTACTCCATCCCACGCTACCGACTGCTGCGCCTATGGTGGCCATCCCTTTTGTTAGCGCACGCTTTACCACACATACTTTTTTGCTCTCTGTGTTTTTCGTGCCCCTTACGAGGATTTTATCTAGATATGGAGCGTTCAGCCATCGCATCAGGTAAGTTAAGTAATCCGTAAGGTTCCTATTTAGTTTTTTCCAGCTTTGAGTCAGTATTTGCCGTTTTTTAGGTTTAAATACTGGCTCTCGGCCGGAAGCATGGCGGCATTGTTCTGCCTCGTGGCGGGTTCGTTCTTGGTCTTCCATACCTAGAACCTTCCCTTTTTACTTTACCCTCTATTACTAGTTATCTATGTTATGTTAAGGGTCCAGCCTACTTGGTTTATGTCATGCATGCATGTCTTCTTTACCTTGGGTAGGCATTTGTTTCCATCCAGACCCTAGCCACAGCTCTTAGTATCGGCCCCGGCTAGCTTTGAGTGGTAGGCTTTCTCTCGGGTTAGTCGTACACTCCTGGATTTTTTCTCCTACTGTTTTGTTTTCCTACTTTCATTTTAATTTAATTTTTAGTGATTTTATGTATTTTAGGTTAGCCTACGGCGTCTGGCATATTAACGTAGCCTAGGTTCTGTTTATCATGGTCCCCACCAGTTTTATTGCTTCCTCTCATCAGTTTTGTTGCTTCTACGATAGCATCTCTCTGATTAGTTTGGTTGCTTTAACCTAGGCTATGTTTTTTGGTGTGTTTTATCGTGTTACCGCTTCGTGGTCACCATGTGATCGCGAAGCAGCCAGGCGCCCGTCCAGTCACCCTACCCTCCTCCCGCTCTCCCATAGAGCCAGGGGGAGGGAGGTCCGTCCTCGCTCGCTAAACCCGGGCCTGTCTCCCTCTCTCCCTACGCGGAGGGAGTAGGGGAGGCTGGACAGACCCAGGACTGGACTTGACCGTTCTCTTGCTTCACGGTGCTTTGTTGTGACTGGGTAGGGGGATTGGCCTTCCCCCTCCTTTGTTACTCCGTTGCCCCGTTGTTTGCTCGAGTCTCTTTCGCCCTCTCGCTCCTTCCCGGATTGTTGGTGCTTTTTTATCTTACCGGAGCTCCGTCAGTCACGAGAAAGGGAGCTGGTTCCCCGCTTGCGGGCGGACCTCAGGCGTACAGTTGGTCTTTTACTAACCATCCCGTCTCGTCGATATCGGGAGACGAACACCTCCGCGAACCGGAACTATTCCGGTACTTAGTGCTAATTATGCTTAAGTGTATTTTAAGTTTATTTTAAGCTATCATAAGTTTAATTTAAGCTAGCTTAAGCCGGGTTCCTCCCTTACCTACGTTGTCACACCGGATCATTCCGGGGTTATAGCCTATTCAGGCGGTAAGGGAGGGGTTATGCCCAAAATTTTTTCGCTCTCCGGCATACATCGGAGTTCTATTAGCCTGTAAGTGATGTCTTTTAGGGTACTCATGTATTTTTTCACTTACAGACCACCAACTGTGAGCATCCGGGATGCAACGCCATGCTCCAGGACCCCTGTGGACACGAAGTCTGCAGGTCCCACGCTCCGTGCGCGACTCCGCATGGGAATCTGCAGGTCTGGTTCCACGAAACCTGCACCATATGTTACGATCTCGTGAGTCAGTTCTTAGACGGGGTAAGTATTTCCAACTCCGTACAGAAATTCCAATAAATGTTTTAGATCCTAAGTTTAATTTTAATCTTTTATTTTAAGCTTAAGCTCTTTTTATATTGGGTATTACATCCCCGATGACTTTTAGGGTAAGCCTAGTATTAGTTAAGTTTTAATCTTAAGTTTAAGCTTAAAACTAATGAACGCCCTCTCTTCCAGGCTCCCGCTGTTAGAGATACCGCTCTGGCAACCCTGAGGGCTTGGGTCGGCGGATTCGGGAAGAACGCCGCCAAGGGACAGCCCTACATCCTAGAGAAGAGGATGGCTGTCCTGATCTTCCCCGGCGGCAAGTTGACTGGTTACGTCGACCCGGCAGAGGCAGCCCCGACTATGGCGGCGATCCAACAGCAGATCGCCACTTCGATAAAAGAACCAGGCCACGATATCTCATTGGAAGTCGCGACACTGGATTTAAATGTAGAACCCATGGTAGGTGTTGACGACCTGTTGGTCGAGGTAGGTACGTTGGACGCCCAAGGGCATCCCTTGGGTGCCACTGGGTCTTCTTCTCCTGCTAATTCCCCAGCTTCCTTCCAAGGCTTTACAGGAGCTGAGCTCCTTTATGCTTCACCCGACGCTTCGGTGAAACCTAAGGTCAAGGGCAGAAGGTACTGAAAACCCTCAAAAAGACGTCGTCGTCGTCCAAAAAGACTTCGTCGGCGTCAACGTCTCGTAAGTCTCCGGCTGCAAACCCCGGAGCAGAGAGGTCTAGAACTTCTGCTTCAAGCTCAAAGTCCTCAAAGAGCAGGTCTTCCAAGGAGAGGCCCCGTACTCCGGCTGAGCCGGCAGTCTCTCCTCTCCCCTTGGTACCTGTTCCAAGTTATCCCTCTACCTCCGCAGCAGCTCCGGCTTTGGATCCCAATGCTGGACTGTTGCAACACATGGGAGACTTGGTCGGCTCTCTGAGGAGCAGCATGGAGCAGATGTTCTCCCGGTTGTCCGATAGGATTACGTCTCAGGACAATATCATCGCCGGACTTAATCAGGCCCCTCTAGCTACTCCCCCAGCTTTCGGCACTGGACTGCTTCAGCTTCCACCTCATGACTCTCTGCCTCCGTTCTCTATGAACAACCCCTGGAGGGTGGCGTCATACGCCCCTTTCCAGGACGGCCTTATTTCTATTCCGGAGTGTGGTACTCGAAGGATTGAGGACTTCGAGTTCTACCCGGAGGGCCTCCAACCGCCGTTCATTGGCTACGCCAGACTTACTGACGCAGCCATGACTAGAGATGATAAGGTGCCTAAGGAGACAGTCCTCTACTCACGTGACCAGGCTCAAAGAGAATGGCTCAGGTGTTTAGAGGAGATGGATTGTTCGAACACGAGGATACAAGCCTTCAAGAGTCCCTTCACCATTTTTACGATGGAGGAGGGAACTCCTCTTCCCTTTCTTACCAAGATAGCAACGGTCACCATTCCAGCTGCCCAAAGAGAATCGTTACCTCAATTAAGGGAAGCAGACCCCACATCTCCTTTGCTCCCTTCACTTGGAGAATTGTGGGAAGAATTGCCTAACACCTTTTCGGCTGGCAAACTCAAACCAGACTGTGCTATGGATCAGTTTGGCGAGAAGCTGCCTAGGCTTCCTGACAGCCTCATTCAAGCTGAATTTGAGGCCAAGACTAGGCTCGCCAGGTCCATTAATACCATGGCAATGACAGAAGTAGCGGCTATTTTCTTATGCTTCAGAGCCCGCTCTTCAAGCTCCTCACCAAGTCCCTGACGCAGACAGTCCAGTCTGACATGTTTGAGTTTGCTACAGCCAGGACTAACTGCCGGAAGCATGTCCTCCAAGAAGCAACTATTCGTCATGAGCCAAATAAGTTGCTTTCATCCAACATCTGGGGGGCAGACCTCTTTCCTGAGTCGATGGTCAAGGAGGTCCAAGCTGAAGCATCAAGGCTCAACCAGAGCCTTAAGGATCGTTGGGGTCTCACAGCGAAGAGACGCCAAGACCAAGCTGCAAGAGGTAAGTCTCAGAAGAAACTTAAGCGTTATCAGCCTTACCAAAAGAAGCAGCAACGCTTCACCCAGGCTGTTTCGGCTGTACCTTTGGTACAATCAGGCCCAACCCTCTACTTCTAAAGGCTCAGTCACAGCCTATCTATGTGATTTCCCCCCAGCCTCAGCCTTCCACCTCCTACGCGGTCTCCCCAGCCTTTAACCAAGTGTTCGAAGGCCAGGCCTTTCAGCAATATGACCGTTTTGGCAGGGGAGGAAGAGCTAGGGGATCCTTTCGTCAGAGAGGATCAGGAAGGTCTCTCAACAGGGGAAAACACTTCCGTGGAGGCCGCGGAGGTCACTCAACCCAGCAGCAGTGAGAGCTCGAAGGTAGGAGGGAGGCTGTTTCTCTTCCGGCATCGGTGGGGATTCAGCAATTGGGCACAGAGTATTGTGTCAAAAGGCCTGGGTTGGAGTTGGATTGCGGATCCTCCTCCATCCAGACCATTCCTTCAACTTCCATCAAAAGAAATGACGGAGTATGCGGAGGACCTCCTTCAGAAAGGAGCAATAGCGAGAGTCAACAGATTAAAGTGTTTTCAAGGTCGCTTATTCAGCGTGCCAAAAGAAAGGCTCACAAAAAAGAAGGGTAATCTTAGACTTGTCCCGCTTAAACTTGGCCATTCGCTGCGACAAGTTCAAAATGCTGACTATGTCGCAGGTGCGGACCTTACTTCCCCGTGGGGCCGTCACCACCTCTATCGATCTTACAGACGCATACTATCATATCCCTATTGCAAGACACTTTCGCCCTTATCTGGGCTTCAAGATAGGAGATCAAGCATTCTCCTTCAAGGTAGTTCCCTTCGGTCTGAACGTGGCACCCAGGGTGTTCACGAAGTTGGCGGAAGTAGTCGTCCAACAACTGAGGTCTCAGGGATAATGGTAGTAGCGTATCTCGACGATTGGTTGATTTGGGCTCCAACAGTCGAGGAATGTCACAAAGCCACACTGAAAGATATCCAGTTCCTAGAGTTATCTGGGGTTCAAGATAAACAGAACAAAATCAAGACTCACTCCGGAGTCCAACTTTCAGTGGCTGGGCATTCAATGGAATCTATCCTCCCATACTCTGTTCCCATTCCATCAGCCAAGAGGAAAGAAATGCGAAGTCAGTAAAGCAATTTCTAAAAGCAAAATATGCTTCAAGGATAAGCCAGGAAAGAATCCTGGGTTCCCTCCAATTTGCCTCAGTGACAAAACATCTTGATGAAAGCCAAACTGAAAGACCTAACCAGAATCTGGCGCTCACGAGCAAATGTCAGATCCAGGGACAAGTTATCATCAGTCCCACAGATTCTACGGAATCGTCTGCGCCCTTGGGCAAAATTGAAGAACCTGTCAATATCAGTACCCCTTCAGTTTCCTCCTCCGGGTATTACCATCCACACAGACGCTTCATTAAGCGGCTGGGGAGGATATTCTCAATTCAAGAAGGTTCAAGGAACCTGGTCACCCCAGTTCCGCCAGCTTCACATAAACGTATTAGAAGCGATGGCAGTGTTCTTGACTGAAGAGGTTACGTCCGCCAAAGAACTCCCACATAAAGCTAGTTCTGGACAGCGCAGTGGTAGTCCATTGCGTAAACAGGGGAGGCTCCAAGTCAAGACATCTGAATCATGTCATGGTAGCCATCTTCTCCCTAGCGGACAAGTTCAGTTGGCACCTCTCCTCCACCCATATAGCTGGAGTGAGAAACGTCATAGCAGATGCTCTATCCCGCTCAGTTCCTCTGGAGTCGGAATGGTCACTGGACAACAGTTCGTTCCAATGGATTCTCCGGAGGGTTTCCAGGTCTGCAAGTAGAATCTATTCGCATCTCAAGCGAACCACAAACTTCCATGTTATGTGGCCCCCAACCTGGACCCTCTGGCCTATGCCACGGACGCCCTGTCCATAGATTGGAACAACTGGGAGAAGATTTATGTCTTTCCTCCAGTGAATCTTCTCCTGAAGGTACTGAACAAACTCAGGACGTTCAAGGGTCAAGTAGCTCTAGTAGCCCCAGACTGGCCGAAGAGCAATTGGTACCCCTCTGATTCTGGAACTGGGTCTTCGTCCTCTTCGGATTCCCAATCAACCCAGGCTCTCCCAGTCAGTACAAACGAAGACTGTGTTCGCTTCCTCAGGAATTCTCAAAACCCTAACTTTATGGACTTCATGAAGTTTGCGGCTAAAAAAGATGCAGATATTGATCCACGAAATATTCTTTTCTTGGAATCTGATAAAAGAGATTCAACTTTGAGACAGTATGATGCTGCAGTCAAAAAGTTGGCAATCTTCCTGAGAGAATCAGATATTAGAATCATGACATCAATTCAGCTATATCCTTTTTCAGATCTTTATTTGAAAAAGGTTAGCAGCTAGCACTATTACGACAAACAAGTCAGCCTTGAAGAAGATTTTTCAACTCGGTTTCAACATAGACTTGACAGATTCTAACTTCTCGTCTATTCCCAAGGTTTGTGCTAGACTTAGACCTTCAGTAAGGCCTACGTCAGTGTCGTGGTTCTTGAATGATGTTCTAAAGCTGGCTTCAGAAACAGACAATACGACATGTTCATTTATAATGCTCTTAAGAAAAACTCTATTTTTATTAAGCTTGGCTTCAGGAGCTAGAATTTCAGAACTGTCGGCGTTATCCAGAGATCCGAATCAATTAGAATTTCTTCCCTCAGGGGAAGTTCTTCTTTCTCCGGAACGTAGCTTTTTAGCAAAAAACGAGGATCCTTTATTGAGGTGGGAACCATGGAAGGTTATACCCCTTCCGCAAGATGTTTCTCTTTGTCCAGTATCGACCTTACGAGCCTTTCTGTCCAGGACATCCTCATCCTCTTCGGGTCCTCTCTTTAGGAGAGAGAAAGGTGGTACTTTATCTATTAAAGGTATCAGGCAACGGATCCTGTACTTTATTAAGCAAGCCAACCCTGATTCCTTCCCTAAAGCTCATGATGTCAGGGCAGTTGCCACCTCAATTAACTATTTCCAACACATGAATTTTGATGATTTGAAAAAGTATACTGGATGGAAATCGCCGACAGTATTTAAACGTCATCACTTAAAGTCCTTGGAAGCTCTGAAATTTTCAGCAGTTGCGGCGGGTAACATAGTTTCCCCCGACTCTGCTTAAATCTTAAGTTGAAGATCCAGATCTCCTTTCTACCTATCTCATTCAACAGTTTGTCTATACCTACCATGTTCATCTACGTCTACCTTGAGTCTTAGCTGCTCTTGTGATGGTACAGTGGGTGTCCCTTATTTTTTTGCTAGGGTCACCCACAATTGTTTGTATATAATGATCTCTATGATGTGGTCCCCTTATTTTTATGCTAGGGTGACACATCTCCATTTACAATGGTTACGGGTTTTGTATATTAAGACATATAAATTTATTTACTATATTATAGTCTAAGTTTGTTCAGAATCATTTTATTATTATAATTGCTTTATTTACTACTGTATATAATAACTATACACAGATGTTAAGTTCAACATATTTTCCATGTAAGCCCTGTACATATATGTTAACTTTAAGATAATTTTAAGTAATATTTTTCTAACTTGTATAATTGTGTATATGTATATTTTTTTGGCAATTATAATACTTTATTTTATTTTAAGTTTTATAGAGACCTTATTTATTTTCATTTACAATCTTGTGCTAATTCTCTGGTACGATTTCGCGCAGCGACACGAACTGAGCCCAGAAAAGGGATTTTGACGTAAGGAAAAATCTATTTCTGGGCGATTGGTTCGTGTCGCCCAGCGAAATCCCACCCTACCCATCCCTGCGCTCAAGATTGTCTGCTAACATCGGGATGGCCACCAGAGGCGCAGCAGTCGGTAGCGTGGGATGGAGTAGTAGTAGTTGCTGCCCACTCTGTGGGTCGGCTCCCCTCTTGTGGGGTGTCGTAGGAGATTTTCTATTGGTAAGAGGTTCGTGGTAGTGGTCTCACTCGCCCTAGTGTTCATACCGACGCCCTCTTGGAGGGTGAGCGAGTCAGTTATACTGACCTTTTCTTTATTTTATTTATTCTCTGGTATTTGTTAGTGCATTTACCTTAGAAATAATGGATTAAAGGGATATTTCGCTGGGCGACACGAACCAATCGCCCAGAAATAGATTTTTCCTTACGTCAAAATCCCTTTTTTCTATTCCAAACTCCATCCTGATATCCCCAGATGCAATCGTCACAGTCTGGATTAGGGTATCTATTTCCTTGATGCTCTTACCATACAGCTTGATGTCGATTATTATTATTTTATTATTATTATTATTATTATTATTATTAGTAGTAGTAGTAGTAGTAGTAGTAGTTGGAGAAGCAAGATGCTACAAGCCTAAAGGCTCCTGTAGCAAAGGTATGTCGGTATGGAAAAAGAATGTAAGTATTAAATGTTATAAAAGACAGCACAGAGAATCATATGAAATAAACACAGTGGCACCAGGGTTGAAATCTTCAAATTCCAGTGATCCAACATCTCTAGGAAGATCATTCCATAATCTGGCCATAGCTGCTACCTCTAAATTGGTGCTGCAAAATATTAAAAGAATTTTAGAGGTTTGACTAACTTTTTATTGTTATTAAACAGATCACTAAATTCTTTTTGGTTCTTGTTGCAAGAGCATTTTTTATTACTTCCCTTAGTTCTAGATCTGTCTTCCATTTTAATGTATGTAATACATTACAGCATGTCCATATGCATGTTGTGCCTATGAGTACAGCTGCCAGAAGAAAGCTTCAAGACCATGAGATTTCTGGCCAATGGAGGGACTTACAAGTAATGGAAGAGGAGGCGAGTAAGCTTCGTCTGATAGCAATAAATAGCAGATTATCTTTGTTGGACAAACCACCTGTTATTTTTGAGTAAGTATTTTCTTGGACTACCCTGTAATATTTATTGGTATTCTTTATTAGTATTGCTTTTAATTTCAAGTCATGGTTTACAAGTAAATGCCCCCACGAGTGACTGATAGGTCAGTGAGGAAATAAAGTTGTGTTTTTTATAGGCAGCATTTAAAGATGATTGCATGAATTAACAGATTTGGTGACGAGAATTTCAAATAAAGCATAATGCCATTTTATTTCAAAGAAAGGACGTCTTTGATAAGTCTCACAGAATAATTGTAAACTGAAATACTGCAATGAGCAAAGCAGTAAGCACAGAAGTGTCTTTGCACTTGAGGGTGCTTGCATTGCAGGCAAATAGAGAATGAATTTAAGGCAGTTTGCTAAGGACAAGAGAAGTCTTAATTGCAGCTTGTGTGCATTAGCCACTGCTAAAGGCTGCTGGGAATACCAGACAAAAGTTCCAAAGTTATGGACTCAAACAATTGTTTGGATTTGTAATACGTGTCTGGGCAGTGGGTAAAAGATTGACTCATTCTTCAGTTTTGATATTTGGCTTGTTTATTATGCACTGTAGAGTAAAAGTACATCCTTCCACGATTGTTTGTATAACATGGCCTTACATTTTCTTAATTAAGTTAATTTTCTGTTCCATTTCACTCCAGGTGTTATATTTCTTGGGCAAATATTTCAGCGTAAAATTGAATTTTTTTCAGATCCTTTGGAATTACAGATGCTACATTGCAAAATGAAATTCAGGAGCAACTGCATATTCCAGAGAAGTTTGCAGTAGCAAAATCAAAGTATTCATGTTCTTTTATTGCACCAAAGCCAGTCCTTGATGGTCGTATCCTTTTATTGCAGTGAATATGAATAAAGTTGAATGTGCACGGCTTTATGTTGAAGTTTAACTTTATTGTTTTCATTAGTTTGTTGTTAGGATATACATATATATTTATTAATTAATGCTCTCACCACGGTAAAGGAACTAAGTATTAAATCAGTTGCAGTACCATGTAAGGATTACTCTTCTCAATAAAAAAAAATTACCTCAAAAAGTACGCAGGAGAATCTATTAAAGAAATGTTTTTAAAATTGTGCATGTATTTTTAGTATATGAACTCAAACCTATTCTGCATTTCCTAATTTAAATAACAGCTTATCATTTAAATGAACTAGTATCTCTTTAGAAACCACTTATGAAACAAACTGTAGTTATATACTTTTTATTTTTAGAGGAAATGATAAGATTTTGAAATGATTGCTTATATCTGTATGTAGTCCTTTGCTTCTCAATGGGATGAATGATAGTACAGTAATACCTTCAGTCACGTTGTTTCGTTTGCGACTTTTTTTGTTACTTTAAAAGTTTCTTGAATATTAAGAAAAAAATAAGAATTGATAAATATCAGTTTATGCAACTTTACAAGCCAGCAATAAAGGTTCTAAAGCTATAAGAATACAAAAATCAATCTAAAAAGTGCAAAGCCACAGAAAATTAAAAATATATAAATGGGATTTTGACGTAAAGAAAAATCTATTTCTGGGCGATTGGTTCGTGTCGCCCGGCGAAATATCCCTTTAATCCATTATTTCTAAGGTAAATGAACTAACAAATACCAGAGAATAAATAAAATAAAGAAAAGGTCAGTATAACTGACTCCCTCACCCTCCAAGAGGGCGTCGGTATGAACACTAGGGCGAGTGAGACCACTACCACGAACCTCTTACCAATAGAAATCTCCCACGACAAAACCCCCACAAGAGGGGAGCCGACCCACAGAATGGGCAGCAACTACTACTACTCCACCCCACGCTACTGACTGCTGCGCCTCTGGTGGCCATCCTGAAGTTAGCAGACAATCTTGAGCGCAGGGATGGGTAGGGTGGGATTTCGCTTAAAGTTAACATATATGTACAGGGCTTACATGGAATATATGTTGAACTTAACATCTGTGTATACTAATTACATACAATAGTAAATAAAGCAATTATAATAATAAAATGATTCTGAACAAACTTAGAATACAATATAGTAAATAAATTTATATGTTATATAGTAAATAAATTTATAGATCTTAATAGACAAAACCCGTAACCATTGTAAATGGATATGTGTCACCCTAGCATAAAAATAAGGGGACCACATCATAGAGATCATTATATACAAACAATTGTGGGTGACCCTAGCAAAAAAATAAGGGACACCCACTGTACCATCACAAGAGCAGCTAAGACTCAAGGTAGACGTAGATGAACATGGTAGGTATAGACAAACTGTTGACTGAGATAGGTAGAAAGGAGATCTGGATCTTCAACTTAAGATTAAGCAGAGTCGGGGGAAACTATGTTACCCGCCACAACTGCTGAAAATTTCAGAGATTCCAAGGACTTTAAGTAATGACGCTTAAATACTGTCGGCGATTTCCATCCAGTATACTTTTTCAAATCATCAAAATTCATGTGTTGGAAATAGTTAATTGAGGTGGCAACTGCCCTGACATCATGAGCTTTAGGGAAGGAATCAGGGTTGGCTTGTTTAATAAAGTACAGGATCTGTTGCCTGATACCTTTAATTGATAAAGTACCACCTTTTTCTCTCCTAAAGAGAGGACCCGAAGAGGATGAGGGTGGCCTGGACAAAAAGGCTCGTAAGGTCGATACTGGACAAAGAGAAACATCTTGCGGAAGGGGTAACCTTCCACGGTTCCCACCTCAACAAAGGATCCTCATTCTTTGCTAAAAAGCTACGTTTCGGGGAAAGTAGAACTTCCCCTGAGGGAAGAAATTCTATATGATTCGGATCTCTGGATAACGCCGACAGTTCTGAAATTCTAGCTCCTGAAGCCAAGCTTAATAAAAATAGAGTTTTTCTTAAGAGCATTATAAATGAACATGTCGTATTGTCTGTTTCTGAAGCCAGCTTTAGAACATCATTCAAGAACCACGACACTGACGTAGGCCTTACTGAAGGTCTAAGTCTAGCACAAGCCTTGGGAATAGACGAGAAGTAAGAATCTGTCAAGTCTATGTTGAAACCGAGTTGAAAAATCTTCTTCAAGGCTGACTTGTTTGTCGTAATAGTGCTAGCTGCTAAGCCTTTTTCGAATAAAGATCTGAAAAAGGATATAGCTGAATTGATTGTCATGATTCTAATGTCTGATTCTCTCAGGAAGATTGCCAACTTTTTGACTGCAGCATCATACTGTCTCAAAGTTGAATCTCTTTTATCAGATTCCAAGAAAAGAATATTTCGTGGATCGATATCTGCATCTCTTTTAGCCGCAAACTTCATGAAGTCCATAAAGTTAGGGTTTTGAGAATTCCTGAGGAAGCGAACACAGTCTTCGTTTGTACTGACTGGGAGAGCCTGGGATTGGGAATCCGAAGAGGACGAAGACCCAGTTCCAGAATCAGAGGGTACCAATTGCTCTTCGGCCAGTCTGGGGCTACTAGAGCTACTTGACCCTTGAACGTCCTGAGTTTGTTCAGTACCTTCAGGAGAAGATTCACTGGAGGAAAGACATAAATCTTCTCCCAGTTGTTCCAATCTATGGACAGGGCGTCCGTGGCATAGGCCAGAGGGTCCAGGTTGGGGGCCACATAACATGGAAGTTTGTGGTTCGCTTGAGATGCGAATAGATCTACTTGCAGACCTGGAACCCTCCGGAGAATCCATTGGAACGAACTGTTGTCCAGTGACCATTCCGACTCCAGAGGAACTGAGCGGGATAGAGCATCTGCTATGACGTTTCTCACTCCAGCTATATGGGTGGAGGAGAGGTGCCAACTGAACTTGTCCGCTAGGGAGAAGATGGCTACCATGACATGATTCAGATGTCTTGACTTGGAGCCTCCCCTGTTTACACAATGGACTACCACTGCGCTGTCCAGAACTAGCTTTATGTGGGAGTTCTTTGGCGGACGTAACCTCTTCAGAGTCAAGAACACTGCCATCGCTTCTAATACGTTTATGTGAAGCTGGCGGAACTGGGGTGACCAGGATCCTTGAACTGAGAATATCCTCCCCAGCCGCTTAATGAAGCATCCGTGTGGATGGTAATCCCCGGAGGAGGAAACTGAAGGGGTACTGATATGGACAGGTTCTTCAATTTTGCCCAAGGGCGCAGACGATTCCATAGAATCTGTGGGATTGATGATAACTTGTCCCTGGATCTGACATTTGCTCGTGAGCGCCAGATTCTGGTTAGGTCTTTCAGTTTGGCTTTCATCAAGATGTTTGTCACTGAGGCAAATTGGAGGGAACCCAGGATTCTTTCCTGGCTTCTCCTTTAAGCATTTTTGTGCTTTAGAAATTGCTTTACTGACTTCGCTATTTCCTTTCTCTTGGCTGATGGAATCGACAGAGTATGGGAGGATAGATTCCATTGAATGCCCAGCCACTGAAAGTTGGACTCCGGAGTGAGTCTTGACTTTGTTCTGTTTATCTTGAACCCCAGATACTCTAGGAACTGGATTACTTTCAGTGTGGCTTTGTGACATTCCTCGACTGTTGGAGCCCAAATCAACCAATCGTCGAGATACGCTACTACCATTATCCCCTGAGACCTCAGTTGTTGGACGACTACTTCCGCTAACTTCGTGAACACCCTGGGTGCCACGTTCAGACCGAAGGGAACTACCTTGAAGGAGAATGCTTGATCTCCTATCTTGAAGCCCAGATAAGGGCGAAAGTGTCTTGCAATAGGGATATGATAGTATGCGTCTGTAAGATCGATAGAGGTGGTGACGGCCCCACGGGGAAGTAAGGTCCGCACCTGCGACATAGTCAGCATTTTGAACTTGTCGCAGCGAATGGCCAAGTTTAAGCGGGACAAGTGTAAGATTACCCTTCTTTTTTGTGAGCCTTTCTTTGGCACGCTGAATAAGCGACCTTGAAACTTTAATCTGTTGACTCTCGCTATTGCTCCTTTCTGAAGGAGGTCCTCCGCATACTCCGTCATTTCTTTTGATGGAAGTTGAAGGAATGGTCTGGATGGAGGAGGATCCGCAATCCAACTCCAACCCAGGCCTTTTGACACAATACTCTGTGCCCAATTGCTGAATCCCCACCGATGCCGGAAGAGAAACAGCCTCCCTCCTACCTTCGAGCTCTCACTGCTGCTGGGTTGAGTGACCTCCGCGGCCTCCACGGAAGTGTTTTCCCCTGTTGAGAGACCTTCCTGATCTTCTCTGACGAAAGGATCCCCTAGCTCTTCCTCCCCTGCCAAAACGGTCATATTGCTGAAAGGCCTGGCCTTCGAACACTTGGTTAAAGGCTGGGGAGACCGCGTAGGAGGTGGAAGGCTGAGGCTGGGGGGAAATCACATAGATAGGCTGTGACTGAGCCTTAGAAGTAGAGGGTTGGGCTGATTGTACCATAGGTACAGCCGAAACAGCCTGGGTAAAACGTTGCTGCTTCTTTTGGTAAGGCTGGTAACGCTTAAGTTTCTTCTGAGACTTACCTCTTGCAGCTTGGTCTTGGCGTCTCTTAGCTGTGAGACCCCAACGATCTTTAAGGCTCTGGTTGAGCCTTGTTGCTTCAGCTTGGACCTCCTTGACCATTGACTCAGGAAAGAGGTCTGCCCCCCAGATGTTGGAGGAAAGCAACTTATTCGGCTCATGACGAATAGTTGCTTCTTGGAGGACATGCTTCCGGCAGTTAGTCCTGGCTGTAGCAAACTCAAACATGTCAGACTGGACTGTCTGCGTCTGGGACTTAGTCAGGAGCTTGAAGAGCGGCTCTGAAGCATAAGAAATAGCCGCTACTTCCGTCATTGCCATGGTATTCATGGACCTGGCAAGCCTAGACTTGGCCTCAAATTCAGCATGAATGAGGCTGTCAGGAAGCCTAGGCAGCTTCTCGCCAAACTGATCCATAGCACAGTCTGGTTTGAGTTTGCCAGCCGAAAAGGTGTTAGGCAATTCTTCCCACAATTCTCCAAGTGAATGGAGCAAAGGAGATGTGGGGTCTGCTTCCCTTAATTGAGGTAACGATTCCCCCTTCTGGGCAGCTGGAATGGTGACCGTTGCTATCTTGGTAAGAAAGGGAAGAGGAGTTCCCTTCTCCATCGTAAAAATGGTGAAGGGACTCTTAAAGGCTTGTATTCTCGTGTTAGAACAATCCATCTCCTCTAAACACCTGAGCCATTCTCTTTGAGCCTGGTCACGTGAGTAGAGGACTGTCTCCTTCGGTACCTTATCTTCTCTAGTCATGGCTGCGTCAGTAAGTCTGGCGTAGCCAATGAACGGCGGTTGGAGGCCCTCCAGGTAGAACTCGAAGTCCTCAATCCTTCGAGTACCACATTCCGGAATAGAGATAAGGCCGTCCTGGAAAATGGGGCGTATGACGACCTCTCCAGGGGTTGTTCATAGAGAACGGAGCAGAGAGTCATGAGGTGGAAGCTGAAGCAGTCCAGCACCGAAAGCTGGAGGAGTAGCTAGAGGGGCCTGATTAAGTCCGGCGATGATATTGTCCTGGGACGTAATCCTATCGGACAACCGGGAGAACATCTGCTCCATGCTGCTCCTCAGAGAGCCGACCAAGTCTCCCATGTGTTTGCAACAATCCAGCATTGGGATCCAAAGCCGGAGCTGCTGCGGAGGTAGAGGGATAACTTGGAACAGGTACCAAGGGGAGAGGAGAGACTGCCGGCTCAGCCGGAGTACGGGGCCTCTCCTTGGAAGACCTGCTCTTCAAGGACTTCGAGCTTGAAGCAGAAGCTCTAGACTTCTCTGCTCGGGGGTTTGCAGCCGGAGACTTACGAGATGTTGACGCCGACGAAGTCTTTTTGGACGACGACGATGTCTTTTTGAGGGTTTTCTGTACCCTCTGGCCCTTAATCTTAGGTTTCACCGAAGCGTCGGGTGAAGCATAAAGGAGCTCAGCTCCTGTAAAGCCTTGGAAGGAAGCTGGAGAATTAGCAGGAGAAGAAGGACCAGTGGCGCCCAAGGGAAGCCCTTGGGCGTCCAACGTACCTACCTCGACCAACAGGTCGTCAACACCTACCATCGGTTCTACATTTAAATCCAGTGTCGCGACTTCCGATGAGATATCGTGGCCTGGTTCCTTTATCGAAGTGGCGATCTGCTGTTTGGATTGCTGCCAATAGTCGGGCTGCTTCTGCCGGGTCGACGTAACCAGTCGACTTGCCGCCGGGGAAGATCAGGACAGCCATCCTCTTTCTCCAGGATGTAGGGCGTCCCTTGGCGCGTTCTTCCCGAATCCGCCGACCCAAGCCCTCAGGGTTTTTGCCAGAGCGGTCTCTCTAACGGCAGCAGCCAGGAAGAGAGGGCGTTCATTAGTTTTAAGTTTAAACTTAAAATTAAATCTTAACTAAGACTAGGTTTAACCTAAAAGTTATCGGGGATGTAATACCCAATATAAAGAGAGCTTAAGCTTAAAATAAAAGATTAAAATTAAACTTAAGATCTAAAACATTCATTGGAATTTATGTACGGAGTTGGAAATACTTACCCCGTCTAAGAACTGACTCACGAGATCGTAACAGATAGTGCAGGTTTCGTGGAACCAGACCTGCAGATTCCCATGCGGAGTCGCGCACGGAGCGTGGGACCTGCAGACTTCGTGTCCACAGGGGTCCCCGGAGCATGGCGTTGCATCCCAAATGCTCACAGTTTGGTGGTCTGTAAGTGAAAAGATACATGAGTACCATAAAAGACATCACTTACAGGCTAATAGAACTCCGATGCATGCCGGAGAGCAAAAAAATTTTGGGCATAACCCCTCCCTTACCGCCTGAATAGGCTATGACCCCGGAATGATCCGGTGTGACAACGTAGGTAAGGGAGGAACCCGGCTTAATCTAGCTTAAATTAAACTTATGATAGCTTAAAATAAACTTAAAATACACTTAAGCATAAATAGCACTAAATTCCGGAATAGTTCCGGTTCGCGGAGGTGTTCGTCTCCCGATATCGACGAGACGGGATGGTTAGTAAAAGACCAACTGTACGCCTGAGGTCCGCCCGCAAGCGGGGAACCAGCTCCCTTTCTCGTGACTGACGGAGCTCCGGTAAGATAAAAAAGCACCGACAATCCGGGAAGGAGCGAGAGGGCGAAACAGACTCGAGCAAACAACGGGGCAACGGAGTAACAAAGGAGGGGGAAGGCCAATCCCCCTACCCAGTCACAACAAAGCACCGTGAAGCAGAGAGAACGGTCAAGTCCAGTCCTGGGTCTGTCCAGCCGCCCCTACTCCCTCCGCGTAGGGAGAGAGGAGGACAGCCCGGGTGGAGCGAGCGAGGAACGGACCTCCCTCCCCCCGGCTCTATGGGAGAGCGGGAGGAGGGCAGGGTGACTGGACGGGCGCCTGGCTGCTTCGCGATCACATGGTGACCACAAAGCGGTAACTCGATAAAACACACACACAAAAAAAAAACATAGCCTAGGTTAATGCAACCAAACTAATCAGCGAGATGCTATCGTAGATGCAACAAAACTGATGAGAGGAAGCAATAAAACTGATGGGGACCATGATATACAGAACCTAGGCTACGCTAACTTGCCAGACGCCGTAGGCTAACCTAAATACACTAAATCACTAAAAATTAAATTAAAATGAAAGTAGGAAAATAAAACAGTAGGAGAAAAAAAAAATCCAGGAGTGTACGGGAATAACCCGAGAGAAAGTCTACCACCTCAAAGCTAGCCGGGGCCGATACTAAGAGCTGTGGCTAGGGTCTGGATAGAAACTAAATGCCTACGCAAGGTAAAAGAAGACATGCATGCATGACATAAACCAAGTAGGCTGGACCCCTAACATAATATAGATAACTAGTAATAGAGCGTAAAGTAAAAGGGAAGGTTCTAGGTATGGAAGACCAAGAACGAACCCGCCACGAGGCAGAACAATGCCGCCATGCTTCCGGCCGCGAGCCAGTATTTATACCTAAAAAACGGCAAATACTGACTCAAAGCTGGAAAAAACTAAGTAGGAACCTTATGGAATACTTAACTTAGCTGATGCGATGGCTGAACGCTCCATAACTAGATAAAATCCTCACAAAGGGGCACGAAAAACACAGAGACAAAAAAGTACATCTGATAAGGCGCGTGCTAACAGAAAGGATGGCCACCAGAGGCGCAGCAGTCGGTAGCGTGGGGTGGAGTAGTAGTAGTTGCTGCCCATTCTGTGGGTCGGCTCCCCTCTTGTGGGGGTTTTGTCGTAGGAGATTTCTATTGGTAAGAGGTTCGTGGTAGTGGTCTCACTCGCCCTAGTGTTCATACCAACGCCCTCTTGGAGGGTGAGCGAGTCAGTTATACTGACCTTTTCTTTATTTTATTTATTCTCTGGTATTTGTTAGTTCATTTACCTTAGAAATAATGGATTAAAGGGATATTTCGCGCAGCGACACGAACTGAGCCCAGAAAAAGATATAATACATTGTGTTAAATCGTTTTAAAAGCTCAAAAATATTTAATAATTGTCTTATTAACATGACACTTGGGTGTAATAGTACAATGTTCGTTCATGTGAGGGCGCGCGGCCATTTGCGTGAATTGGATGTGTGACTTTAATATTTGTCCCCATGGTTCTGAAGAAAGTTCCTATTTGCTATTAAGCATCATCTTACACCACAGGTAAATAAGATGACTGTGATAAAATGCCATGAAGAGGGTGAATAGGTTGCCACCATAGCCTATCCTTTTGGCTTGAGTCAGAAGACAATAAGACAAATTTTAGCCACACCAAAGATAATACTCCAGGCATGGGGTACAACATTGTCAACAACAACAAAAATGTAGAGGCAAGTCCTGTGAAGAAATGAAGCATATTCTTTCTCTTTGAATTGAACAGCAGGATCATCAGCTTTGAAGACTTCGAAGTTTTTTTATTACACAGACAAAATTCAGGTGACGTTCAGGTTGGTTTGTGCAGTCCAAGCAGTGAGAGAATGTGAAGTTCCTGCCACATTGGTGAAGATAGTTGAGGAGCAGCCGTTTCCTCTAGAACAGACATTGAACGTGGATGAGACCAGTTTTTAATGAGAGAAACGCTAGTCTTAATTCATATCCAGGGAAGAGAAGGCTGTGCCAGGCTTCAAGGTCACAAAGAACCGGTTAACCCATATGTTAGGGGGGCAGCTGCTTCGGTGACTATAAGTTGAAGTTGCTTGTATATCATGCAAAGAATCCTCAGTGCTTAAGAACATCATCTCCTCTCTCCCAAGAAAAACCAATGTATCAGAATTGCTTCCTCAGCCACTCCGTACCAGTTGTGAGGTATTGTAAGGACACCTATTGTTATTTTAGGCAACACAACTGGCCACCCATAAAGCATCACTAATTTTCATCCTTACATTATTGTTGTTTACCTACCATCATGCAACCAGTGAACTAGGGGAATTATCTCCATGTGCCACTACCTTAGGCAAAAGTTCAGGCAGGTTGAGGATTCAGCACATTTGGATGACGAATTAGCCATCTGTGACTTTTACAAAAGATATTGCATATAAATGCAACCTGGACTGAAGCTATGGCAACAGGTATGAATGGCATTTAGAATAAGCTGTGCTCTCAGTTTGTTCACAATTTCAAGGATTTTGCCAAGGAGGATATGAACAAAGCCTCGGTGATGTACGTACAGCAGTAAGTTGAAAATACACTTGGAGGAGAAGAATTTCATCTTTATATTTGAGGCAGATTATCAGAAATGTCTCAGTGAAAAATCTGGAAGTAAGGCTCTCATAAGAAGGATTTATAGATTAACCCTTTAATGCCGATTGGACGTATTAAACGTCGACGAAAATTGTCTCTTGTATGCCGAACCGACGCATGGTA
Organism: Macrobrachium nipponense; assembly: GCF_015104395.2. Taxonomy (NCBI): domain Eukaryota; kingdom Metazoa; phylum Arthropoda; class Malacostraca; order Decapoda; family Palaemonidae; genus Macrobrachium; species Macrobrachium nipponense. The sequence goes on along the minus strand of NC_061110.1, from coordinate 62,265,271 downwards.
CGTCGATGAAAATTTTTTTTTTTTAATTCGCAGAAAAATAGTTATAGGCCTACTAGGCGAAAATTTTTGAATCACACGCCAGCATCAGCGACACGTTGTCCGAGAGCGATCTTTTGCCGCAATTGTGTTTTGCCGAACTTTTGCGAGAGTTTGAGTATTTGTGGTGGTACAAGACGTACGTAGAGATGTCTGAACATCGCATGGAGCGCGAAAGGCGCGTTTCACCCCTCGGGAGGGATCGTGTAAGACGTATTTTGGACTTGGATGCTGGCAAGGGACCAAGCACCCAAGATGACCTCGCTCCTTAACGCCGTTCCGTGCGGCCTCTTGTGGACGAAAGTGTTCAAGGACCACAACATGTGTCTCGTGTGCCTTTTGTAACCCCTAGGAAGCATCGGGGTGTCCTTAGGGGCATTCGTAGGCATTTGGGAGGCCTCGAACCAAATACATAGACGACTACTTGTAGAGCTCGATCGGCAGCATGTCGCAAGTCCTCATTTTGATGGCGGTTGGTCATCCAGTGACGAGGACATCACTCCTGATGTTAGTGATGGTGAATATTTGCCACCAATGTCCGTTCGATGGTCACATGCCGAAAGTGAGCTCAAATTTAGTGGTTTTAGTGCATATGAGGGGGAATCTGAGGAGTAGGAGTTGTCGTCTAGTTTTATCGCCGATGACGACACAGAAAGCGAGGGCCTAAGTGAGGGAGATGGGCCAGTGGGGGGGTTTTGAGTGCGAAACCGTGCCATGTGCACGGGCACGTAGAAGGTCGGAGCGTCGCGCCAGCCAAGGTGAAGGTCAGTTGTCCGAGAGCGACAAGGGGTGGTCGGAGGAACCCACCCCACCGAACATGCACCCATTCAGGCAGCACCTGGGCTCACCGTACCTGTTCCTCTCACTGCTTTGGGGTTCATTCAGCTGTACCTTATGCGGGAATTGCTGGAATACCTGGTAGCAGAGACGGCGGACTACTCTCGGTACTGCCGTGACGAACTACGGATGACATTGTCATATCGCTGGTGGGGCTGCAACCTCACCGACATGGCGCATTTTTTGGGGCTCCACATTTTTTTTGGAATGATGCCTGCTGCCGACATCAGGCAATATTGGAGGTGGAATTTTTTTTTAAGTATACAGTGTTCCCCCCATATCCGCGTTCTTCGGATTCGCGGACTCACACATTCGTGGGTTTTTCTTTGGAACCTATCTAGAAATTATTCGCGGACGGACTCGCCCATTCGCGGAATTTTCCGACGAAAATAATCACTAATTAGTGTATTTTGATGTTTATTTTCATGACTAAATACATTTTTATGATACAAAAATGATTTACTAATTTTCAAATATTAATTTTGATTAATACTGTATTAGTAAGTTTAATAAGTTTAAATATCACATAATAAAAATAATGAATTCTCTCTCTCTTTCTCTCTACTACAAAGATTGTATGTGTGATTATAAAAAATGATTTACTATTTTCAATTATTAATATTAATTTATACAGCAATAATATCAATTCATTAAAGAAAATACCATAGTGAATTAGTAAGATTTTTGCTTATAAATTTAAAAAATTATGGAAGAATGAAGGAAATCCAGTCAGATTCTTTCTAAAAAAACTCAGATATACGTATCAAGTTAAGTGACCGAGGGGAAGGGGGAGCTGATTTGTTGTTGCCATCAACTGCTCATGAGATTTCCATCCCCCCCCCCCCCCCCCCCCCCCTCTCTCTCTCTCTCTTTTACTGAGATGAGAGATTTTTATGGTACATATATGCGTAATATGTTTATTAATATTTTCAAATAATAATAATAATAATAATAACTGTAATTACAAAAATCATATGTGAAAGTATTTTACAAATACTACGATAATCTCTCTCTCTCTCTCTCTCTCTCTCTCTCTCTCTTAAAGCGATGTATTTTTTTTGGATGATGATTTACTAATTTTCAAATATCAATATTAATGTAAACAGCAATAATATGAATTCATTAAAGAAAATAGACTAAAGTGAATTAGCAAGATTTTAGTTTTATAAATAAAAAGAATTATGTAACCCCGTGTCTTGTTGCGTAGCCAGCTTGTTAGCTGGGTTCTAACTGTCAAATCCAGTGTTGCCATCTCTTTCTCTTTTGCTGATATATATGAGATAATTTCTATGGTACATGTGTATGTTTATTAATATTTTTGCATAATAATAATAATGATAATATAACTAATCTCAAAATTCACATGTGATAGTATTTTAAAGAAGTACAATAAAGGGATTTTGACAAGGAGAAAATCTATTTCTGGGTGATTGGCTCGTGTCGCCCTATGAAAGTATCCTTAATATCATTCTTTCTAGGTAAAATTAGCCTAAAATTACCAGAGAAAACAAAATTAAGAAAATGTCAGTAAAACTGACTCGCTCACTCTTAAAAAGAAGTGTCGGTATGATATGGGGCGAGTGTGGAACACTACCACGAGACAAACACCAATTAGAACTTCCCTATCAGAATCCCCCCAAGAGAGAGCTGATACCAACGGGCGATGCAGCCTCTACTACTACTACTCGAGGACGCCAGGACAGCAGCGCCCCTAGCGGTCATCCTTAATTAAACAGTTAAATACATCTTGTCCTGCAAGGGGGGGGAAAACAAACCATAAAAAGGGGGGGGGGGTTTTCATAGGGCGACACGAGCCAATCACCCAGAAATAGATTTTCCTTCGTCAAAATCCCTTTTCTGGGCTCAGCTCGTGTCGGCCTATGAAAGAGTACCAGAGAAACAGACAAGATGGAAAAGGAAACAATGAAAAAACAGTTTAAAAATGATGGATATAATATAAGTAAATCAATTACAGCATACAATTAAGCACTTAAACTAACTTATTATAACAGTAAAATAATAGAATGTTAGTAAACTTAAAGTACTTAAATGGTAAATACATAAAATACAGAGATGCATGTAAAAATGAGGCAAATTGGGATTTACTTAACTAGAATACAAAATTATAAAATATATATACATACAGTGTCCTACCCTAGCATAAAAATAAGGGTAGGTACACTGAAATCCATCATTAATACAATTATTCCAAAATATATACAAACATTGAGACTGAAGTTCATCATAAACACAAAAATGGTGAATATACAAAACATATTGTGTCCTATCCTAGCATAAAAATAAGGGTAGGTACACTGAAGTACATATCAGTACAAAAGTGGGTGTCCCTAGCAAAAAAATAAGGGACAACCCACTATATGATACAACGGCTAAGGCTATGATGTTGGGTAGCCTGACGATAGGTTGAGGCATGTTGGTTGAAGTAGGTAGAAAGGAGGGACCTGGATCAATACTACAACTACTAAACAGTATCAGGGGAAAACTATGTTTCCCGCTGCTACTGCTGAAAACTTTAAAGATTCCAAGGACTTTAAATAATGCCGTTTAAAGACTGTCGGGGATTTCCATCCAGTATACTTTCTAAGATCCTCAAAGTTCATATGTTGGAAATAATTAATTGAGGTGGCTACTCCCTGATATCATGTGCTTTTGGTAATGACTCAGGGTTAGCTTGTTTAATGAAGTAAAGGATTTGCTGTCTAATGCCTTTAAAAACTGATAAAGTACCACCGTTTTTCTCTCATAAAGAGAGCACCTGAGGATCTAGAAGAAGTACGAGATAGAAAGCTCTAAGAGTTGATACTGGGCAGAGAGAAGGATCCTGTGGAATGTATAACCTTCCAAGGAGCACCACCTTGCAAGAGGATCTTCATTTTTGGCTAAAAAGCTACGATCCGGAGCAAGTAGAACTTCTCCTGATGGGAGGAATTCCACATGACCCGCATCCCTGGATAGAGCCGACAGTTCTGAAATTCTAGCTCCTGAGGCTAGGCTTAATAAGAATAATGTCTTCCTCAGGAGCATTATGAATGTACAAGATGAGTTGTCAGTATCTGAAGCTAGTTTGAGGACATCATTTAAGAACCATGAAACTGTAGTAGGCCTCTGAGAAGGTCTAATCTAGCACAGGCTTTAGGGATAGATGTGGAAAATAAGATTCAGTCTATCTGAAAACCTACTTGAAAGATTTTCTTCAAAGCCGATTTGTGAGTGGTAATCGTGCTAGCTGCTAAACCTTTTTCAAACAAGGATCTGAAAAAGGATATAGCCAAATTAACTGTCATGGTTGTAGTGTTCGATTCTCTCAAGAAAGATGCTAATTTTTTAACAGCTGAGTCATATTGTCTAATGGTTGACTCTCTCTTATCTGATTCTAGGAAGAGAATATTCTGTGGATCAATGTCAGCATCTTTATTAGCCGCAAACTTCATGAAGTCCATAAAGTTAGGGTCTGGAGAGTTCTTGAGGAAGCGAACACAGTCCTCATTTGTACTGATTGTGACAGTTTGGGATTGGGGATCCGTTGAGGTCGGAGACCCAGTTCCAAAAGAAGAGGATACCAGTTGCTCTTGGGCCAGTCCGGTGCAATCAGAGCTACTATCCCTTTGAAAGACCTTAGTTTGTCTAGGACTTTCAAGAGAAGATTCACTGGAGGAAAAATATAAATCCTCCTCCACTGATTCCATCTAACGACAGGGCGTCCGTGGCATAAGCCAGAGGGTCCAGGTTGGGGGCCACATAGCAAGGGAGCTTGTGGTTCGCTTGTGAGGCGAAGAGATCCACTTGGAGAACCTGGGACTCTCCGGCTTACCCACTGGAATGACCCAGACGTCCAGAGACCACTCTGATTCCGAGGAGGAACTGACCGGGACAGGGCGTCTGCTATCACATTTCTTACTCCTGCCAGGTGAGTGGCAGACAGATGCCATTTGGTGTTTGTTTGCTATGCAAAGATGGCTATCATGACATGGTTCACATGCTTGGATTTGGACCCTCCTCTGTTGATGCAATGACTACACTGCACTGTCCAAAACTAGCCTTAGATGAGACTTCTTCGGGGGAAGCAGTCTCTTCAGAGTAAGAAATACTGCCCATTGCTTCCAACACGTTTATGTGGAGCTGGCGAAATTGAACTGACCAAGTCCCCTGAACCTGTTTGTTGAACTGAGAGTATCCCCCCCCACACGGACAGGGATGCATCCGTGTGAATGGTTAACACTGGAGGGGATATTGAAGGTGGTACCTTCTTGGCTAAGTTCTTTACTTTTGACCAAGGCCGTAGTTGGTTGCGGAGGATCTGTGGAATTACTGACAACTGTCTCGATATTTGGAGTTTGCTCTTGACCGCCAAATTCGATTTATATCTTTCAGCCTTGCTTTCAGAAGGATATCTGTTACCGAAGCAAACTGAAGAGACCCTAGGATTCTCTCCTGGTTTCTTCTTGACGTCTGTTTTGCATTTGAGGAATTGCCTGACAGATTTTGCTATTTCCTTCCGTTTGGCCACTGGAATTGATAGATTGTGGGAAGACAAATCCCATTGGATTCCTAGCCACTGAAAATGAGATTCCGGAGTAAGTCTGGATTTCGTTTTGTTTATCTGGAACCCCAGATGTTTCCAGAAAATGAACTACCTTTTTTGGTAGCTTCGAGACATTCCTCGACTGTTGATGCCAGATCAACCAATCGTCGAGGTATGCCGCTACCATGATTCCCTGAGCTCTCAATTGTTGTACAACCACTTCTGCTATCTTTGTGAATACCCTGGGGGCTACATTCAGACCGAAGGGCATCACTTTGAATGAGAATGTCTGATTTCCTAGCCTGAATCCTAGGAATGGGCGGAAGTGCCTGGCTATAGGGATATGATAGTATGCGTCTGTAAGATCGATGGAGCATGTGACGGCTCCACGCGGAAGTAGGGTCCTCCTTACTTGCGAGAGGGTAAGCATCTTGAACTTGTCGCAGCGAATGAAAGAGTTTAGCTTTGACAAGTCTAAGATTACCCTTCTTTTTGTTGAGCCTTTCTTTGGCACGCTGATAAGCGCCCTTGAAACTTTAGATGTTTGACTCTCGCAATAGCTCCTTTCTGAAGGAGTTCTTCCGCGTAATCTATCAATTCCTTTGACGGTACCTGATGAAATGATTTGATTGAGGGGGATCTTTGATCCAACTCCAGCCTAATCCTTTGGACACTATGCTCTGTGCCCAATTGCTGAACCCCCACCTGTGGCGGAAGAGGAACAGCCTCCCTCCTACCTGGGGAGCCTCATTGCTGATGGGCGGGTTGGCCACCACGCCCTCCTCTGAAACTGTCTACTCCTCGTGCCCCCCCCTTCCTGCGCCACGCTGACGAAAGTAACCTCTCGCCCTACCTCTCGGTTGAGAGTAGCCTTGAGCCTCATAAGCAGGGTTAAAGGCCGGCGAGATAGCGTAGGAAGTGGATGGTTGAGATTGCTGGGGCACCAGGAGGAAAGGTTGGTTCTGTTTAGAGGTGGAAGGTTTGTCCCTGTTGGGTAACTGGGACTGCCTGCACAAATTGCTGCTGATGTTGGAGTTTTTTATAGGGCTGGAACCTCTTACCAGCCTTCTTTGGTTTCTTGCCAGCAGTGGGAACGGATTCCTGTTTCCTCTTAGAGGAAATACCCCACCTAGCTCTAAGGCTCTGGTTGAGTCTAGCAGCTTCGTGGTGGACCTCGTTCACTGCGGACTCTGGGAAGAGATCCGCTCCCCACATGCTTGCAGCCAAGAGTCTATTAGGCTCATGCCTGATTGTTGCACTCTTGTAGGACATGCTTCGGCAGTTCCTCCTAGCCTGGAAGAAGTCAAAAACATCCGACAGAACCGTCTGAAACTGAGATTTCGCCAGAATCTTGAACAGCGGTTCCGTAGCGTAGGAAAGAGCAGCCATTTCTGTAACGATGAGAGAATTGAGGGACCTGCCAAACCTAGTTCGCGCATCGAACTCTGCCTGGATTAGGGAATCCGGCAGCCTAGGTAATTTCTCACCGAACTGGTCCATGGCGCAGTCCGGCTTGAGTTTACCCTGCGTGAATGTAGCTGGCAGGTTTTCCCACAATTCTCCGAAGGCGGGGAAGAGTGGAGAAGTAGACTCCGACTCCCTCAACTGTGGAATGGGCTCATCCTTGAGGACTGCCTGAAGAGCCTTCTCCACCAATTTCGTGGCGAACGAAGAGAGACCTCCTCTTCCGTCGCGAAAATAGTGAAGGGACTCTTGTAGGCCTGGAGTTTAGTGTTAGTACACTCCCAGTCCTCAAGGCAGTGAACCCATTCCCGCTGGGCGTGATCTCTACTGTACAGAACTGACTCCTTCGAGATTTGTCTTCTCTCGTGAGAGCCGTTGGCGTCAGCCTAGCATACCCGATGAAATGCTGCGTCAGACCCGGAGGGTAGAACTCGAAGTCCTCAATCCTTCGAGTACCAAACTCCGGGAATAGATGAAATCATTCCGTCCTTAAATGGAGCGTAAGCAGCTACTCTCCATGGGTTCTCCATAGAGAAAGCTGGCAAGGAGTCATAAGGTGGAAGTTGAAGAATCCCCGTGCTAGATGCAGGGGAAACTGGGGGAGGAACCTGAGCTAGCCCAGCCACTCGGTCCTCATTCTCTCTCATTCTATTAGAGAGGTCCTGGATTGACTGTCCAGTTTGAGACAGACTGTTCGATAATTGCGCGAACATCTGCTCGAAACGCGTTCCCAATGCGGAGATTTGGGAACCTACTAGCACCCCCACCTGTTCCATCACTCCTGGTGAGACAGTAGAGGGAACGCAGGAGCTGGTGCTTGCTACCCCTGCCGGCATAGCCGGAGAGGAGGCAGCGGAGGCGGGAGAAGGCAGTGACTCGGTGGTAGCGCGAGCCTTCTCCTTCGAAGCCTTGCTTTCTGGAGCTCTTCGACTTCGACTGGGAAGAGCCCGGCTTTGCCTTCACCGCATCGGCATAGGAAGTCGACGACTTCCTAACCGAAGAAGACGAAGACGACTTCCTAGAAGTCGACTTAGACAAGGTCTTCGGTTCTCTCTTTCCCTTCTCCTTAGGAGGTACAGAGAGAGCGGGAGGGCGAATAGGGATCTCGGATCCCGCAAAGCCTTGGAAAGAAGCGGAAGAAGAGGGGACAGGAGAAGATCCAGGAGCGCCCAAGGAAAGACCTTGGGCGCCCGACAAACCTACCTCAACCAACAAATCCTCGCTAACTACCGCCATTGGCTCAAGGTTCAGGTTCCAGGGCAGCGACGTCCGGAACCGACTCCTGGGAGGCTACGACCCCAAACGATTGCTGGAGGTCTTGCTGGATGGAGGCTATCAGTGGGGCAGCGGACAAGGGGTCGACGTAACCCGTCGACTTGCCCGCGGGGAAGATCTGGATGGCCAGCTTCCTATCCAAAATGTAGGGCTGGCCCTTGGTTCGGCGTTTTTCCCAAAGCCACCCACCCACGCTTTCAGGGTGGCGAGGGCGACTTCCCTCACACCAGCTAGCCTGAAAGAAAGGAGAAGAATAGCTGCCAATTGTGGAACGGGGTTAACAAACTTACGACTAGAAGTTGTTAGTAAAATCATAAGTAAGCCTATAATGGACTTACCCCATTCTCCCAGCTGACCGACCAGGTCGTAGCATATAGCGCAGGTGCTTCGGGGTGCCAGACAATCGTCTCGTGAACGACGTGGCACACGGGGCGTGAGACCTGCACTCGTCATGTCCACAGGGGTCGTAGAGCGTCGCGTTACAGGCTGGACCTGGCAGTTGGTAGCCTGTAAGTGAAAAAGTACATGAGTACCAAGTAAACACTTACAGCCTAAAATATGCTCCGCTGGTGCCGGAGCGATAAAGTTGTAGATAAAACAAGAGCCCCGCCCCCAAAATACGTGTGGTAACCAGGTTGGAAGATAGGCTATGGCTCCGCCAATGGCGGAAGCACAAGAATCAACCAACTAGGAGTGGTGGTAATGGAAACCACGACGGAAAATGGCGGGGATGGTTGATAAAATAATAATAACACACAATTCATTGTAAAATATCTTATAATTAGGGTATATATCCTTAAAATAACAAAAATAAAACAACTTCTCTCCGCCCGTCTACTAGAAGAGTGCGTAGGTAAGGGTAAGCTCCCTTCCGATAGCGGGGGAGAGAAATAAGGATATAGTAGGCAAGCAACCCCCGACCACTCTTAGTGCCCACCCTGCCCGCTAGCGGAGCCAATAACTACCTACTAACCAAAGGTGCCCCGGCTGCGACGGAAGGCTCCTTACGTAACGTATGTGGCTGAGCAACTGGGGAGGGGGGGAGGAAGGTCCCGGCGAAACACGGCGGAGCGAGAAAAGGGGGGAGGGATGGCCTACTCCTCCCCGCCTCACCAACTACCCGCATGGAGACCCGCCGGTACCTCATAGTGGTCGCCCTATACCCCCCGCTGGGGGGACCCCCTGGTCACCTCCGAGTGTGAGAGAAGGCGATGAGGTTGTCATAACAACCAAGGGGTCCCCCAGCTCCTCCCTATATCAGAGAGGGAGGGAAGGGGCAGGGTAAGGTGCTATGGAACACGTGACCGCAAGTGGCCTAGGCCCGCGAGCAACACAACCGTGGTAGGGCCACGTGAACCAAGCTGTACCAATACAAGGAACAAGCACCTAGGCTAGCCTAACACCCTAAATAATATAAAATACATCGAAAGGTGGAAGAGACACTTTTAGTAAAAGAGAAGAAGCCCAGGAGAAGGCAGACTGTTCCAAGAAACAGGAGCCTACTCGGAGCCAGCGATAGCCGATGAAGAGCAAGAGCCACCGGGATGCTGGGCCGGAAATAATAATAATAATAGCCCTAAATATACCTAAGCTAAGAGAATGGTAGGAGGGCTGAACTAGCTAAAACTCGATGTAAAACAATGAAGTGTGATAAAGTAAGCCCATAAGTATAAGAAGTCCCAGTATGGAGGACCGGGAATTCTTACGAGACGGCATGGCCGCCACGAGACAACCGGGGAACCGTATATGACCTATTAAGAGGGAAAATACTGTACCCGGAAGATAAAAATACGGTAAAATGTTACTTATGAGTTACTTAACTTAGCCGTGGCAATTGCAGAGCGTTCCATCGTAGATAGTACGAATAAATCCAAGAAAACACAAGCACAAAAAAAGAAAAAGGCGACTTGTCGCTGGTGCTAAAAATTAAGGATGACCGCTAGGGGCGCTGCTGTCCGTGGCGTCCTCGAGTAGTAGTAGTAGAGGCTGCATCGCCCGTTGGTATCAGCTCTCTCTTGGGGGGATTCTGATAGGGAAGTTCTAATTGGTGTTTGTCTCGTGGTAGTGTTCCACACTCGCCCCATATCATACCGACACTTCTTTTTAAGAGTGAGCGAGTCAGTTTTTACTGACATTTTCTTAATTTTGTTTTTCTCTGGTAATTTTAGGCTAATTTTACCTAGAAAGAATGATATTAAGGATACTTTCATAGGCCGACACGAGCTGAGCCCCAGAAATCTATCCATTTCACTCTTTAAATAAGGACAACCCTCTCTCTCTCTCTCTTCTCTCTCTCTCTTCATCTCTCTCTCTCTCTCTCTCTCTCTCTCTCTCTCTCTCTCTCTCTGTCTCTCTCTCTCTCTCTCTCTCTCTCTCTCTCTCTCCTCTGGTCTCTCTATTGCTTTTTTTTTGGTTTATTATATTTCTAATGGTAAAATGTTTAAGATTACTTTAAAATGATATTAATAATACCAATTCAATGGTATATTTGATGTAGGATAATACTTTAAGTGGACATTTGGTATTTGTGATTTGTAAAAAGAAAATGGATGTCTCAAATAGTAACAGTATGAAAGAAAACGTGCATGACCGAATACTTATGGGGGGGACTGAATTATTTTCACATACGCAACTAAGTCATTCAGTACGTACATAGTATGTATTTATGTATAAACATAAAATGTAAGATTTACTTTAAAATAGTATTAATAATATTTCAAAGATTAATATGAACCATAATAGGATATTTTATGTATATTTGATGAAGGATGGTCTTTAAGGGATACTTTGGTGTTTGCATGTCCAGGACAGTTTATGAGCATTTTTAGAGGGGGGTTCCAAACATTCGCGGATTCTAACTATTCGCGGGGGGGTCTGGTACGCATCCCCCGCGAATACGGGGGGACCACTGTACTCCCAATGTGCCCGGCGTTATGCCCCGTGATAGTTTCCTGGCATTGGACAGGTATTTCAACGCCTTCAACCGGAGGGCCATACCCCGGAATAACCCCGATCACCTCATCTTAGTCCCGCCAAGTATTGGAGTACATTCGTGAACGGTGCAAAATGCTCGTGGTTCCTGGTATTTTTGGGTAAGTAAAAAATCTAACATTCTAGTAATATTCAATCATTTGTCTTCATTTTGAAACAAATTGGAAGTGTCTAGCACAATATTTCGCCAAACCAGAGAGGTGATGAGATTTTAGTTATGTTGTGTTGATTGGGTAACTGTAAATTCGACTACATATTCTAGATCTTACACCAGAACTAGAAAGACCAAATAGCTTATAAAAAAGCCGAAAGCAAAAAACGAATTAAAAATTCATAAAAATAAAATTATTTCACGCAAAGTGGGGAACTGCCACCAACCTTGACCTTCCCAACCGTTTTGTCTATTCTGTGCTATGAATGTCAGACAATCAGTTCATCCTCATTTACAACATTGAAAAATTGGGTTCCAGTTCATAATGAGTGGCTGAGACTAAATATGCATTAGAGGTTGTAAATCTTTCTGAAACTCACCTATCCAATTTGGAAATGGTGAACCACCTCTGACTCTTCTTTGTGATTTAGTAATAATGAGTAGTGAGTGCAGTAACAAGCAAGTGACGCATTAACAAAAAGACCTTTTCATCAGATTTGTATTTATTTACAAATAATCTCTCATCACCTTTCCCAATTAGAGATTTTAGACCATTGAGTCACTAAACATAAAATTTCCTCCTGGTTCTTGGATTATGCTTAAGATACAAACTGGCAGGTACTTTATCCCAGAATATTGCAAAAGAGAAGCAGTAGAACGTATAAAACATAAAGGTTCACACTGAGCTATATACATTGATGAGTCTAAAACTTCATTAGGCATATCGCCCAACAAAACATATCAATTATCCTCGGCTAACAATGGTTCTGTTTTTACAGCAGAATCGTAGAGAAAAGGTTCAGCCTTTATAATTACTTAAGAAACACCATCACAATATTTTTATTTGCTGCAACTCTATAAGTTTATTGAGCCCCTCCAAATTTATAATCCAAACGATATCCTTGTATAGTATGACAAATTATATTTTCACTTCACTAATATTATGAAGAAATGGACTTCATGGTGATGTAGTTTCAGGATAGACAATTTCTTTTTTTTTTTATACCTATTGAATAGGTCTTGCCCTTGGACTCCATGATGACTCTGACACAGTTGACAACCTTCGTTATAAATACGACAGTTAACTCTTTGGATGATGGTTTAAATTTAAGTGAGATATAAAGAAGCCTTTAAATCTAGATCAGTTGAACCAAATTCATTCATCCGAAAATGGAGGTTACAGGCCACGAGAGCTTTTAAGTGAACAAAAGCCTTTAACAAAGGAGCCTACTCTTTTCTATATATACATGTAGGAACATTTTCATGCACCGACCTTTGAATAGTGAGTCCTGCTTTATTAACTGTTTTTATATCACTCCAAGATGAATAAAGATTTTAGATGCTGTGCACCAAATTGGCATTAGATTATGAGGTTATAGCGGGTATCTCACTTTTCCACACAATCCTTGATCATCATCAGAAATCTGGTACCAAGGGACTTTCACCTGAATTCACCGCTTCATGCTCTTGTTTTCTTTCTCCACAGACTTACTGCTAATGTGAGTGGACATTGGCTGGAGTTCCTTCCATTAAGAATCTTTAACTCAGAAGTCCTCCCTCCGGCCCTTGTCTTCTTGTCCTATGATGTATCTGTTTGCCCTTCCTCCTAAATAGCAATTTATGATGAATCTGGTTGTACAACAAACTTAAGTTTACAGCAAAATATGTTTTTATACAAGCCCATTCATCCCAGATTTGGTACCCTCCCCCCTTCCCAACTCTTTCAGATGAAGATTGGCACAATAGAATGAGGAGTATTTATGAGCATGTCAAGTAATATGGAAGTGACTGATTGAAGTTGAACCCGAAAAGAGAGGGTCAAAGGTGTAGATCTTATTAACCTAAACGGAAACTCCTGTGATCTTATAATCTGAGACTGTGCACTTCACCCATAGCCATTTTGGATCATGGACAGCGGCATCTCATAGCAAAGATGTCAATGGAGATGTCAGTATGGTTGGTGGATACCTTTAGCCCTGCAAGTACGAAGACCCAAGGGTGTACTAGTCATTATTCTGCTTCCCAAAAAACTAAGATATTTTAAAATATTATTGTGTTAAAAACTAAACTCTCATGCAAGCATTAAATGTCACCTTAGTTCTGTTGGAGAGTGGACCTTATGATTATTTCTGACAGTCATTATTTTTAGAGCTGATAAATATTAGTTATTTACAGCAATGCTAATGAATATAAGTAATGTTATAGGACCAAGTTTCATAGGACAGTCTTCTCAAGTAAAGATTAATGATGGAATGCCGGAAAATGGTAAATGTATTGTATAGTGCCAGCCCCTTGGGCGTGAACATCAAGACATAAACAAAGGCCTCATATATCTCAGAAACATAAAATGTCGGTCCAGAACATTTTTCCAACAGGACAAGTATTATAGGACTGTTAGGGGAAGCAAATAAAAAGTCAAAATTCTTTGTTATAAAAAGATGCAGCGCAGCTAAAGATTAATACTTCATCATTTTAGGTGTGAAAACTTCCCCTTATATGTTTGGCTTCTCAGTTATCCATATTAGCATAGTTATGCTTCATTGTAGATTACTGGATTTCATCAGTGCTCATTGTTAAGGTTTAATTCTTTAAAACAACCCATTTTGATGATGAAGCCATTTTGTACACTGTAGTGGTAGAGGTGAAATAAGTCATTTCACTGTAGATTTTCATTCTTCAAAATTGATAAGTAGCATATTGTTTATATGAGATATTTATTTGTGAACGCCAGACGCTTAGTAAACTATAAAGGGTATGAGAAGATAGTTAATTTAGCATCACTATTTCTTATTTGTCAGTACATAAGGTATGTTATTCCTTAACATAGTAGATGTATGCGTAACCACGTTACAAAATTATCCTTCACTGAGGGAGGTGCCTGCAGATGTCTTAACTGATTTGTTCCTGCATGTTCAGCAGATACAGAAGAATATTGAGTGTATTCAAAAGGCAAACTCTTCAACTGTGGTCATTCTTCAAGATCTTCAAGCCTGCAATTATCAGGTGACTATGATTATGGTGTTTTAATTTTAATAGTCTTTGGAATTTATTAGTATAAAAGTGAAATTAAAATTGTTACGCAATGGCAAATTGCTAGAGCACACAAACTTACATACATTTTTGCTTGCTATACTGCAATTCACTTGATTAGGAAAGGTAAGCAACAATGAGTCTGATCATGCCGTGGATGGGTGACCACAAAAAAATACCTAACTTTAGGCACATGGCTCTTTGAACATGAGTGGGGCAGGTGTGGAGTCTGCAACCTCACTTCATGAATGCTTGTTGAAACCCTCAAGTGTAACAACTTTGGTATCCCATCTCTAGGCACATAAGGTAAAGAAAAAGAACAGTACAATGGCCCGCCCTCATTTGCAGTTCTGAAAACTATGGCTTTGTTAACCATGATTTATGGTCCCTGCCCCCCACCCCCGACCTGAAAAAATGAATTGGAAAATTCTTGGTATGAAGTAAATACTTTTTAAGTTCCGTTCACCCACAAAGAGAATAACATACTGTGACATCAGCACAGATCCCCAAACATGAGAGATTTCATTCACCTGCTTTAGACTTGTACTCGTATGTCACTCCCTGGCGGTGGAGGTTGGTTTGTCGGGTAGGAGGCAGGAGGGGTGGCAGCTACCTACTGACGGAGGAGCATTTCTGTACTTGGGGTGCCACACTGACAGACAGAGGCTTTGTAAGTGTTTTATTTACATTATATTATTTCTTAATTATCCAAGGTATTTGATTACCCAGTAATAGCCTAGTAGCATATTTCTGACAAGTGCCTTTTGTTGTTCAATGCCTTGATCCTTCAATACAGTCCACTCTTATGCCTCTAGCCCTGGGATATCCTCAGTAGACTTGATGCATTATGTGCCTCAAGGTGCTTGAGATGTTTTTGACTCCCCAAGTTTCTATATACAAGTTGGACCGATTCTAAGGGAGGGAGCGGAGTCTTTGGGTTCGACTTGACTACTTCCCAAACCAGAATCCCTGTAGGGGGTTAGTGTCGTCAGTGGATCTCATGTGGTGCATTGTAGGCATTACTTGAGGCTCTTTGTAGCGTGCCTTCAGCCCCTAACTGCAACCACTTTCGTTCCTTTTACTGTACCGCCTTTCATATTCTTTTTCTTCATCTTACTTTCCACCCTCTCCTAACACTTGATTCATAGTGCAACTGCAAGGTTTTCCTCCTGTTACACCTTTCAAACCCTTGACTGTCAATTTCCATTTCAGCGCTGAATGACCTTATAGGTCCCAGTGCTTGGCCTTTGGCCTAAATTTTATGTTCAACTCAACTCAAGAACACAGAGTTTACTAAATAACTTTAATTTTACAAGTACTCGGGACATATTTTCAGATCATCGTGATAAGTCAAAACAAGGTAAAATGTTTCATTTAATTCTCTTTTAATATATATATGAGGACATTACATGCTAAGCAATTGCCAACAGGTGTCGTTTGGCATTTAGATGTTTTAACTTGTTTGTATTTCTATAGAATATGTCAGCTTTATGTTTTGCAAGTAAAAGTAGTAGTAATGAAGGTTCTGAATAAATGTTTATAAGGTTTCTTTGTTTAGCTACATTTGAAGTTTTATTTGTAAAAGTTAGGATACTGAAAATGTTGTATAATATGGTTTTAAGTGTTCTGGTTTTAGATGTTTTTCATTCTTTAGATTCATTTTTTTAATCCCTTTTTTTGGACAATATTTTAGAACTTATTGTAATTTTAACAATTGTATAAACTTCTATCTGTCTGTCAATTCATCTTTAAGAAAGCTGCCAGACTTAGAATATACAGATGATGCTGTTGAAATCAGAAGAACACCACACGATTTATAAAGCTTTCTTAATAGAGTGCATCTTATATTTAAAGAGATGAGACTCAAAAGAAGAAAAACTGAAAAGTGCTATTTTGGCTTGTTATCTACTTGTCACCTACTCCATGTGTAGTACTACTAGCCCCTCAGGGATCAAAGTATTATACAGCCAACCCTCCGTATTCGCGAGGGTTAGGGACCATAACCACTGGCTAAAATCTTTGCATCTCCCCCCTTAAAAATGATTATAACTGCCAGCAATGGAAGCACACTTAACATGCTCCTCGGACTGGTCAACATAACCACTTCTGCAGCATTATAACAGTAGACCTAATAAGCTCAACAGTCATAACAACAATTTCAAAGTAGGAATATGAATTAAAACAAGTTTACCTTCAATGTTGAAGTTTTTGGCTGTGTTTAAGCTGCCTGTATGTTGCAAAATATTTTATAGGTCTAAAAAATAATCTCAGCCTTCTGAGATGTAATCCTTTACTGATGAATTTATTCGTAGAGATTACCTGTTCTTTGAGGAATACAATAGTAATATCAATGACAACCACATTTCTTTGAATGTCGAAGTTTCAGGCTGTGTTTAAGCTGCCTGTATGTTGCAAAATGATTTATAGGCCTAGAAAAATAATCTAGGCCTTCTGAGATGTAATCTGTTACTAATGTTTTTAATTGTTGAGATTACTTGTTCTTTGAGGAATAAAGGATGATGAAGATTTTGGGTTTATGTAGAGGAAGGCTATTAATCGAAATATCATAAGTAATAACAAGCCGTATGGAACACTTGTTTTTCAACTGGTTTAAAAATATTATTTTCTTAAAAGTCCTGCTCCCATTTGGTGTATAATTAATTCTTTCATAAGGTAACTTGAGGTGCAAGAATTAGTAGATAACCTCATTTGCTTTCTGGCCACAAATTGTTAATAGAAAGATGTGAATGTTAAGTGTAAAGTAAAGAAATGTAACACCTAGGCATAGGAATAATATCTTGGCTTTGACAATATAATAATTGCATACGCGAATATTTGCTAGTATGTCATCATTTTTGAAATATTTAAGAAATATAACAAATAATTATATATGAAAATCCAAATATTCCTCTAACATAATATATAAAGTAAATGTTTTCAAGATAATTTCATGGTAGCTACTCATTGTAGACCTACTTAAGGGATTTTGACGTAGGAAAAATCTATTTCTGGGTGATTGGCTCGTGTCGCCCTATGAAAGTATCCTTAATATCATTCTTTCTAGGCAAAATTAATCTAAAATCACCAGAGAAAAACAAAATTAAGAAAATGTCAGTAAAACTGACTCGCTCACTCTATAAAAGAAGTGTCGGTATGAGAATATGGGCGAGTGGGATCACTACCACGAGTCATTCACCATTTAGACCTTCCAACCTAAAATCCCCACCAGAGAGAGCTGATACGAAAGGGTGATGCGGCCGCTACTACTACTACTACTGACACCACGGACAGCAGCGCCCCTAGCGGTCATCCTTAATCTATGAACATCTTGTCCTGCAGGGTGGGTAAAAGAAGACAGGGTGGGTTTCATAGGGCGACACGAGCCAATCACCCAGAAATAGATTTTTCCTACGTCAAAATCCCTTTTCTGGGCTCAGCTCGTGTCGGCCTATGAAAGTGTACAGAGAAACAGACAAGATGGGAATAAGGACAAATGAAAATCAGTTCATTGTAAAAAAGAGATATATAATATAAGTGAATCAGGGACATTACAGTATACAAACAAAAGTACTTAAAGCTAAACTTATCCTAAAACAATGACATGATAAAGAAAGCAAACAATATAAAGTACTTAAAAATTAACTTATATTAAACATAGTAATACCCAGTAATGTAATGGCAAAATAACAAAATTGATTCACTTAATTAAGATATTTACATAATATACACACATTGTGTTCTACCCTAGCATAAAAATAAGGGTAGGAACACTGAAGTACATTATAAGTACATAGTGTGGATGTCCCTAGCAAAAAAATAAGGGACAATCCACCAATATGATTCTAGCGGCTAAGGCTAGAGTATCCGAGTAGCATAGCAATAGGTGAGGCATGTTGGACGAGGTAGGTAGAAAGGAGAACCTGGATCTATACTACGACTACTATACAGTATCAGGAGAAACAATGTTTCCCGCTGCTACTGCAGAAAATTTTAAAGATTCCAAGGACTTTAGGTAATGACGTTTAAAGACTGTCGGTGATTTCCATCCAGTATACTTTTTAAGATCCTCAAAGTTCATATGTTAAGTAATTGAATATTAATTGAGTGGCTACTGCCTCTGATGTCATGTGCTTTTTGGAAATGAATCAGGATTGGCTTGTTTAATGAAGTAAAGGATCTGTTGTCTAATTCCTTTTACTGATAAAGTACCACCTTTTTCTCTCATAAAGAGAGAACCTGAGGATCTTGAGGATGTACGAGATAGAAAGGCTCTTAAAGTTGATACTGGGCAGAGAGAAGGATCTTGCGGAAGTGGGATGACTTTCCAAGGAGCCCACCTTACAAGGGGATCCTCATTTTTAGCCAAAAAACTACGATCCGGCGCAAGTAGAACTTCTCCTGAGGGGAGGAATTCCACATGACCCGCATCTCTGGATAGAGCCGACAGTTCTGAAATTCTGGCTCCTGAAGCTAGGCTTAATAAGAATAACGTCTTTCTAAGAAGCATTATGAATGTACAAGACGAGTTGTCAGTATCTGAGGCTAGTTTGAGGACATCATTTAAGAACCATGAAACTGCAGTAGGCCTTTGAGAAGGCCTAAGTCTAGCACAGGCTTTGGGAATAGACGTAAAGTAAGATTCTGTTAGGTCTATCTGGAAACAACTGAACAAAGATCTTCAAAGCCGATTTATGAGTAGTAATAGTGCTAGCTGCTAAGCCTTTTTCAAACAAGGACCTGAAAAAGGATATAGCTAAGTTAACTGTCATGGTTGTAGTGTTTGATTCTTTCAGGAAGGATGCTAATTTTTTAACAGCTGAGTCATATTGTCTAATAGTTGACTCTTTTTTAATTCTGATTCTAGGAAGAGGATGTTTTGTGGATCAATGTTAGCATCTTTGTTAGCCGCAAACTTCATGAAGTCCATAAAGTTAGGGTCTGAAGAATTCCTGAGGAAGCGAACACAGTCCTCATTTGTACTGATTGCGACAGCTTGGGATTGGGAATCCGTTGAGGTCAGAGACCCAACTCCAGAAGCAGAGGATACCAGTTGCTTTTTGGCCAGTCTGGAGCAATCAGAGCTACTAGTCCCTTGAAAGTCCTCAGCTTGCTCAAGACTTTCAAAAGAAGATTCACTGGAGGAAAAACATAAATTTTCCTCCACTGATTCCAATCTAACGACAGGGCGTCCGTGGCATAAGCCAGAGGGTCCAGGTTGGGGGCCACATAGCAAGGAAGCTTGTGGTTCGCTTGTGAGGCGAAGAGATCCACTTGGAGACCTGGGACTCTCCGGCATATCCACTGGAATGACCCGTCGTCCAGGGACCATTCTGATTCCAGAGGGACTGACCGGGACAAAGCGTCTGCTATCACATTTCTTACCCCCGCCAGGTGAGTGGCGGACAGATGCCATCTGTGTTTGTCTGCTAGCGCAAAGATGGCTATCATGACATGATTCACGTGTTTGGATTTGGACCCTCCTCTGTTGATGCAATGTACTACCACTGCACTGTCCAAAACTAGTCTTAGATGAGACTTCTTCGGGGGAAGGAGTCTCTTCAGGGTAAGAAATACTGCCATTGCTTCCAGGACGTTTATGTGAAGCTGGCGGAACTGAACTGACCTAGTCCCCTGAACTTGCTTGAATTGAGAATATCCCCCCCATCCGGACAGGGAGGCATCCGTGTGAATGGTTAACACTGGAAGGGGATATTGAAGGGGTACTAATTTGGCAAGGTTCTTCACTTTTGTCCATGGACGGAGCTGATTGCGAAGGATCTGTGGAATTACTGACAACTTGTCTCGAGATTTGGCGTTTGCTCTCGATCGCCAAACTCGATTTATATCTTTCAGCCTTGCTTTCAGGAGGATGTCTGTCACTGAGGCAAACTGAAGAGAACCTAGGATTCTTTCCTGGTTTCTCCTTGATGTTTGTTTGCATTTGAGAAATTGTTTCACAGACTTGGCTATTTCTTTTCTTTTGACCACCGGAATTGACAGATTGTGGGAAGACAAATCCCATTGGATTCCTAGCCACTGAAAATGAGACTCTGGAGTAAGTCTGGATTTCGTTTTGTTTATCTGGAACCCCAGATGTTCCAGAAATTGAACTACCTTTTTTGTGGCTTTGAGACATTCCTCGACCGTTGGTGCCCAGATCAACCAATCGTCGAGGTATGCTGCTACCATTATCCCTTGAGTTCTCAACTGTTGAACTACCACTTCTGCTATTTTCGTGAATACCCTGGGGGCTACATTCAGACCGAAGGGCATCACTTTGAATGAGAACGTCTGATTTCCTAGTTTGAAGCCTAGGAATGGACGGAAGTGCCTGGCTATAGGGATATGATAGTATGCGTCTGTAAGATCGATGGAGGATGTGACGGCCCCACGGGGAAGTAAGGTCCTTACCTGCGAGATGGTAAGCATTTTGAACTTGTCGCAACGAATGAAAGAGTTTAGCTTTGACAAGTCTAAGATTACCCTTCTTTTTGTTGAGCCTTTCTTTGGCACGCTGAATAAGCGACCTTGAAATTTTAGATGCTTGACTCTCGCAATAGCTCCTTTCTGAAGAGTTCCTCCGCGTAATCTGTCAATTCCTTTGATGGTTCCTGATAAAATGATTTGATTGGAGGGGGATCTTTGATCCAACTCCAACCCAATCCTTTGGACACGATGCTCTGTGCCCATTTGCTGAACCCCCACCTGTGACGGAAGAGGAACAGCCTCCCTCCTACCTGGGGAGCCTCACTGTTGTTGGGCGGGTTGACCTCCACGCCCTCCTCTGAATTGCCTTCCTCTTGCAGCTTTCCCTGTGCCACGCTGGCGAAAGTGGCCCCTCGCCCTGCTACCCCTAGAAAACCTATTAAAGGCTGGGTAAGCCTGGCTTTCATACATAGAGTTGAAGGCCGGCGAGACTGCGTAGGAGGTTGAGGGTTGAGACTGAGGGGACAACAGGAGGATGGGTTTGAGCCTGTTTTGAAGTCGATGGCTGTCCCTGTTGGGTAACTGGGACGGCCTGAACAAACTGCTGTTGCTGTTGTTGCTTCTGGTAAGGCTGGAACCTTCTGCCAGACTTCTTAAGTTTCTTACCAGCAGCAGGGGCGGTCTCTTGCTTCCTCTTGGAAGAGATGCCCCACCTAGCCTAAGGCTCTGGTTGAGCCTAGCAGCCTCGTGGTGCACCTCGTTCACAGCGGACTCTGGGAAGAGGTCCGCACCCCACATGCTGGAAGCCAGGAGTCTATTAGGCTCATGCCTAATAGTGGCCTCCTGCAGAACGTGCTTTCGGCAGTTCCTCCTAGCTTGGAAGAAGTCGAAAGCATCCGTCTGTACTGTCTGGAGCTGAGACTTGGCCAGAATCTTGAATAGCGGTTCTGTGCCATAAGACAGGGCCGCCATTTCTGTGATGATCAGGGAGTTAAGGGACCTCCCAAATCTAGTTCGAGCATCGAACTCCGCCTGAATCAGAGTATCAGGCAGCCTTGGAAGCTTTTCGCCAAACTGGTCCATTGCGCAGTCTGGCTTAAGCTTACCAATCGTGAACGTGGCAGGCAAGTTCTCCCACAATTCTCCAAAGGCTGGGAAGAGCGGAGAAGTAGACTCAGCTTCCCTCAGCTGTGGCATGGGCTCATCCTTGAGGACTGCCTGAAGAGTCGCTTCCACTATTTTGGTAGCGAACGGAAGAGAAGCCTCCTCCTCCGTCGCGAAAATAGTGAAAGGACTCTTGAAAGCCTGGAGCTTAGTGTTGGTACACTCCCAATCCTCTAGGCAGTGAACCCATTCCCGCTGTGCGTGCTCCCTACTATACAGCACGTTCTCTCGGGAAATCTTGTCCTCTCTAGTGAGAGCAGCCACGGTCAACCTAGCATACCCAATGAAAGGCTGAGTCAATCCAGGAGGATAAAACTCGAAGTCCTCAATTCTTCGAGTTCCACACTCCGGGACAGAGATCATGCCGTCCTTGAATGGAGCATAAGCGGCCACTCTCCATGGGTTATCCATGGAGAAGGCTGGTAGGGACTCATATGGAGGTAGCTGCAGAATGCCAGTACCTGCTACGGGGGAGATTGGCTGAGGAACCTGAGAAAGCCCAGCCACACGGTCCTCATTCTCTCTAACTCTGTTAGAGAGATCCTGGATGGATTGGCCCGACTGACTGAGGGTGTTTGACAGCTGCGCAAACATCTGTTCAAACCTGGTCCCGAGGGCGGAGACCTGCGAGCCAACCATCTCTCCCACTTGCTGCATCACCACTGCCGAGAAGGCGGTGGGATCAAAGGAGCCTGGTCCCGCCACTCCAACCGGCGTTGCCGGAGTGGATGCCGTGGAGGCCGGAGAAGGCGTTGACTCGGCTGGAGCGTGAGCCTTCTCCTTAGAAGCCTTGCTTCTAGAGCTCTTAGAGTACGAAGAGCTCGGCTTTGCCTTCACCACGTCAGCGTAGGAAGTCGAAGACTTCTTTGCTGAAGAAGACGACGACGACTTCTTAGAAGTCGTCTTGTGGAGGGTCTTCTGTTCTCTCTGTCCCTTCACCTTCGGGGGTACAGAGAGAGCGGGAGAGCAGGCAGGGATCTCAGATCCTGTAAAGCCTTGGAAAGAAGCAGTAGAAGGGACAGGAGAAGAAGATCCAGGAGCGCCCAAGGAAAGACCTTGGGCGCCCGACACACCTACCTCAACCAACAAATCCTCTGCCCCTACCGCCATAGGTTCGATGTTCAGGTCCAAGTTCGCGACATCTGGGACCGGCTCCTGCGTGGAGGCGGACCCGAACGCCTGCTGCACCTCCTGCTGTATCGAGGCTATGAGAGGGGCTGCCGAGATGGGGTCAACGTAACCGGTTGACTTGCCGCCGGGGAAGATCTGAACGGCCAGCTTCTTATCGAGGATGTATGGCTGGCCCTTGGCGGCGTTCTTCCCGAAGCCGCCCACCCAAGCCTTCAGGGTTGCTAAGGCGACTTCCTTCACGGCGGCAGCCTGAAAGAGAAGGCGAAATGAAGCTTCTAGCGGCGGAGACAGGGTTTAACAAGCTTATAACTAAGTGTTATTAGTGATGCGACTAAGAAGTCTAAGAGTAGACTTACCCCCCCCAACAGCTGACTAACAAGGTCGTAGCATATGGTGCAGGCTTCTGGGTGCCAGACGATCATACCATTGTGGGTCGTGGCACACGGGGCGTGAGTCCTACACTCCTCATGGGCGCAGGGGTCGTAAAGAGTCGCGTTGCACCCCAGGACCTGACAGTTGGTAGCCTGTAAGTGGAAAGATACATAAGTATCAGGAGCAAACTTACAGCCTAACAATTGCTCCGCTGCATGCCGGAGCGTGAAAGTTAGATTAAACCAGAGCCCCGCCGTAATACGTGTGGTAACTAGGCGGTTGGAGTTGTCTAAGGCTACGCCGGAGACAGGAGAAAATTATCCAACCAGGTGTGGTGGGGAGCCATGAAACCACGACGGAGAACGACGGAGATGGTACACACAAAAATAATTAAAACTAAAATTCACCGTAAAATTAGGGTACATCCTTATATTTATAACGAAGTATATAAATTTTTTCCCGTCTACTAGAAGAGTGCCCGGGTAAGAAGCAAGCTCTCCTCCGGTAGCGGAAAAAAGAGGATATAGTAGGCAAGCAACAGACCACTAGTAACTGAGACCACGACCACCCCGCCCGCTGGCGGAGCCAGACGAACTATAACCAAAGGGGCCCCGGCTGCAACGGAGGCTCCGTTCATTACAGTAGGGGTAGGGTGGGACTGAGCAATAGGGGGGGGTTCCCGGCGTAACGCGGCGGGAGAGAGAGAGAGGGGGGGTGGCCTACCTCTCCCCGTCCCAACAACTACCCGCTCGGTGACCCGGTACCCGAGACAAGTGTCGCCCTATACCCCAGCTGGGAGGGAGCTCCTGGCCTCCTCAGAGAGAGAGGGAGGAAGGCTACTGTGGTTGTCATGGTAACCAAGGAGTCCCCCAGACCCCTCCCTATACCTGGTAGGGAGGGAAGGGGAAGGGTAAGGTGCTATGGAACACGTGACCGCAAGTGGCCTAAGCCGCGATAGCAACACAACCATGGAAGGGCCACGTGAACCAGACTGTACCAACACATGGTACAAGCACCTAGGCTAGCCTAACAACCTAAATAAAACTAATAATACATCGTAAAAGAGGGAAAAGACACTTTTAGTAAAAGAGAAAGAAGCCCAGGAGGAGGCAATCTGTTCCGAGGAACAGTTGACTACTCGGAGCCAGCGATAGCCGATGAAGAGCAAGAGCCGGGATGCTGGGCCAGAAACACAGTATAGCCCTAAATACCAAACTAAGAGAAATGGTAAAAGGGCAGTCCTAGCTATGAAAACGATGTAATAAACGATGAACGTGATATAGTAAGCCCATAAGTATAAGATGTCCCAGTATGGGAGACCAGGAAATCTTAACACGAGGCGGCATGCAGCCGCCACGAGTCAACCGGGAGACCGTATATGACCTATTAAGAAGGAAAATACTGGTCCCTGGAAGACTAAAAAACAGTAAAATACTACTTATGAGGCACTTAACTTAGCCGATGCGATAGCTGCACGTTCCATGATGAATACAAGTAGAAATCCGAAAAAACACGGCACGAGAGAAAAATGCACTCAACGTGTTCGTCTAAAGATTAAGGATGACCGCTAGGGGCGCTGCTGTCCGTGGTGTCAGTAGTAGTAGTAGTAGCGGCCGCATCACCCTTTCGTATCAGCTCTCTCTGGTGGGGATTTTAGGTTGGAAGGTCTAAATGGTGAATGACTCGTGGTAGTGATCCCACTCGCCCATATTCTCATACCGACACTTCTTTTATAGAGTGAGCGAGTCAGTTTTACTGACATTTTCTTAATTTTGTTTTTCTCTGGTAATTTTAGATTAATTTTGCCTAGAAAGAATGATATTAAGGATACTTTCATAGGCCGACACGAGCTGAGCCCAGAAATGTTACACTGGGTGGTTGTTGTTGCACCGACACTAATGATACATCACACGCTCCCCTCACACGTTGATATCGGTGGGCACATTCTACTTTTGTATATACATATTTGATTTTTTTCAGCATTGAGGTGTAAAAGCAATCAAATAAGACTTTCAAATATTATGCTTACTTTGGAAGCATTATTAACGCTATGGCAATTTTTTTCATTTTTTTATTTAACATTTGAACTGAGGTTTGATGACAACTTCGTTTGGTCAAATGCTTCAGCGATGATTGAACAAAAGTTTTAAAAATGTTTCGTAAGAGTTTTCCTGAAATTTGGCTACACATGACATTTTCTTACAGTTGTGAAATATATGACAGATTTCACTCTTATGAAACATATTATGCAATTATTGTATGCAGTAATCGCGTTTTCACATTGAAATAATTGATCAATATGGAGCATGCTAGGTTGCCAGTCAGTGAATTTTGAACGAAATCTTATGGAGTCATGTCACATGAGATTTGAGCATCACTGTACTTGGCAGACCCAAAACGTGCCAGTGGGGCTGCGCAGCGAGCCAAAATGTGTCAAGTGCGTCGACAGCCTATAAATGTATTTCAAGGGCTTATAGTTAATTGCCCACAGCTGCCTCGGTTTTTTATTCAAGATTTTCTGTATTCTTGATATAATTTGAGAACTTCAAATATAGCTAAATATGACACTGAATACAACTTAAACAAAGATATATTTTGTAATATAAATACAGATGAACTTTAACTTTTATTCGCGAAATTTACAGTTTTTGAACATGATTTTCTTTAGTGAGTTAATTGCAATCAGAGTCAATATATTAGCATGAGGCATCTACTGTTTTGAGTAAAATATATATTGCATAAAAGATTTTCAGTAGGTACTCGTGATATAATTTGAGAACTTCAGATATAGATAAATATGACACAATAATACCTAAAAGAAAATATATTATATAAATAATTTTGAATTTTAAGTTTTATTCAGGAAATTTACAGTGTTTTCAACATGTTTTCTGAAGCATGAAAAGGCATTTTTTTTTTCGTTTTATTAGTATATCATGGATTCCTGCCAATGAATGAAGCCTGAAGGGGAGTTTACATAATCACGAAGACGACCTCAGGTGTCACCGAGTCCTCTCGATTTGCCTCACTCCTGGCAGTAGGATTTTTTAAAATAAAAATTAAGTTATGCAACACAAAAGCGGCTAACACCAAGGACTCGATACGATCATGAAGAAGATTTTGGGGGTTCTGAAACACTGAATCTATGGGAGATAAATGGAAAATATAGATTTAGTTACAAGAAGATATATCATAGTATTATATATATATATCTTATATATATATAGTATATATATATATATATATTTTATATATGATATATATATATATATATATATATATACACTAAATAATATATATGTAATATTAATATATTATATATATATATTATATATATATATAATATAATTATATTATATTATATATAATATATATATATATATATATAATATATATAACACCTATATGGGGGCATCCATGTTCACGACTCAGCACAATCCCGTTACATAAGTCAGATAATTACCTAACCAAATCGCAAATAAATCGTCAAAAATTGTCATGCCTCACGGAACTCGCCGTCTTGTAAAAACCGTTAAATGTGGATGTCACCTTAATCATCTGGACTTGCTCGTGCGACTACGTAAATACCTAATCTCATCTCAACTTGCGCAATTTATGTTGTAAGGGTGTAAGGGTTCATTGCGGAAGTCGACATCAGCTGATTTTTCTCTTTTTGTTGAGCCCAAACCCGCGACTATAGGAGATTGATCGCCAAACCCAGCCTTTATGAAAGTCGCGGTCTGAAAGGGATTTTTATGGTACACGTTTATTAATATTTTCAGATAATAATAATAATAATAATAATAATAATAATAATAATAATAATAATAATAATAAATATAATATGCGAATGAAAATATCCTTTCCTTCGTCTTTTGTTTTTTTACTCGGAGAAGCTTGAGGCCAGATGGGGGAAGTGTTGCCAATTGGCAGGTCAATGAATATTATGTAATTCTCTGTCTCTGTAGTAATTCATTAATAATTTCACTCTCCTAAGTAAGGAAAACTCTTCTCTCTCTCTCATTCATAGTTAGCGGTAGATAATTTTAAATTTATCTAATTTTACCTTTACTGTTTAGAATCGTAAATGTGCTGTTCTAATATATAGATACATAACTAAGAGTTGTACGAGTCCAAATAAAAAGCCCTGCTTGTTCATGAAAAGGAATTTCAGAACAAAGAGAAAGAGACAAAATAAAGAATTTCTTAAAAACACATTGAGAACACTTCTAAAAATATATTGGTCAGAAGGGGAAAAAAGAAAGAAATAGTACGTAAGTAATCACATACTCCTATATTTTTCCAACCATTTATTTCTTTATTAAGGGTAATGTTTTAAGTTAACTTTTAAATTAAATTACTGTATAACTTTAATTTCATTTAAAAGCTAGCTTAATACTTGCATGAAGGGTTCTGGAACCTAACCTCGTGTAAGTTCTGAGTATTACTGTACACGTCTGGCGGCCAAGCAGATTTTTTTTTTTTTTTTTACAAGGACTGTGCTCATGAAAGGTGGTAAGGGCTGTACCGACTGGCAAATAGCGAACCAAGCAAATGTTACAGAACACTTGAACTGAGGGTTCTGCATAATGGCGGCCCTGCAGTAATATAAAGCAACTTGTTATTAGAAGCTAGTAGTATTAATTGATTAATGAGAGACTTCCGTAGCTCCTCATATAGTGCCCATATTAGTAATAAATTCTGTTAGAAATCTGTGTTAACTTAAACTTTTTGAAGTTTAAGTTAGTTTTGACAATTGTATATGGCTGTATTGGTAATTTTGCACTGGCTATGTGAAATTTTAATTTGAATTGTCATACCGTTCAGACTAAACTTCCATGAACTAATTTGTTTAATTAGCCCAAGCCACGGTTTTATAGGGCATTAGGTTAATGGTTCTAGAGTTGAGAATTTCCTAGAGGGTTCCTGCTTTACCTATTTTTGGTCACTGCCTGTTATAAGTTTATTAAAAACTTTTAAGGGTATAAACCATAGAAAAAAAAAGTCCTTTTCAATCTAGTTTTCTACTTTCTGTAGCTAATACCCTCCTTGTTTGATATTCGGCCATTGCTGTTTTTTAGGCAACTAGTAGCATAATCACATAGAAACGGGGTTCCTACTTATCTACTTGGGCTACATCCTGTTCTGGATTTTATCACCTTTAAGGATATATGCTACATAAGAGCTCCACTACTATTTAGCCTTTCCAATAGGCTACCGTGTCGGTATCAGTCTCTAGTCGTAAATTCTATGTTTTTATTAAGCCTAAGATACTGTTTATATCTAATCCTAAGCTATTTAGACAAAACTACCACTTAGACTTACACTTACATTATGATGTTTCTTAAGTTGTTCTCTCTTAGCCTTGTATATGATATTGCCTAATCCAGATTATTTGAGATAATTCTTAATGCAAAGGTTATATAAAAAGAGAAACTTACTAATAAGTAAAGTTTGTAAGCTCAAAGTTAGGTTAACATTTTTGTCTAGCCCATGCAGGTTGCTTATATCTACCCCTTGGCTATTTGGTCTACTACATAAAAGAGCACATTCTAATGTAAAACTTACTAATGTGAGACTTAGTATAAGTTATTGTTTAGTCCAGACACATTAAATCATTGTTCCCAATTCTAAACTAAAAATTTCTAACTGGAACTTAAAATTATGCCCTTAGCTTTCAACTTAAGACATTTTCATGATCCTCGGTAATTAAATTAGATAAGTGAAGAGCTTAAATTACGGAGTGCTGGTTTCAGTACACTATACATTAACAACCAGAAAAGGTAATGGTGTCTTGATCTGTTTCCAGTCGTCCTAAATAATATGATGGCGCATATGAGCATAACCACTTCTAGTGTGATTATTGACGTAGGTAAACTGGATTTGGCATTCGCTAAGTATAAGAGAAAGTCCCCTCTTCTCCTGAGTCCATTTATATGCCATCATGTGCTACAGTGGAATCTTGGTTTTCGTACGTAATCTGTTCCAGAACGTCTCACGAAGTCCAAAAGTTCGAAATGTACAAAACCCAAAACAGTAATTCCCATATTACCTGAAGTTAGGTTCCAGACCCCTCATGCAGTGGAAATTTTTGTGTTAAGTTTGGCATGTTCTCTAAAAATCTAATAAGTGCTTATTTCTAGAATTTGAATGCTAAATAAGGGATTTTGACGAAGGAAAAATCTATTTCTGGGCGATTGGTTCGTGTTGCCCTGTGAAATAATCCTTAAGTTCATTATTTCTAAGTAAATAACCTAATAAATACCAGAGAAAAAATAAATTCAAGAAGATGTCAGTATAACTGACTCGCTCACTCTATAAAAGAAGTGTCGGTATGGTAACAGGGGCGAGTGAAACCACTACCACGAACCACTTGCCATTTAGAACTTCCCACATCAAAATCCCCCACCTGAGAGAGCCGATCCAAAAGGAGGATGCGCCCGCTACTACTACTAATACCCACGCCAAGCGGAGTGCAGCGCCTCTAGTGGCCATCCTTTTCTAAAGATGTCCATCTTGGCCTGCAGGGTGGGTAAAAAAAAGGGTGGGTTTCACAGGGCGACATGAACCAATCGCCCAGAAATAGATTTTTCCTTCGTCAAAATCCCTTGTCTGGGCTCAGTTCGTGTCGGCCTGTGAAATAGTACCAGAGAAACAGCCAAGATGACAATGGAGGGTCTTAATGAAACAATAAAATAAAATTAGAGTATAATATAAGTGAATCAAAAGTTATGATACAAAAGTTATAACATAAAGGTACTTAAAACTAGCTTAATAAAATAAAGGAAAAGCACAGTTTAGTACAATGGTATCAAAATAAATATTCAAGAAGATTCACTAAAACTAGTTTAATATATACAAAATATACAAAAGTTATTGTGTTCTACCCTAGCATAAAAATAAGGGTAGAAACACTGAAGCACATTTATATGTACATTATGTGGATGTCCCTAGCGAAAAAATAAGGGGCAGTCCACCAATATCAACCTAGCGGCTAAGGCTAGAGGACCATGTAGAGTGAGACATGTTGGACAAGGTAGGTAGAAAGGAGACCTGGATCTTCAACTATAACTACTGTGCAGAGTCAGGGGAAACTATGTTTCCCGCTGCTACTGCTGAAAATTTTAATGATTCCAAGGACTTCAGGTAATGACGCTTGAAGACTGTCGGTGATTTCCATCCAGTATATTTCCTAAGATCATCAAAATTCATATGTTGGAAATAATTAATAGAAGTAGCTACTGCCCTGATATCATGTGCTTTTGGGAATGATTCAGGATTGGCTTGTTTAATGAAGTAAAGGATCTGCTGTCTGATTCCTTTTACTGATAAGGTGCCACCTCTTTCTCTCATAAAAAGAGGACCTGAGGATCTAGAGGGTGTCCGAGACAGAAAGGCTCTTAAGGTCATTACTGGACAGAGAGAGGGATCCTGGAGAAGAGGAATGACTTTCCAAGGTGCCCACCTTGCTAGAGGATCCTCATTTTTAGCTAAGAAACTGCGATCCGGGGAAAGCAAAACTTCTCCTGAAGGGAGAAATTCCACATGACCCTTATCTCTGGATAGAGCCGACAGTTCTGAAATTCTGGCCCCTGAGGCCAGGCTTAGTAAAAATAGCGTCTTTCTAAGTAACATTATAAATGTGCAAGACGAGTTGTCAGTGTCCGAGGCTAGTTTGAGGACGTCATTTAAAAACCATGAAACCGAAGTAGGTCTCTCAGAAGGTCAAGTCTAGCACAGGCTTTGGGAATAGACGTAAAGTAAGATTCTGTTAAGTCTATTTGTCGCCTTGTGAAATAATCCTTAAGTTCATTATAAATACATTGTAAAAGAATGGAAGGAACACACGAGTGAGAGAGACAGGAATCCAGGAGAAGGCGAACCGATCCGAAGACCAGTCGACTACTCGGAGCCAGCCGTAGCCGATGAAGAGCAAAAGCTGGGATGCTGGACTAGGGAAAAACACACTATAGCCCTAAATACCTAAACCATAGAGATAACTGGGTGACAAAGGTATGGGCTGTGAATTCCTAAATTCTAAAATAAGATGTAAATAAACAGATGAACGCATAATAAGAACCCATGAAAGGAAGAAAGACGTCCCAGTATGGAAGACTGGGAAATCTTAACAACACGAGGCGGGCTCATGGCCACCACGAGTCAACCGGGTGACCGTAAGTAACCTAAAAAACGGAAAATACTGGTCCCTGGAAGACAAAAATACAAAATCTTGACCTTTCGGGTACTTAACTTAGCCGCGGCAATAGCAGAGCGTTCCATCTCGAAGATAAATCCAAAATAGCGATCACAACACAAGAGAAGAAAAAACGTGTCTGCGATGAGCTAAAAGAAAAGGATGGCCACTAGAGGCGCTGCACTCCGCTTGGCGTGGGTATTAGTAGTAGCGGGTGCATCCTCCTTTAGGATCGGCTCTCTCAGGTGGGGGATTTTGATGTGGGAAGTTCTAAATGGCAAGTGGTTCGTGGTAGTGGTTTCACTCGCCCCTGTTACCATACCGACACTTCTTTTATAGAGTGAGCGAGTCAGTTATACTGACATCTTCTTGAATTTATTTTTTCTCTGGTATTTATTAGGTTATTTACTTAGAAATAATGAACTTAAGGATTATTTCACAGGCCGACACGAACTGAGCCCAGAAATTACCCTTATCATGCTACCCAAGTATTTAGCTAAATTTTAAATGAAATTAAAGTTACTGTAATTTCATTTAAAAGTTAGCTTAATGCATTGCCGTTAATAAAAGAAATAAATAGTTAGTAAAAATATGGGAGTGTGTGAAGATTACATAGTACTGTTTCTTGCTTTCTTCCCTTTCTGGCTGATGTATTTTTATTAGTCTTCTCAACCTCTTGTAAGAAATTCCTTATTCTGTCTCTTTCTCTTTGTTCTACAATTCCTTTTCATGAACAAACTGTTTTTTATTTGGCCTAATAGAACTCTTAGTTGAGTCTGTTTTAGAACAGTGCATTTACAGCTCTAGAAGTAAAGTTATAATTAGATCAATTTAAAATTATCTACCGTTAACTAAGAATGAGAGAGAGAGGAGGGGGGTTTTCTTACTTAAGAGAGTGAAATTATTTATGAATTATTACGGAGAGAGAGAGAGAGAGAGATAAAGAGAGAGAATTACGTAAAGATAATTGACCTTCTAAAGGGCAACACTCCCCCTACCTGTCACGTTAGCTTGACATATTTGACATCTCTGCTTCAGGTTCTCTTGGAGTTAAAAACAAAAGATGAGGGGAAAGGATATTTTCATCAGCATTTTGTAATTACAATTATATTTTTATTATCATATTAATATTTGAAAATATTAGTAAACATACATGTACCATAAAAATTCTCTTGTCAGAGAGAGAGAGAGAGAGAGAGAAAGGGGAGTTGTCCTTAAAAGTGAAATGGAAAGATTATTTTATTTTTTTCAAATAATATTACATCTATTAATAACCATAGTACATACAGGTACCATGAAAATTCTCTCATATCAGTAAGAGGGAGAGAATTATTTTTTTTTAATGTTATTCAATTTACAGATAAAAGCCTGAAAACCTATACATTGCATAAAAAATTAAACAAACACTTTTGCAGGACTTTTCAAGGATTCGAAAATGTTGTTTTTGCATTTGCGTCTGTGAAAAACTGGTGTATGATCATTCGAATCGCGTTACATTGAGGTATTACTGTAATGAGTTCAAGGCACCCATAAATGTTTTTTAAAAAATACATATAGAGAATAAACACAGTTTTACATACATAAAACAATGAAAAATAAATCTAAATGACTAATGAAATGGATGAATAAACATTTAACATTACTCATACCTTTAAGGAAGACTATTGTTAGCGTATGGAAGATGGAGAGGAGGGTAGAGGGAGGAAGGGAGGTTATTGTTTGGGAGGGGAATCCCCATCCAGGACTTCAGGTCTCCGGGGACCTACTTGGGGTTACTTCTCGTTTTTTACTGGCACTGTCTAGGGTTACTTCCCCTCTGTTTTCTACTGGCACTATTTGCTGGACCCCTGTCACACAACAAGACTGTCCAGAGACATTTGATTCTGGTGTCACTTTAAAATTTGCCTAAAGTGAAACATGGTTCACATCTTTGTTGGGATGATAATTCTCCTCAACATTTTTACAATGTTGCAAACGTTGTCCTTATTCACTGAAGTAGACACATTATGTATGCCCATTTGCTTTCTGAATTTTTCAAACCAGCCTCTGCTGGCCTTAAATTCACTAACAGCAACAGTTGTAGGCATTTTCTTACTGAAATAAGCAAGTAACTTCCTCCAACACTTTGCTACGAGCTCTTTCTTAAATTCAAGTGTTTCTCGCCTTTTTTTATAGAAGGGTTAGCACTTGGAACTTTCTTGGCACCATGATGGCTTATTTAGCTGTTGCACTCTAATGAAAAGCCACAAAATACAACAAACACAAAAGCAGAATGGGTCCTGAGAGAACCAAGGATGCTTTTATTTCGGGCACTTGGTATGGGGCCTAGTCACAAGGTGGGCCCTGGAAGGAGGGTTTCCGGGTGTACAAAATCCGAGGATAGGTGCGAAACCAAAGTAAAAATTTTGTGGGAAAAGTCTACAAAATCCAAGCTTTGACTGTATAATGTTTATTATTACAAAACAATATCCACCCACAAGACCAACTAAAAGAGAATTCTTTGACATTAGTCCAGTCACCGTGGAGCTCTGATTAGACCATGGAACAGACGAGAAAGCAACTACACTACCAAAAAAATATATTATTCTCTGTTATTTTTCTCATTTTCTTTGTTGGCAATTTCTTCTTTGGAAGATTGCTTTTTTTTCTTTTTTTGGTTCGGTGATGTAGAATGGTATTCCCAGTAATGCAGTACGTAATCATATTTACACTTGTCTGACTGATAACCATATAAATTTGGTAAGACCCTAAATGACTTACTTGCCTTAGAGAATGCAGCTCAACATTAACAGTGAAACATGTTTTCTGTGTATGCCCGAATTTCACTCATCATCAAATGCCAAACCCTTAGTAATGCAGGCATATGTAACCGAGAAAATAATGAAAACACTAAAATGCAAAGCAAGACTTACATATACATATAATATTTGAACCCCAGAAGAAATGGTAAAGCTCCTCAAAATATCTTGAAGGCAAGGGGACATGTAGCTACCCAGGACCATGTCGTGGGTTACTGCCATGTTTTGAGTATTCACCTTCTTCACCATATGCAGTTCTACTGTCTGCTATGAAATATACAGGACAGTAGTGGAATACAGGAAAAGCAAGGACTATGTAAGATGTATAAACAAACTTCTAGCTAACCATGTGTTTTGAACTTGAAATCAGTTGTATGTCAATGCAACATCATAAATGTTTTCAAGTCATCTTTCCCCTTTGTGGAATTGGATTTCCTATGCACTGCTTTTCTGACCAGCAATTTCTCATCCCTTTTCATATCATCTTCAACCCTTCTAGGTCTTTGAAATCAGTCCATTTTCAATCCTGTGTACACCATGTTTATCCTACTGATATATGTATTGCTTGTTTGACCAACTATTCCCCATCCCTTGTATTCGTATGTCCAAACCAACTCGGTCTTTAAAAATAAAATTCTTTTTCCAGCATACTGGCACCAGGCCTCTCAGCCAGTTCCTCACTCATATTACAGTTTTCCTGCTATACTCTGGCTAGGATTCTTAACATTCTATAGCCAAAACTTTTCAGGTTTCTATTTCTGCTATATAGAGTAAGTACAGTGTAAGATTTGCATATCAATTGTATATCAGCTTACTCTTCTAATGGCACATTTTTATTTACCATTAGTCTTACCATTTCTTCATTTTCATCCACCTTGCAGCTACTCTTTATTTTGGTGCTCTCTAAACTCCTGCGTCACAGCCCTGTTTCCAGTATAATAGAAATGCTCTTTTCTTTAACTTGCCCATCTACTATCATAAAAGGGTTTGCAATTCCCATCCCACTTCACTCCATGTATATCTTTGTATTTATGAGTATCTCCTGTGACACCATCTGTATCTTTGGCACAGTCCAGAGTTCGCCCATGCGCCTTTCACATAACTTTTCCATATGCTTCCTTACCACAGTAAACATGACTGTTGTTTTCCTTATGTTGATTTTCAGTTCTCTCATCTCCAGCCACTCTTCCACCTTTATAACATTTCCACCATTTCCTTATTTATTTTCTGTCAGCACTAGGGCATCTGCACTCCTTTCAAAACTATGATAAGCAGCAAAGGACTCAACACTAATCATTGATGGATACCAACAGTGACTCAAATACTTCAAATACACCTGCCTATGGCCCCACTCTAGATCTAATGTAACAGCACCTTCTTAATGAGTCTTTCATGTCCCATCTCCTTTTGTAATGCTCATTTAATTAGGTTTCTTGGTAATTTGCCAAATGGTTTTTCAAGATCCACAGCACATACAAGGTGTAATTCTTTCCTCCTTGCATGGCATTTTTAAAGTAGTTGCTTCTGTTGTTGATCTTTCTAGCATAAAGCCAAACAGACAGTTATTGATTTATCTGTACTTGTAGTTGGTTGGCTAACGAGCCAAACACCCACAGAGGTACTCCCAACAGATGAAGTGGAGCCCTCAACTCTTGAATCTAATTATGGCACTTTCCCTTTGCTGAGAGTCTGGTATATTCAGTGGTACAGTAGCTTATACATCAGACAACTGAACACATAAGCTTTCCTACTTTGTTGTCAAAATCCCAATCAGTGGGCTATAGCACACTGAGTTGATGGCCAGTCAATAGCTAGTCCCGAGCGCCACAGTGGCGTGGTCAGTATGGTGTTGGCGAGCTACCTCAGTGGCTGCGAGTTAGAATCTCGGGCATTCCATTGAGGGGTGAGAGATGTGCATTTCTGCTTGAAAGAAGTTCACTCTCGACATAAAGCCGTTGGCCCTGTTGCTGAACAACCACTGGTTCCATGCAACATAAAGACAAAGACACCATACAAGCAAACAATCAAAACAACTATCCCTAGCCCAGAGAAAATTGGGTAGGTGAAGTTGGATCCAAAAATTACAATTAAGGAGCTTAATAATTGTAATACGTACTAGAAACAAATACAAAACTACTAAATACTTCATACTGCACATGCACTCTAGGCATGGAACAAGATTAGAAAGTAAGTATACTCTACTAATTCAGCTTGTCCATCCATAAACATGAAACACAAGGTCTGCCTCTTGAATTTTAACAATATCTTTTAGAGGGGTTTTGCCTCAGTTTCTTTCAGATATTTAAAGTTTCAGAAACTTTAGGAGCTTTGGCAGTGCTTATTTGAAATACAATGTTCAAATGGCACATCTGCAGCTCCACTTAACTTTTTTTAAATTGATCGCAAAAACCGTTTTCTTAGACTGGATGGCTCTGTAGTGCAGATTTCTTTACCATACTTTTTAAGACCATTTAATGATGTACAGAAAAGCAACATGTAAATTTTATTTTTCTCCTCTACCATTTATTAGAGTCCTTCAACTCATTCCAGTATTTCTTTCAGCATCTTCAAATACATGTTATTCCCAGGGTCGAAGGAGACTTACCTTGCAGTGATGATATTTATGGTGCTGTTGAACACATTCATCTGCAGTCAAGAGATTGGTTAGAATCAGAGCAGTTGCTGTTACTTGCAGACACATTGAGAAATGAAATTTTCAAAAGTGAATGAATAACCTTTAAACTTTTTTCTTATATTCACCTTATTTCCCATTTTATGTAAAAATAAACAGTAATGTGTACTGGTAATTAATAAATGTTTACATATAGTATATATAATATATATATCAAAACTGCATTCATAATTGTCATTTGAAACAAATGATTAAACCTTTGAATGAAATGTTTCTTTTTTGTATTTTTTTTCCTATCTAACTAAAACCTTACAGTATGAAGTCAACAGATTTTTTGCAGGTGTAGCTTTCTGGTTTGGCCATGTTGATTAAAAAAAAAAAACCTACTAGTGAAAGCAAAAGTACTTTGTTTGAAAATATTGTACCTCCAGGTGCATGACATTTTTGTCATACAGTATGAACAAATATTAAAAAAGTAACAAAAAATAACTGAAAATCCTGAATCGCAAACCACCTTTTTAAAGGTCAATGCCCACAACAGAATTTTGTGATATTGTATCAGACAAGGCTATTTCACAGTTTGCATTTGTGAGAAAGATTTGTTTACCTTTTACATCTGTTATGATTGTGATGTTACAATCATTAAGTTAGGTTGGTTGTGAATATCTATATTGTACAAAACATTTATCTTTGCATCTTTTCTGTATATAAATGCTTTGCATTTGTGCAACACATTGATTTTACAAAAAAAATATTATTCACTCAATGTAAATATAGTCTACTTTTATTCTCTAAACTGTTTACCTAGTGTTTGAAACAGTTTGTTAACAGACAGTCATAGCCTCAAAGTCTATAACTGAAAGTTGAGGTAATAATTATTACCTCTCCCAGTTGTCATATTTTGGCATCTAATGGTAAGGAATTAAGTGGAGGAGAAAGCCTTGTGCTACAAGATTAAGAAACTGAGAAAGAGATAGAAATATGAATGAATTAGTTTCTTACTAAATCATTCAAATGTCTAAATGAACATTTGGAGAGAAGGGGAAAGAACAGCAGGACCAACAGTAAAATAAATTGGCAAATGAAACTTCTTTTTATTGGCATTTGACACTTGAGCCACTTTTTTTTTAGCTTTCATCACAGCTAAGACAAATCAAACTAATATTTCAGGAGTTGAAGGTAAAATAATTACTAAATATTAACTATAAATGATAAATCACTGTTAGTAGTTTTTCCTTAAAAACACACTCCCCTTCTATCAGTCTAGTGCAAAAAAAATCCCTCATTCAAATACCAGTTGGCTTTGGGCATACAGTCTTGAGTTATGTTTTTTTCATTCTCTGGACCTTATGGGATAAATAACAAAAATAACCAATTTATTTACTTTTCCATTCTTCTTGATTTCTCTTAGTAAAGTGTAAATAATCATGTTGAATAGGGTAGTAACAGGATTTTTAAAAAATTCTTTCAAATTATATATTGTACTGGAGGTAAATCAGATCAATGATGTGATGTATGATTAAATAAAACTTAGTACATCCTAACATGATAATAAATAGCAATAAGCTTACTTCACCTCAATACCACAAAGATAGCATATTTCCAAGGCTAATTGTGCTTTCATGTCGCTGTGTCTAAAAGTAAGAAAAATCACACAAAATTAACACAGGATAAAACTGCAGAGCATACTGAGCTTCAATAGCACCGCAATGCTAAAAAAACTTGATATATAAACTAAAGTTAAAATGTCAATAAGTGAAATATGTAAAGAAAATTACAAACGAATCTTGGCTTCTAACCAGGTTAGATTACATTAGGGTAACTCAAGAATGAAATTTATTTACATTTTGGAAAATAAAGATCAGGTGCAATGAAGACCTCAGCACAAACAACAGCTAAGGGAGAATTTTATTAAGGAAAAACCTCAATGGACCCTCAAGTATATGCTTATACAAATTATGTAAACAATACACAGATTTGAAGAAATACAAACCAAACATTTGCACATGATTTTTAAAAACTAGGTTCATACAACATTCAATGTATACCCATTTCAGTAAGACACCATCAAAGTTGAAGACAGAATAGTAGTTGGTAGAAAACTTCAGTACTGAAAACTTCTCTGTGTAGCCATATCTTCCAGTAAGATCCTCAGTTCTTCATCTTCAAACCGCCCTTCCAAACTGAACAAATCAAAATGTAGTTTACTTTCGTAAGGTTAATCTTTGCACAAAATGATAAAAATATTAAAATGTACAACCTTTAGATTAAAAAACAAGGGATACACAGTCCCCAATTGTTCACATAAACCCGAGCTTGCAACATGATACACTGTAATAATGAATTACGTAGTTCTTAGGAGATCCATGTTAATGGTGAAATGTGCATCAAGTCACAATTTACAAGAAATTTTGTATGCTCTTAATGTCAAGTGACATTTTACCTTTACAACATCATGGAATAAAAGTTTAGTGAACTTGAATTGATTACATGTAAGGCAGTCCCTGGGTTACATCAGGCTCGGGTTAAGTCGTTCTGGACTTAGGGCGCTTGCATCATGGCTCTATTAATCTGCTTTACAGCAATGCTGTAATCCGTACTTACAGCTCCGTTGGTATTTATTCCCATTATAATTGCAATGATTCGGGGTGAAGGCAATTTTCGGCTCACAATGCCCTGCCGGGAACAGAACCCCTATCGTAACCCGGGGATGACTGTATTAGTATTTGACATGCTGCAGTGTTGAATATTCTCTGTACAGTAAAACCTTGCTTTTACGGGCCCAGAACCAATGGACATCTCATTTAACGGACAGAGTCCAGCCAAAGGTAGTGACAGCTGTTGTTTGCATCTATTCAAGCACTAACCTCAGCAATTGAGTGAAGTTGGAACTTACCGCACAATTCCATGTATAAGACGACCTTTAGATTAGACGAGGTAAGAAATTAGGGCAAATTTTCATGAACTTATCTCTTATTTGTAGTAAACGACAATTGTTAAACTAAAAAAACCATCTGTGTATAGGCTAGCTTTTGCATACATCAGGTACTTATGAAATACTGGTTATGTAAAGATGTTATTAAAAATGCTGTTTTACTTACTGGATCATTAGAAATTCAAAATACATACATGTAAAGTAATTCAAAATACATGAAATTACAAAGCTGATTCTATATCATGTTCTTCCTTCACGTCGCCTAAAAGGGAAATATTGTTTAGTTTACATCTCACTGCCAATCAAAAACCCTTAACAATACGATAATGTACAATAATTATCATACATAATTATAGTTTGTATGACTGATTGTGCAAAAGTTATTTACCACCAAAATGACAATGAATTTTTAATGAAAAATGAATATGTTATCCTAAATGTCATTACTACTGTAATTACACTACCATTAAAACTGCTGAAGGTTGATTTCACTGATAAGGAATTATTCCTTGAATAGGCTATTTATTATGAAGATATACCAACAATATATAAGATAAAAATGGTTTGTTTACGTTTCATTGCCAATCACAAATAATAATAGGATAATATATGATAACACTGGCCTGCATTTCAAAACTTTTCTACAAAGGTCAAGGGGTTTCCAACTGATTTAGGACCCCTTTTGCTTGCTAAATTAAAAAAATATAGTTAATTTTCCTGGGTCAGGTTTGGTTACTAAGATATATTCTATTTCTATTCCACCATATCTTTCCAAAATATCCCATCCAAGCATTTATGGGCTTTGTTTTTGCAAAATCGGGTCATGGGTAACCTTTAATAATTATTTTTATTTCACTTTTCAGGTCTAGATATGTATAAAAATGGATTGGAAGTGTAAAAACCATCCTAAAAGATTCTGTGACATCTGCGGACATGTGGTTATTCCAGACCATCAAGCAAAAATCACAGTTTTTGTGAAGACGGCATATCAGGCTTACTTGGAATCAAACTAGGGGGCAAGGATACGCCATTTGCTCCCCATATCTGCTGCAAAACATGTGAAGAGAACTTACAGGATTGGAGGAACAAGAAAAGGAAGCGTATGCCATTTGGTGTCCCAATGGTGTGGAGGGAAGGGAAAGATCATGTTACCAACTGCTACTTTTGCATGACAAATCTAAAAGGCATCATTCTCAAGAACAAGCACCATGTTCAATTCCCTGATGTTCCTTCTGCCATAGCGCCAGTCCCCAATGGCCCTGATCTTCCTGTTCCTGAGCCAAATGTTACCATGGAATCAAGTCTAGTTCTGATTCTGAATCTAGTGACATGATTGATACAGCCGAATGTGGTACATACAGGCCAGAAGAGGACGACCAACTGGTGCCTTTGACCCAAGCTGAATGCAATGACCTGAAACGAGACCTTAACCTTTCCAAAGTGTCTGCCCAGCTACTGGGTTCTCATCTTCGAGAGCAACGTCTACTGGCACCAGGAACATTTCATTGGTATCAGGACTGTGAGAGAATTTAGAAAATTCTTCACGTTTGATGAAGCATCTTCACAGGTCTACTGTAACAATATTGCTGACCTGATTGAATTACTTGGTCTGAAGTATGATGCTATGGAATGGAGATTTTTCATCGACTCATCTAGAGGCAGTTCTTCGGAATAATGGAAATAAGCTTTCATCGATCCCTGTTGGGCACTCAGTTGAAATGAAAGAATCCCACAAAATCATGAAATGTTTGTTATCTGCTCCGAACTACCAGGAACATGAATGGTTGATCTGTGGAGATCTGAAAGTTGTTAGACTCATCCTAGGACTTTAAGGTGGTTACAGAAACTATCCAAGCTTTCTGTGCTTATGGGATAGCCGTGCTGATGACCAGCATTATGTCAGACAAGAGTGGCCATCACAACAAGGATTATAACCTGGGTCACACAACGTTTTGTCCCACCCTCTGGTTGAACCAAGCAAGATATTGCTTCCACCCCTCCACATCAAACTCAGTCTCATGAAGAACTTTGTAAAGGTATTGAACAGCAAAGATAGAGGATTTGCTTTCCTCCATCAGAAGTTTCTATAAAAAAGCATGGAGAAACTTAAGGCAGGTATATTTGATGGTCCTCAAATAAGGGAACTCATCAAGGACACTAGTTTTGATGATGCACTGAATCCTGCTAGACTCTCTCCCTGGTTGTCCCTTAAGTCAGTCACTGCAAACTTCCATGGCAACTACAGAAGTTTCCAGTATCAAAAGATGGTTGAAGAGTTATTGAAAAATTTCCGTCAACTTTGTTCACAGATGTCAGTGAAAATGCACTTCCTCCGGTCTCATCTGGACTATTTTCCAGAGAATTGTGGAGACTTCAGTGAAGAACAGGGTGAGTGCCAATGGAATGTCAACTTTCTGGCCGACTACTGCTGGTGCCTGAAGAGGGATGTGGAATCTGCTCAGCATAAATGGATGTCCCTCAAGAGACCATTCATCCATAAGTACAGGCGGTCCCCGGGTTACGACGGGTCCGGCTTACGACGTTCCGAGGTTACGACGCCTTTTCTTAAATATTCATTGAAAAATCCGCCCTGGGTTACAACGCTTGTTCCGAGGTTACGACGCTGACACTTCCGACGCTCCGAGTTTACGACGCTTTTAAAAAACACATACTATGATAAGATAAGAATCCTTTATAGTTTAGCACAGTTTCTCTCTCTCTCTCTCTCGCTCTACTCTCTCTCTCTCTCTATACTACAAAGATGTATGTTTTTTAGTATGATAAATAAATGATTTAATATTTTCAAATATTAATATTAATTTATACAGCAATAATATCAATTCATTAAAGAAAATACTATAATGAATTAGTAAGATTTTAGCTTATATTTAAAAAATTATGGAAGAATGAAGGAAATCCCAGTCTTCTTCAAGTAACTTCCAGTAACCTTTTCTCGAGATTCAGGTACTAAAACTGTCAGATATATCAAGTTCTGTGACAGCCGGGGAAAATCTGGGGGAAGAGCTGCAGTGTTGCAATCAGGTGGTCCTGACATTTTCCCCCCTCTCTCTCTCTCTCTCTCTCTCTCTCTCATTTACTGAGACTCGAGATTTTTTATGTACTTGTACTATTTGTTTTTAATACTTTCAAATAATAATAATAATAATAACTGTAATTACAAAATTCATATGCGATAGTATTTTAAAGAAATACAATACGTACTAATCTATCCATGTCACTTTTAATTAAGGTTAACTCTCTCTCTCTCTCTCTCTCTCTCTCTCTCTCTCTCTCTCTCTCTCTCTCTCTCTCTCTCTCTCTCTCTCTCTTCTTTTGCCACACAAGATAATAATGGGTCATAGTGGTAACTCACTCCCTCTCTTTCGCTGGAAGCGTTATAAGTATTTTTTGAGAGAACAGAGAGAGATAAACACTCTCTCTCTCTCTCTCTCTCTCTCTTTTACCGAGATGAAAAAATTTTTATGGTACTAGTATGTAAAATGTTTATTGATAATTTCAGTTATTTAATTAATAATAATAATAAAACTTTAATCACAAAATTCATAATGGTCGTATTTTAAAGAGATGAAAATGACCTTTCCATTTCACTTGTAAGGATAATTCCTCTTTCTTACTGAGATGAAAGAATTTTTATGG
This sequence comes from Macrobrachium nipponense, assembly GCF_015104395.2. NCBI lineage: Eukaryota > Metazoa > Arthropoda > Malacostraca > Decapoda > Palaemonidae > Macrobrachium > Macrobrachium nipponense. Next base: position 62,221,635 of record NC_061110.1, on the reverse strand, counting down.
TAGATGCACATGTTTATTATATTTTAAAATAATAATAATAATAATAATAATAATAGAAGTAGTAATAATACGATAACTAATTTCAAAAGAAAATTCTTCCCTTTGTCTTTTTCTGTATCAATTTCCCCACCTCAACTCGAGTGACACTCGAGCTTAACAATGCCATACAATGGTCAACGAATTAATGGTTTTTTGTAATGTCTCTCTCTCGCTCTGCTCTCTCTCTCTCTCTCTCTCTCTCTCTATCTCTCTCCTCTCTCTCTCTCTTTCTGAGATGAGATCCTTTTCATGGACGTGTATGTAATAAGTTTTTATCATTAATATTTTCCAATAATAATACTATAAGTACAAAATTCATATCTGAGTATTTAAACTACAATAATCATTCCATTTCTCTCTTTTAAATACTGTAAGGACAACTCTCTCTCTCTCTCTCTTCTCTCGGTCTCTCTCTCTCTCTCTCTCTCTCTCTCTCTCTCTCTCTCTCTCTCTCTCTCCAAGATACTTGTCATACATTTGGTGTTTCTATTTCTTCCTTTATCTCTCTCGCTCTCAGCAAAAGAATTGATGGACAGACAAACATAATTGCACAGTCCTCTCTTTCTCTCTTCTCTGGAGAAATATATGTATTTATGGGAGGGGGAAAAAGTTGCCTACAGACATTCATTTCTCTCTCTCTCTCTCTCTCTCTCTCTCTCTCTCTCTCTTCTCTCTCTCTCTCTCTCTCTCTTCTCTCTCTCTCTCTCTCTCTCTCTCTCTCTTGTATTTAATGAAAATATACAGTAATTTGTGAATACACAGTGTTGCACATGAAAAAAGTAAATTAGTGATAATTTTAGAGATACGGCCCTAAGAAAAATTGCAAATTAGTAGTGAAATTTTCCCTGTGGACATGTTTTCAAGAAAGTCGTTCCGGCTTACTACGATTTTCGGGTTACGATGCGTCTTAAGAACGGAACCCCCGTCGTAACCCGGGGACCACCTGTAGCTTCTTTAGTTCATTATACTCTACTTGCTATCTATTCCAAATATTTTGTAAGCCTTCTGTGAATAAATCAATCTAATATTTCTATACTGTGTTTCATTCACCTACAAATAGATCGGAATTTAGGATATTTTTCATGTGTTAATATTTCATTAACTTGATCTGATTGAGTAAAAATGTGCATGATTTTTGGATTCAGTAAAAAACCTGGCCTAAAATAAGGTATTATTTGTTAGACCTTGAAAACAGCGCAGGCCAGTGTAATTAACATTATTATGATCATTATTGTTCTAAACAGTTTTTACCACCAAAATTTTAGTGAAAAATTAATATTATGTTATCCTAAATGTTATTACTACCATTAAAATTTCTGAAACATTACCGACATATAAAGTTTGCTGTGAACGCAACCACAACTCCATGCTTACATTTCGTCAGCTGGCCTCGCATTGAGAAAAGTTGATTTCATTGATATGGAATTATTTCATGACCAGGCCATTTATTATGAAGATATATCAACAATATATAAGGTAAAAATGGGTTTATTACCTTTATTATTAGTTTATATCATGTTCAGGATTTTAAGCCAGGACCAAGAAAAAGTAATACTCTTTTCTAAAAGCAGTTCAAACTTTCAAGTTGCCCATCAGAACTGAAAGCCTCCGTTCTCTCAAAACCATCTCTATTCCTATTGGCTGCCTTGGAATTAATCTCCAAAGGTGTCTTGAATGGGGTTGGAGCACCTCTAGGCCGAGATTTTAAAAGGACGAGGCCACAGTAGCTCTCCCTCAGAAATTCCAGATGCGTCCTAGAACTCAGACGCCTCTTACCTACAGAACACCACTTTCCCCCCCACTCTTCTTTTTTTGACTCCCCTGCTTCCTTTGGGGATCCCACACATGTTCTTTAACCTTCCATATTGCCCAGGTTGATCAGCAGATGAGAAGACAACAAGACCTAGGATTTCCAGGTACTGTGAGAGCAATTACTAGTGCAGTCAGTGAATCATTCTTGGCTCTTGTCTGTATTTCGTTTCATTCTTCCAAGGCAACTCCCTCCCCTTCTTGGCTCAGCTTCTTACTCCCCAATTTTGGTTCAATGCTGTGATTAATACCCCTTGTGATGGTAGTAATATTGCACATCCCCCCAGTTAATCAAGCAACATATGCCCCCTTGAGTGAGCTTTAATATGCAATGCTAAGACCAAGTAATGTGTAATCGTTTCCCACATGTCCATCACCTTAATACTGATGCTAGAATGGAATTTCTTTACTGACAATTATTGTGCCTGATTGCGAGAGGAAAATTGGGAACCCTTGGAAATGACGCTTGCATTTAAATAACCCGTTTTGCGCAAATCATATCTCTGAGTCTGGGTCATTTCCCAGCCACGTGTTTCCAGTGGACCTGCAATCAACCACCTTCCATTAATTTCCGGACCTACATGTAATTTAAATGTAAATATAGTTCATTTAAACTAAGGGCCAGAGCTTTATATAAATTCCTCCTTTCAGTAATATCGGCTTTCAGCCCAAGATTTTTGTTTGTATTACCTCACGTCCCTCCAGACAAGGCCATTTTAAGAGTGCCAGTAAGTCACATAAATATATTTTCACTGAGGGAACAAGCAGTTCATTACAAAATGGCGACCTTTTCCAGTTTCATGAGAAAATTAATTTTCATTTTCCAGTTGTAGTGATCGTTAAACTGTTATCACTTAGAGAAATGAATCTGAATTCCTTTTAATATTTTTTAGCAAGCGCAAAACAAGGTTTCCCAAATCTCCACAACAGGTAAAGGGTAAATTCTTATTTTTCTTTCTCATTATTTGTGTACAATTAGGGATTCTAGTTAGGGGTGAAAAAAATCTGACTCCCATTAAGAATAGCAATAGGAAGATTTTAGAACCAACCATGTGCATGCTGATAACCTAGAGAGAGAGAGAGAGAGAGGTTTTAACCTTAGCTTCTTTTTTGTTAATGTGCTATTGCATGAAGCACAGAGATTCCGTAGCTATGCTTTTAAAAAGAATCCATGCCCTTTCATTGTTGCCTGAGCGCTGCTCTCTCTCTCTCTCTCTCTCTCTCTCTCTCTCTCTCTCTTGCATGTCTAGGCAGGATAGGGAGAATTAAAATCCTTTTACATGAGTAGTGTTCCTGGAGAAATCCCTGGCCACATGTCCAATCAAGTCCTATCGCACTGTTTATGAAAAAGAAAAGTAAGAGTAAATCCTATCGCACTGTTTATGAAAAAGAAAAGTAAGAGTAAATAAGTTAAAACAAAAAAGAGAAAAAAGTTAGCATAAATTCATTTAACGTTAGAATAAGCGACAAAGAAAATCAACGGTCAGCGCTTCCATTCTGTGTAAAGAGAGACCATCAAAGCAGATATATAATTTACTGTCTTTGTAAACAAAAAGGGAAGCTACTTAAGGGCACTTGTTGGTTTGCCCGTATTAACCTTTCCCTAAATTCCCCTAACCCGGGCTTGGATTATGGCCAGGTAAAATAAAGTTGCAAAAAGGGTACGGTATAACGGAGTTCTGTGGAGTCGGTAGTTACACAGCGAACAGAGAAAATTTTTATTCTGGTTCTTCCTCTTCCCTTTAGTTGTTTACAATGCCAGCGTAAATTGAGATTTCTGAGCATTGCCAACTAACGTTGAAAGGGTAAGACAGGCCAAGGATTTGCATTGGTAAAAAAAGAATTTTTTTTTCTTTACCCCCTTTCCTCTTCATCCTCAAGACAAAGGAAACCCCATATACAGTGTTACCTGTATTCGCAGGAGATGTGTACCAGACACCCATGCGAATAGCTCAAACCCACGAATAGTTAGAACTCCCCTCTAAAAATACCTATATCTGCCTATCTTGAAAGTTCAAATACCAAATGTCTACTTAAAGTATTATCCAACATCAAATATACCATTGAACTGGTATTATTAATATCATTTTAAAGTCATCTTAAACATTTTACCATTAGAAATATATAAACAGCCAATAGCCGAGAGAGAGAGAGAGAGAGAGAGAGAATAACTCCTTACGATGTCAATAGATTGAAATGAACGTCTTTAGGCAACTTTTTTCTTCTCCCATAAATACATATATTTCTCCAGA
>NC_061110.1:62185035-62215035 GCF_015104395.2 Macrobrachium nipponense | reverse complement strand
ATCCTTTGGTTACACTACATGTTGTTTCCTGTAGTTTTATGTACAACCTGGAGTTATTTTCATAAAAGAATGCTGGTTCTTGAAGGTAAAAACTATTGTAATCCTCTGGTGACACTACATTCTTGAAGTTTTATGTACAACCTGGAGTGATTTTGCAAAATCTTGAGGGCTACAAGAACAGCTGATTACTATTTACGTATCATATAGACTAATTAAAGTAAATGTATCTTTAAATAGGCTTATATATTAGTATCAACAAAACATTTCCTGCCATGAGTCAGAGGCCGTTTAATGAAACGAACACTTCTCTGTCCTATCTGTTCAGAAAATAAACGTTACGTCAATCCCCGAGACCATTGTTGCCAAAGCGTCTCTCTCTCTCTCTCTCTCTCTCTCTCTCTCTCTCTCTCTCTCTCTCTCTCTGATCAAATTACATTGGAAACTTGACATACGATTGCCCTAATATACGAATGTTTTGAGATACAACAGAAAATTTGCGAAAATACAAGCTTTGATATACAACGAAATATTTGAGATACGATTTTGCGATGAGTGTTAGTTGTATAGGCGACCGATAAATGGCGTTCAGTCTGTTTGTTTGTTGGTGCTGCATGTTAACACGTCGTTGTTTAGTTCGTTGTATTTGCGCCTATTTTTCGTGTTATTTTGTCTATTTTATTATTAAACCTGCTGCTCTCAAAGCTAAAGACAAAGCAGGTGATAAGAAAAAACCCAAGAAAATGATTTCGATGGAAGCAAAACATGAAATTATAGCAAAGCATGAACGTGGCGTTCGTATCGTCAATTTGGCAAACGAGTATGGTCGAAATCCTTCTACAATATCCACGATCATCAAGCAGAAGGAAGCTATAAAAACCCCCGAGACCATTGTTGCCAAAGCTCTCTCTCTCTCTCTCTCTCTCTCTCTCTCTCTCTCTCTCTCTCTCTCTCTCTCTCTGATCAAATTACGTACTGGATAATGTCTCTCTTTGGATACTTCGATTTTGCCAAATATTGAGGGCTACAAGAACAGTTTGATTACTATTTTACGTATCATATAGACTAATTAAAGTAAACGTATCTTTAAATAGGCTTATATTATTAGTATCAACAAAACATTTACTGGCATGAGTCAGAGGCCGTTTAACGAAACGAACACTTCTCTGTCCTTAACTCGGAGCGTCGGAAGACGGCCTCCTCTCTCTCTCTCTCTCTCTCTCTCTCTCTCTCTCTCTCTCTCTCTCTCTCTCTCTCTCTCTCTGCTCTGATCAAATTACTGGATAATGTCTCTCTTTGGATACTTGGAATTTGCGTTGTAATCTAACCAGAAACTTCGTTTTGTTATTATTACTGGAAACAAGCAATGATTTTTTTCATTATTTGCGCGTTTTGGACTGTTATATGTAAACAAGTATGTATTCATTCGCTTGGAAACTAGTTCCGCATATGAGGCGTCACTAAAAAACATAGAAAAATACAACATAAAAAGTGTCGAAAATCATCATAATCTCAAAATTTTTGTTGTAATCTAACCAGAAACTTATTTTTATTATATACTGTGCTAACTATAAAGGATTTTTATCATAGTATGCGTTTTTAAAGCGTCGTTAACTCGGAGCGTCGGAAGCGTCAGCGTCGTAACCTCGGAACAAGCGTCGTAACCCAGGACGGATTTTTTCCATTGAATATTTAAGAAAAAGCGTCGTAACCTCGGAACGTCGTAAGCCGGAACCGTCGTAACCCGGGGACCGCCTGTATATATATATATATAATATATACAGTCCCCCCGTATTCGCGGGGGATGCGTACCAGACCCCCCCGTGAATAGTTAGAATCCGCGAATGTTTGGAACCCCATAAAAATGCTAAAAACAGCCTATTTTATTATTTAGTTAAAACTCAAGAAAAAACCCACTAAAAATTTTCCTACATGGGTTTTTTAATAGTTTTTATCACAAAAAGTGCATTTTATGATGAATTCATCAAAAAACCAGGAATTTGTGGATATTTATCATAGAAAAATACCACGAATGCACGAATTTTCCGCGAATAATGCAGGGAAACGTTCCCGAGAGAAATCCGCGAATGTGTGAGTCCGCGAATCTGGAGAACGCGAATACGGGGGGTCCACTGTATATATATATGTAAATTGATACAAATCAGCGTGTTTATAAAGTGTGAAGGTTCTTGTATATATAAACATTGAAATGTTCCTAAAGAAATAGTCTGAGCTAAACATGCGCAGTGGACTGATGATGAGCTGTGACACATGATAGCATATTTGTTTCCCGAGCATTTCCACTGTGATCATTAGTGGAAACAAATACAGAATTTATGCTAAAGACCAAGCACTGTGCCCTAAGAGGTCATTCAGTACTGAAAGGGAAATTGGGAGTGGAAAGGCTTGACAGGTATAACAGGAGGAAAACCTCGCAATTGCACTATGATAATGGTGCCGAGTCAACCTGCACCGTCAGTTTCAAAGGAAGTTCGTGCAGTACAACATTTGGGCAACTCATGATGTATCAATAGTGAATCTATGGTTTGCATCATGGTATTTGAAAAATCTGAACATTTGCACCAAATAGGGTTAAGGTATATTTGAAGTAGGATGTTATTTAAGGTATACATTTGGTATTTGAACTTTCAAGATAGGCAGTTATAAGCGTTTTTAAAGGGGGTTCTAAGTATTTGCGGGCTTTAACTATTTGCGGGGGGGGGGGGGGTTACTGGTACACATCCCCCATGAATATGGGGGCCCACTGTATTTACAATTCATGCTCTTGCTCAAGAGGAAAACTCTTCCTCTCGTATACATGTATGTAATTGCATTTTGACCCAGGAAAATTAGAATACAGTACTGTACTTATGATACAATATTCAACTGACTCAAAAGCTATAGCTTAAATTCAGGGTCAGTTTCCATGGATTTTAAGCATTCTGTTAGTCTAACCACCAATAGAGAAAATCTTAGACAGTAATTTATTATTTTTTTTCTTTTTATTTCAGTCTGTGCTTATGGAGGAAAATTTAAGGTATGGGTTAACAGCCTTGGTATTGAAAGCATGGAAATGCATTGAATAAAAAAAAATTTCAAGCATTTGCATTCTTTCCATCTGGCGATGTATATGATAGTTTGAACGAGTCAATGGAATCCCTTGGGGAAGAAACTGACAGCGAAGAAGGAGAAGACCAAAATTTGAAGATGTATTAAAGTTAGTTTATGAGAACAGCAAATGATTTGCCAAGAACAAATAATGCCCTTGAAGGCTGGCATAATGCTTTGAAGAAAAGGTTGATGATTGCTCATCCTACAGAATCTAAGTTAATTTGAAAACTTCAACTTTAACAATCAAATATGGAGCTGCTTTTGGAGCAAGTGCTTCAAGGAAAAAATATTGGAAGATAATAAAAGAAATATGCCTAGTAAATCAGTGACTAAAAAATATTGTTGATAGTTATGAACCTCAAAGTAGACTAAAATACTAAAAGCAACTGCATATAACCTGTAAAATTATAAGTAGACTAGAATACTAAAAGCAACTGCATATAATATGTGAAATTATAAGTATTGATTAAATGTAATTTTTTAATTTTACTGAATCTATTCTTTTAGGTAAACCATGTACATTTAATATACATTATAACCTTTTCCTATTTTACTCCAAAATCATTTTAAAACAAACATCCAAAGTTTTTCCTTTTGTACTAATATACGCAGGCTTCTTTTGACATTTTGTCTCATTTTCCTTAATTGCATCAACATTTTATCTGTTGATACTCTGTCTTAAATACTCTGTCTGAATGTGCAAAGACCAAATTGCCACGGTGCTACATTTGGTAGTCAGTCTAACAACAAAGCTGGATGCCTTACCTAGGAATCAATGCCTTTGCCTCTTCAGGAGTTTCTGGACATAAATTTGCTAGTGCAGCAAGCTCAAACTTATGCAGTTTCTTTTGGTTTAATAACTCACGGATAGCTTTAATTGTTGTTCTGTTCTTGAACTTAGAGAACCTTTCACAATAACCCAGTGTTTTCATGAATCTCTGAAAATAAATAAAAACTATTAAGCTCAAGGTAAATATTCTTAAAGGCTTAAAATAAGTCTTCAAGAACACACATTCATTTTACATGGGCGTCTATCTGTAAATTGGCAGAAAAATTTTGGGATTTTTGACGTAAGGAAAAATCTATTTCTGGGCGATTGGCTCGTGTCGCCAGCGAAATATCCTTTAATCTATTATTTCTAGGGTAAATGTACTAACACATACCAGAGAATAAAATAAAATAAAGAAAAAGGTCAGTATAACTGACTCGCTCACCCTCCAGGAGGGTGTCGGTATGAACCACTAGGCGAGTGAGACCACTACCACAAGCCAATGCCAATAGAAATCTCCCACTACAAAATCCCTCCAAGAGGGGAGCCGACCCACAGAGTGAGCAGCTCGTACTACTACTACTCCATCCATGCTGCGACTGCTGCGCCTCTGGTGGCCATCCTGAAGTTAGCAGACAATCTTGGGCGAAGGGATGGGTAGGGTGGGATTTCGCTGGCGACAGCGAGCCAATCGCCCAGAAATAGATTTTTTCCTTACGTCAAAATCCCTTTCTGGGCTCAGCTCGTGTCGCTGCGCGAAATCGTACCAGAGAAAATAGCACAAGATTGTAAACAAAAGTAATAAAATGAAAATAACAATAAAATAAATCAGAATAGGTCTCAAATAAAAAATAAAATATATATATGAATAGACTATAATTGCTAAAAGATACATATACACAGGGGTATATAGAAATATGCTTAAATTACCCTTAAATCCAATCATGTTTGTTAACATAATGGTACATATATACAGGTAAGATTATTTACATGTATCAATGGTATCTGTGTAACAGCATGTATCAAAAGTATAATAGCAATTAATAAAAACAATCAACAATAATATATAAAGGAAGTATATGACTTAATATACAAAACCCGTAATCATTATAATATGATGTATCCCCTAGAATAAAAAAAAAAATAAGGGAAACATCCATGAGATCAATATTATAATCATTTGTGAGTGTCCCTAAACCCAGACAATAAGGGGCACCACTACACTATCACAAAAGCAGCTAAGACACAAGGTGAATGCAAATGAACAAGGTAGGAATAGACGAACTTTTGGGTGAGGCAGGTAGAAAGGAGGACTGAATCTTCTACTAAATTAGCTAGAGTCAGGGGAAACTATGTTACCCGCTGCTACTGCTGGGAATTTCAGAGCTTCCAAGGACTTAAGGTAGTGACGTTTTGAACACTGTCGGTGATTTCCATCCGATACTTTTTCAACTCATCGAAGTTCATATGTTGGAAATAATTAAATGAGGTGGCTACTGCTCTGACATCATGTGCTTTCGGGAAAGAGTCAGGATTGGCTTGCTTAATAAAGTACAGGATTTGTTGCCTGATGCCTTTAATAGATAAAGTTCCACCTTTTTCCCTCCTAAAGAGGGGACCGATGAAGATGAGGAGGTCCTAGACAGAAAGGCTCGTAAGGTTGTAACTGGGCAAAGAGATACATCTTGTGGAAGGGGTAGTACCTTCCAAGGTTCCCACCTCATCAAAGGATCTCATTCTTTGCTTAAAAGCTACGTTCCGGAGAAGTAGGACTTCTCCTGTGGGAAGGAACTGAATATGATCCGGGTCTCTGGATAGAGCCGACAGTTCTGAAATTCTTGCTCCTGAAGCTAAGCTTAATAAGAATAGGGTTTTTCTTAAGAGCATTATAAAAGAGCATGTGTCATTATCGGTTTCGGAAGCCAGTTTTAGAACATCATTTAAGAACCATGAAACTGACGTAGGCCTTACAGAAGGCCTAAGCCTAGCCACATGCCTTAGGAATAGACGAGAAGTAGGAATCCGTCAAGTCTATGTTAAATCCAAATTGAATATCTTTTTCAAAGCTGACTTGTTTGTCGTAATCGTGCTAGCTGCTAAACCTTTTTCGAATAAGGATCTGAAAAAGGGGATATAGCTGAATTAACTGTCATGATTCTAATATCCGATTCTCTCAGGAAGGTTGCTAACTTTTTGACAGCAGCATCATACTGCCTCAAAGTCGAATCCCTCTTATCGGATTCCAAGAATAGAATATTCTGAGGGTCAATATTCGCATCTCTTTTTGCCGCAAACTTCATGAAATCCATAAAGTTAGGGTTTGAGAATCCCTGAGGAAGCGAACACAGTCTTCATTTGTACTGACTGGGAGAGCTTGGGACTGGGGATCTGAAGAGGACGAAGGCCCAGCTCCAAAATTAGAGGATACCAGTTGCTCTTCGGCCAGTCTGGGGCTACTAGAGCCACTTGACCCTTGAATGTCCTGAGTTTGTTCAATACTTTCATGAGGAGATTCACTGGAGGGAAGACATAAATCTTCCTCCCAGTTGTTCCAGTCTAGAGCCAGGGCGTCCGTGGCATAGGCCAGAGGGTCCAGGTTGGGGGCTATATAAACACAGTAGTTTGTGGTTCGCTTGGGATGCGAAGAGATCCACCTGTAGCCCTGGGACTCTTTGAAGGATCCATTGGAACGAACTGTTGTCCAGTGACCATTCCGACTCTAGGGGCACTTATCGGGATAGGGCGTCTGCTATGACGTTTCTTACTCCAGCTATGTGAGTGGAGGAAAGGATGCCAACTGAACTTGTCTGCCAGGGAGAAGATGGCTATCATGACGTGATTTAGATGACGTGACTTGGAGCCTCCTCTGTTTATACAATGTACTACCACTGCGCTGTCCAGGACTAGCTTTATGTGGGAGTACTTGGTGGGCGTAACCTTTTAGAGTCAAAAACACTGCCATTGCCTCCAGTACGTTTTATATGGAACTGACGGAACTGAGGTGACCAAGTCCCTTGAACCTTTTCGACCTGGGAATACCCTCCCAGCCGCTTAAGGACGCGTCTGTGTGGATGGTGATCCCTGGTGGAGGGAACTGAAGGGGTACTGACATTGATAAATTCTTGACTCTCGCCCACGGCCGAAGTCGATTCTTTAGAATCAGAGGCACTGAGGATAGTTTGTCCCTGGACCTGACGTTTGCTCGCGAGCGCCAGATTCTGGTTAGGTCTTTCAGTTTGGCTTTCATTAAGACGTTTTGTCACTGATGCAAACTGGAGAGAACCCAGGATCCTTTCCTGGGCTCTCCTTGACGCTAGTTTGTGACTTAGAAATTGCTTGACTGACTTTTGCTATTTCTTTCCTTTTGGTTGATGGAATCGACAGAGTGTGGGAGGATAGATCCATTGAATGCCCAGCCATTGAAAGTTTGACTCTGGAGTGAGTCTTGATTTGGTCCTGTTTTATCTTGAAGCCTAGATATTCCAGGAACTGAATCACTTTCAGAGTAGCTCTGTTGCATTCCTCGACTGTTTGGGCCCGAGATCAAACCAATCGTCGAGATACGCTACTACCATAACCCAGATACGGGCGGAAGTGTCTTGCAATAGGGATATGATAGTAAGCGTCTGTAAGATCGATAGAGGTGGTGACGGCCCCACGGGGAAGTAAGGTCCGCACCTGTGAGATCGTGAGCATCTTGAACTTGTCGCAGCGGGGATGGCTAAGTTTAAGCGGGACAAGTCTAAGATTACCCTTCTTTTTTGTGAGCCTTTCTTTGGCACGCTGACAAGCGACCTTGAAAATTTTAATCTCTTGACTCTCGCTATAGCTCCTTTTTGAAGGAGGTCGTCTGCGTACTCTGTCAATTCCTTGGAAGGAAGTTGACGGAAAGGTCTGGATGGAGGTGGGTTCGTCAACCAGCTCCAACCCAGGCCTTTTGACACTATGCTCTGAGCCCATTGGCTGAAGTTCCACCGGTGACGAAAGTGAAACAGCCTCCCTCCTACCTGAAGTTCTTCATTGGTTCTGGTAACCGCCTCGGCCTCCTCTGAAGTGCTTTCCCCCTGCTGGGGAAAGGGGCCTCCCGATCCTCCTCCCACGAAAGGAACGCTTACCTCTGCCTCCCTCACCCGAGCGGTCATACTTTTCTGAGAAGCTTGACTCTCGAAGGCTTGATTGTAAGCTGGAGGAGATGGCGTAAGAGGTGGAGGGCTGAGGCTGAGGGGATATCACATAAATTGGCTGTGATTGACCTTAGAAGAGGGTTGGGCTGTCTGCACTAACGGTACTGCTGGAACTTGTTGAGGAAAGCGTGGTTGCTTCTTCTGGTAAGGTTGGAAACGCCTGGGTTTCTTTTGTCCCTTACCTTTAGGAGTCAGTCTTGCCTCCTCTTAGCCGTAAGGCCCCAACGATCCTTAAGGCTCTGGTTTAACCTCGTAGCCTCTGACTGGACCTCTTTAACCAATAGCTTCTGGGAAGAAGATCTGCTCCCCAGATGCTAGACGAGAGTAACCTATTCGGTTCATGCCGGATGGTTGCCTCTTGTAGGACATGCTTCCTACAATTCGTCCGAGCAGTGGCAAACTCAAACATATCTGACTGTACCGTTTGAGTCAGGGCTTTGGTCATGAGCTTAAAAATCGGTTCTGATCCATAAGCCATGGTAGCTACCTCAGACATAGCCATAGAATTGATGGATCTGGCTAGACGAGATTTTGCGTCAAATTCAGCCTGAATAAGGCTATCTGGGAGCCTGGGTAGCTTCTCACCAAACTGCTCCATAGCACAGTCCGGTTTGAGTTTGCCAGCTGAGAATGTGTTCGGCAAGTCTTCCCACAAATCTCCAACTGAGGGGAGCAACGGAGATGTGGGATCTGCTTCCTTCAACTGCGGTATAGGTTCCCCCTTCTGGGCCGCTGGGATGGTCGACCCTCGCATCTTGGTTTAGGAAACGGGAGCGGGGTACTCTCATCCATTGTGAAAATGGTAAAGGGACTCTTAAACGGTTGTATCTTGGTGTTAGAACAATCCATGTCCTCTAAACACCTGAGCCATTCTCTCTGAGCCTGGTCTCGTGAGTAGAGGACTGTCTCCTTAGGTACCTTATCGTCCCGCACCATAGCCGAAGGCGTGAGCCTTGCGTAGCCTATGAACGGAGGCTGGAGGTCTTCCGGGAAAAACTCGAAGTCCTCTATTCTTCAAGTCCCAAATCCGGTATAGATATGAGACCGTCCTGGAAGGGGGCGTATGACGCTACTCTCCACAGGATTGTTCATAGAGAACTGAGGTAGTGAGTCATACGGAGGAAGTTGAGATCCACTTGTGTTGGACAGTGGAGGAGAGGCTAGAGGAGCTTCTCTCAGCCCGGCTATAATGGAGTCCTGGGAAGTAATCCTATCCGACAGACGAGAGATCATTTGCTCCATGCTACTCTTTAAGGACCCAACCAGGTCACCACCTGTTGCAACAGTCCAGCATTGGAGTCCAAAGCCGGAGCTGCTGCGGAGGTGGAGGGGAGGCTCTGAATCGAACCAACGGTAGCGGAACTGGTGATTCTGCCGGAGTGCGAGATCTCTCTCTGGAGGATTTACTCCTCGAGGACTTAGAGCCGGAGCTAGAAGCTTTAGACCTGGTTGCTCCGGGATTCCCAGCCGGAGACTTACGGGAGGAGGATGAAGCCGAAGTCGTCTTTTTAGACGACGACGACGTCTTAGTCAAGGTCATCACTTTAGTCTTGACCTTAGGTCTAACCGAAGCACCAGGAGGAGAATATATTTCGTCACCCGTAAAGCCTTGGAAGGATGGAGAGGTTGCAGGAGTAGAAGAAACAGTTACGCCCAAGGGTGACCCTTGGGGTGTCCACCGTACCTACCTCGACCAACAGGTCGTCTATACCTACCATAGGTTCAACATTAATATCTAGGGTCGCGACATCCGTAGAGATATCCTGGGTCCTGATCAGTTAATGAGGTAGCCAGCTGTTGTTGGATGAAGGCGATAGTCGGATCCGCCTCTACCGGGTCGACGTATCCTGTCGCCTTGCCTCCGGGGAAAATTAATAATGCCAACCGCTTCTCCAGGATGTAGGGCTGTCCCTTGGCGGCGTTTTTCCCAAAACCGCCGACCCAGGCCCGCAGGGTAGCCAGTGCGGTATCCCTTTCTGCCGGAGCCTGGAAGAGAGGGCGTAGTTTAGATTTAAGAATCACTTAAAACTAAAACTTAAAGTATAACTTAAATTAATTGCCTTAAGTTAAAGTAAATGATGAAAACTTAAGCGCTAAAATAGAAGCGGAGCAGCTACTGGAGACGGAAAACTTACCCCTTCCAAAAGCTGGCTCACCAGATCGTAACATATGGTACACGTCCTCATGGTACCAGACCTGGATGTCCCCGAGCGGAGTCGCGCATGGAGCATGGGACCGGCAAACTTCGTGTCCACAAGGGTCCTGAAGTGTGGCGGAACATCCCGATGCTCACAGTTGGTGGCCTGTAAGTGGGAAGACACATGAGTATCTTAAAAAAAACATCACTTACAGTCTAAAGGACAGAAGAACTCCGATGCATGCCGGAGCTCGGAAAAAATTTGGGCATAACCCCTCATGCATCGCCTGAATAGGCTATAATCCCGGAGAGATCCGGTAAGACATGTAAGGGAGGGGGGATGGTTTAAGGTACTTAAGATAAACTTATAGATAACTTAACCTAACACACAAGCAAACGGACTAAGTCCAGTGCGTAGCGGAGTGTAGTAACTCAGCAAAACGGTAAGGTTAGCAGAGACCCACTGTATGCTCCGGTCCACCCTATGGGTGGACTAACTTTCCGCTGGATACCAGGACTCCGATCAGGAAGGAGCCCTAGTAAGGTGGGAAAGGGCCGAGAAGACATACAGGCTCAAGCTAGCCCGGAGCGACAAGTGGTAGCGCGGAGGTGGGCAAGGCCAGTACCCCCCACTCCGTACCAACCAGCCGGACCGAGAAGCCGGAGAGGTCGAGACCAGTCTGGGTCTGTCCCGACTCCCTAGCCCCTCCGCCTGAGGGGAGAGAGGGAGGCAGGCTCGGGTATGTGGAGCGAGCATGGGCAGACCGACCCACCCCACCCCCGCCCGACTCTATGGAAGAGCGGGAGGGGGGGGGGGAGAATGACTGGACAGGCGTCTGGCTGGCCCGTGATCACGGAGTGACACGAGGCGGTAAGACCAAAAAACGACAACTAAGCCTAGGACAACCACTGATCAGAGAAATGCTATCGGGAAGCATACTGAACTGAAAAGCGGTAGCAAATAAACCCACTGGGCCAAACCAACTGATCAGAGAGATGCTATGGGGAAGCAACCGAACTGATGAGCGGTAGTATAGGCTCAAAGAGCCAGGACCTAGGCTATGCCAGACGCCTAACTAACCTAACAATAATAAAATACACAGTATAAATAAATAAATGAAAAGAAAGAAAACAATATAGCAGGAGAAAAAATCCAGGAGTGTACGACTAACCCGAAGGCAAGTCTACCACTCAAAGCTAGTCAGAGGCCGATACTAAGAACCTGGACTAGGTCTGGATAGAAGAAGTCTACGTAAGGTAAAATACATGCATGCATGACAACCTGAGTAGACCGTACCCTAAGTAAAGCGGATAATCATATAGAGCGAAGATAAATAAGGGGATGTTCAGGTATGGGAGACCAAGAACGAACCCATCACGAGGCAGAACCATGCTGCCATGCTTCCGACCCCGAGATCGTATTTATACCTAAAAAACGGCAAATACTGTCTCAGGGCCGGAAAAAACCAACTAACCGTAAATACTGAGTACTTAACTTAGCTGCTGCGATAGCTGCACGCTCCATAATAGAAATCCAATGAAAGGGCACAAAAAACACAGAGAGGAAAAATATCACAACCGACTCGTGTGCGCTAACTTGAAAGGATGGCCACCAGAGCGCAGCAGTCGGCAGCATGGGATGGAGTAGTAGTAGTACGAGCTGCTCACTCTGTCGGTCTCCCCTCTTGGAGGATTTTGTAGTGGGAGATTTCTATTGGCATTTGGCTTGTGGTAGTGGTCTCACTCGCCTAGTGTTCATACCGACAC
This sequence comes from Macrobrachium nipponense, assembly GCF_015104395.2. NCBI lineage: Eukaryota > Metazoa > Arthropoda > Malacostraca > Decapoda > Palaemonidae > Macrobrachium > Macrobrachium nipponense. The sequence goes on along the minus strand of NC_061110.1, from coordinate 62,203,070 downwards.
CCTCCTGGAGGGTGAGCGAGTCAGTTATACTGACTTTTTTCTTTATTTTATTTATTCTCTGGTATGTGTTAGTACATTTACCCTAGAAATAATAGATTAAAGGATATTTCGCGCAGCGACACGAGCTGAGCCCAGAAATTAAATTTCAAAACTTTCAAAACTAAACATGCTAATGCCACAGTACACCAACAGAATTTAACTAAACATTTATTTTATAATCTTTAAAGGCAAGGAAGTAGGACTCAAAAATGTGGGTGAATAACATTTCAACTTGGTACACGACACAAGTTGAAGCATATAACTAGACACAAAGGTAGCTTATACAGATGATATATCCTAGATACAGTATTTGTCAGTGGTGACCTTTTAACCTAAAAGAAAAAAAAAACCAAAGTGGGAAGTTGTCTTATGTGCCAAGTGTAAAAACCGAACCTTAAATCCTGCCAAGATTTTAAATGATAGGCTAACTACTGAAGTGTCAATAGTTAACTACCGTTACAACTATCGACATTGTAAACAAAACTGGTAAAAACCATAGTTAATTCAAGGGAATCACTAGCAACACAACTATCGATACTGTAAAGAAAACAACAGTAATTACAGTAATTACCATGATTATATGGTTGAATGAGAGCGCTCACATTGTTACAGGTGTATATGATCTCTTATCTGTAATTCTACAAAACTAAGTAGTCTCTGGAGAAAGGAGATCATTTACAAAAGTTAAACTGTACAACTATATAATAATGACGATTTAAACAAGGGTTGTTTTGCTTGCTGTATCCAATTACAGTATATCTATATTGCATGTATTATAATCATATTGTTACTTTATTACAGAATGTAAAAACTGTCATTGTATGTCATTTGCACTTGATATTGTTTACATTCTCAAAATCTGTCATTTGCATTTGATATTGTTTACATTCTCAAAATCTCGACTGAGTGAGTACTATACTTTCAATATTTCAATATCTACACTGCCATTAGCTGCAAGAGATGTTATTTGGAGATACTATTTCTTGTAAATTAACAGAGTTTGGTTTAAAAATTGTATTTTAATGATAAAATAAGGTTTCACATATACTTACCATACAATTACAATAGCTGTACGCTTTCTTACCTGGCAGTCGAAAATTCAAATTCCTGGCCGGGGTAGCAGCGCTGCCCTCGTTTGTTTAGGTGATACAGATCCCGCCCACTTTCAGGAATACCTGGTACTGCTGAGCTTTAGACTTCAATTCGTTGAGCCGTAACGTCCATCTGTGGAAAGGAGGGAGGGCTCTGATTATGTAATTGTTTGGTAAGTATATGTGAAACCTTATTTTATCATTAAAATATCTTTTTCACATAAGTGACTTACCAAACAATTACATTAGCTGACTCCACATTACCCGGAAGGTGGGTATATGGATAGCTTTATGAACAAAAACAACAGTCATGTGCTCACATTATATATAATGTCTGCAGTACCTTACCTTGTGAGAGAGCAGCTACAGGTAGATACTGCCTCTGGTTGGCGCTCTCATCACATGTAGGAGACGTGGCAGTAAAGGCCAGGGTCATCCCTACTAATGGTGGGATTTTTGCAATCATGGAAGTTCACCGATGATTGACAAAAACAATAATAGTTTGCCGTTGCCCTGGGCGAAAAGACCAGATAACACTACACAACACCATCACCTACACTAAAAACCATATGATACCCTTAACCAGATATAAGAACTGGTGGGTACTTCAGGTACATGTACCACAAAGCTTCCCATAAACACAAAACACCTCAAACTCAAGGCGAGGAGACAGTAGAGGGTAAACACCGGGTCCCCCTATGTTTCCTCTCCCAACACTATTTCCGCTACTGACACCTGGTGAAGAACTTTCACAAGGTGATAGAAGTCTTCAGTTTTCTGGATAGGACAATTACAGCGTTAGCCAGAAAATTGAAGATTGCCAGTCTCTGGATGAGGATTTTTCTGCGGACTGGCTCAATCTGTTCTCCTGTGCGGACAGGGCAGCGAGACACACTTCAGTGGAATTGGCCTCCTTATTCACTATGGGAGTAGTCAAGAAGAGAGAACGGTGGTGCTCCTTCACATCTCTAGGAGTAACCACGAACCAAATATCGGCTTTGTTGTTCTCCCCCCTGAGTAAACCTCACCTGTTTCCAGAAGAAACCATCCAGCATGTACTGTCAGACCTCGAGAACAAGTCCACCAATGATCTGTCTCAATCAGTGAGAAGCCCTAAGGAACCTTGGGCGACAGGAGCCAAAGCTTCACCTTTCCAAAAGCACACCTTTCGAGGAGGTAAGTCGAGGTGGCAGCAGAGACCAAAGACTAACCTACAAACCAATTCCAAGTCTACCAAGAGACCTTTCTTTAAGACAGATAAATGATTGAAAGGTCCTTCACCCATTCGTGGGGGCAAAACTCCACAGCTACTGGGAGGAATTGGGGTCGAAGAGGAGCAGAACAGTGGGTCATACAGGTGCTTCAAGAGGGATATGTGATCCCTTTCACCGGATCCACCACTGTCCAATACACCTGTCTGTTTGACAGCATACTCTACGGGATCAATAAGAGCTTTGGCTTTAGCCAAAGACGTAGAAGAGCTCATCAGCCAAGAGGTCATAGAGGAGGTAACAGACACGAACTCCCCAGGGTTTTACAACCGGCTCTTTGTAGTTCCCAAGGTATCAGGGGGATGGAGACCTGTTTTGGACATAAGCGCTTTGAACATCCTCGTCCGGAAGATGAAATTCCGAATGGAAATCAGCCGATCAGTAATGTCAGCCATCCAAACGGGCGACTGGATGGTATCCCTCGACCTGAAGGATGCATACTTCCATGCCCCCATTCATCAGAACTCCAGAAAGTTCCTGAGATTCGTCTTTAAGAGGAGTCTTCCAGTCCAGAGCCCTCTGCTTCGGTCTGCCACACACCTCAAGTATTTACTCGGATTCTCTCTCCTCTGGGAAAATGGCTGCACTTGATGAGGATCAACACAGCCTTTTACTTAGACGACTGGCTCCTGAGAGCCGGATCCAGTTGTCCACGTGTGAAGGACTTGGAGAAGACGCTTACTTTGACACAACAATTGGGTATCTTAATAACCACTGAGAAGTCCCAATTGATTCCTATTCAGAGGATTCTCTATTAAGGATGATTCTCTCTAGCTTTTCGGGTTTTCCTCTCCCTGAAGAAGATAGAATCCTGCCTGTCGCCAGTCCAACAGTTTCTGGTTCGCCCATCCTGCTCAGGTCTCGAATGGATGAGCTTAGTCAGGACCCTGGCTTCACTGGAGAGTTTTGTTAAGTCAGGGCGCCTACACATGAGGCCGCTTCAGTTCTTCTTGAAAACAAATTGGTTCCAGAAAACACAGTCGGACTCACTAGTTTTCCCCCTGATGGAAGAGATAACGGTGGATCTTCGTTGGTGCTTTTGAGGGAAAGATTACAAGAAGGAATTTCCCTAGTCGTGTCGAACCCCGACCTGCAGTTCTTCTCAGATGCCTCAGCAGCAGATGGGGAGCCCTCCTAGGAGCCAAGAGAGTATCAGGTCTGTGGACAGAGAGAAAGACCTTGCACATCAATGGGAAGGAATTGAAGGCCATCCTTTTAAGAGTACAAGCGTTCGACCTTTAGTCACCGGAGGAAACATAGCAGACCACTCGGCCAACACCACAGCATAGTCATATGTGCGGAAGCAGGGAGGGACCCACTCGTTCTCTCTCAGCAAGATAGCCGAAGATCTCCTCACCTGGACGAACGAGAAGAGGATCACCCTTCTTCCAAGATTGCATAAGGGAGAATGAATGTGACTGCAGACGAACTGAGTCGGGTAAATCAGGTGTTACCAACAGAAAAGACTGAACAAGAGTGTGTGTCAGGACCTCTGGAAGCTTTGGGGAAGACCATCAGTAGACCTGTTCGCCACATCGAGGGACAATTTCCTTCCCCTTCCTGTTCTCCTATTCCAGAACCACTAGCGTGGAGAACAGATGCGATGCTGCTAGATTGGGCAGGACTGGACGATTGCGCTTTTCCTCCCTTCGGAATGATAAGAGAGATCTTAGATCTTAAACAAGCTTCAATCGCACCAGAATGTGACACCCTAGTAGCGCCATACTGGCCCAGGAAAGAGCAGTTCCCGGACCTTTTCAATCTGGTGGTGGATTTACCAGACTACTTCCACAAAATCCATTACTTCTCAGACAACCCCATTACAACCGATACCACAAAGGTTGTCCGCTCTGGCCCTGACAGGATTCAGACTGTCAGGAACCTGGTCCTAACAAAAGGGTTTCCGCGAAGGGCGTCAGAAGCTATTGCTAGCTGCAAAAGAAGCTCTTCTGCCGAGCTCTACCAGTCCCAGTGGAGAGTTTTAGGTCATGGTGCAGACGACCTAGCATCTCTTCTTCTGAAACATCTATAACAGAAATTATGGAATTTTGTTATTTCTGAGGGACACCAAGAAGTTACATCAGTTTCCAAGCATAGAGGCCTCGACATTTGTCTTTAGTTCCTCCAAGATTCCAAGCATGAAGAAGTGGAATGGAATTGGATGTAGTTTAGGGTGGCTCAACGGTCCCCAATTCGAACCATTGAATTCGTCAACCATGAGAGACTTAACTAGGAAGACACTATTCCTAGTCACCTTAGCCACAGCGGGCAGAGTAAATGAGAGTTCACAAGGCCAGAGAAGTCTCCTTAGGAGGAGGCAGAAACTCCCAAAGAAGGAACTTCTCCTGTCGCATAAAACCTGTAGTTTTTATTTGCAACTTCGACTGAGGGAAGGCGAACGAAGCCTTGCCTGACTCCCTCTTCTTAGCAAGCCACTCTTTTCTTCTTTCAGTGCTTTCTTCGAGGACTGGTTTCGGTAATCCCTAAGGCGTTGATCTCCTATCCTTCACAAACATCGACGGAGGGGAATAAGGCGGAGCTGATTCAAAAAACAAAGTCCGTATACGTCTGCAACAGGAACCTTAACAGACTAGAATAAGCAGAAGAGGGCTTCGAATCTTGGTCTTGAGTTTCCTCTTCTGACAGGACGGCCGATACCCCGTCTTCCTCTTCCATCTGGCTCGTTGTCTTCTTCAAAAAGACCATCAATTCTTGAAGTTGATGTTTAAAGGAACCCAAAGCGGAATCCTCTAGCAAGGGTTTGGCCTTCGCATCATCCTTAGGCGAAGACAAAGTCGTGGCTCTTCTTCGAAAACGAATGACTGGGAGTCGAAACAACACGAGACGTATGAGGCGAACGAGTCAAAGCAGCTCAAGACGTATGAGGCAAACGAGTCGAAGCAGCTCGAGGCAAACGAATCGAAGCAGCTCAAGGCAAAATGAAGCGAACGAGTCGAAACAGCTCGAGACGAATGAGGCGAACGAGTCGAAATTCCTATCGACACACAACCAGGGTTGCCGTTTTGAGGAATTTCGTCTATAAGTGTGGCTTTCTGGTGACATCTGGCAACTCCTCGTGGCTTTTCTGACCACAGGCTACAGCACTGAATAATGAAATTCTTCATTTGCCTTTATGTAGAAAAAACCGTACCACTGCACACAACGAATCCAACGATGCGAGTCAGTCTCACAAGTGTGCGAATGTAACGCACCTGAATGTCTGACTCCGTCTGAAGATACGCTATCCGAAGAGGACTGATGATCCTCCCCGAAAATCTGGTCCGGAGTCGTGGCTGTCGTATGGTTCTTCTTTGAAAACGAATGACTGGGAGTCGAAGCAACACGAGATGTATGAGGTGAACGAGTCGAAGCAGCTCGAGGCAAATGAGGCGAACGAGTCGAAACAGCTCGAGACGAATGAGGCGAACGAGTCGAAACTCCTACCGATACACAACGAGGCGAGTCAGTCTTGCAAGCGCGCGAACGCTCTTAACAGGCGGCGACATCCCTCTCGTACGCTGGGCATGTCTCTTCAAAGGACGCGACACTAAATCACTCCACACTTTTCGCCTCGACACAGGCGACTGCACTTCCGAGTTGGACGACAACTGCACGTCACTGATATCTATCTACGCCTTTCCAGCGGCGTTTCCTAGGCACTTGCGAGTCGACGGAGTCGGCAACTGACCGTGGGCAAACTCCCCCAGTCTCCCTTCGACCTCCGTTATGTCTTCTCCCGGGAGCTGGGGAGTATGACAGTCTAGGAGAACAGGGGGAACGGACAGCCACCTCCTCGGACACGAAACTGACACTGACACTTGGCCTAACGCTGGCCTTATCCCTTGACTCTTTACGAACGCACCTCTAACATGGAAATGGTGTTGGGATCGGAAATATGGGATACCTGGTCTGGAGTAAATGGTACTGAAGTTGGAGGACTATCAAAAAGTGAAATATTAGATAAAAGTGGAGAAGATAGCGACGGTTTGCTCGCCTCGAAAGGCACGGAAGTTGTCTCTACTCTAGTTTTACTACACGCTCTAAGCGCTGCTTCCTTCTCCTATCTTTGTCCATTTTATCCAAATGGGCTTGAAAAGTCTTCCAACCTTGTTCATCTAAACTACGGCACTCATCACAAGTTAATTCCTTGCTAAAGCACTGACCCCTACATTAACACATTTGGAGTGCGGATCGTAACATAATAGTTTAGCTTAGTGGCTGCAAAACCTAACTGAAGAAGAACTACCATCAGACATCTTCGTAATAACTTGTTAATGACTAGGCAGCTAACTGATGAAGCAAAAAAGCCAACCAAGAAATTGTACATCACCAAAAAGAAAAATCCACAATGGCGACGAAAGTCGACTGCAACAAGAAACCACCGGTGTTACCCCATGGCCGGCAGAAAATGAATTGAAGTCTAAAGCTCAGCAGTACCAGGTATTCCCGAAAGTGGGCGGGATCTGTATCACCTACACAAACGATGGCAGCGCTGCTATCGCCGCCAGGAATTTGAATTTTTGACTACCAGGTAAGAAAGCGTACAGCTAATGTAATTGTTTGGTAAGTCACTTATGAGAAACGCGCACATTACTTGATTGTATACGTATTAAGTATGATTTCACCAGTTCTGGACATCACTTTCGCCTGCTCTGTTATGGAGTGATACAGTGGTTGCATTTGACGTCTTAGAGAGAGAGAGAGAGAGAGAGAGAGAGAGAGAGAGAGAGAGAGAGAGAGATAGTGTCGTTGGGTTGTTTGTAATTGTCGGCAATGATTGATAGTTTAAATGTTTTCAAGTTTGATATTTAGTGTTTCGTGTTTGGTGTTGCTGTATGGTAGTGTGTAAGTGCGTGTGTGTTTTTCTGAAAAGGATGAGTGAGCGAGCTGTCAAGGGAGAGAGAAAGAGCGTAAGTAGTGGGTGGATAGTTAGCGATGGTTTGCTTGTTGGGCGATCATTTTGGGTTGTCTGCTGGTGCAGTTGCCGAGTCAGTCTTGGATCAGTGTCTGTACTGGACAGTCGCTTTTGGCAATGGTCTTGGATATTGTTTAGCTGCTGATGCCATATATGCTTAGAGTTGTTGTGCCTGTGTTGTTGAGTTTGTTGTGCTTGCGTGTTGGAAGGTTGTTGAGCTTGTGAGTTTCTGTTGAGTTGCATATGAGTTGTTGTAGTTGTGAGTTGTTGAGTGGTGTTGTTAGTGAGCCGTTGTGATTTCTTGGTGTTGCTTGTGTTGGTTGTTTTGTGTTGTGATTCTTGGCGGTGGTTGTGTCTCGATGACCTAATCCAGCGGACAGCACAGCTTCTTGCCTCGAAGACAGTCATAAATTGTAAGTACAAGAGTGTGAAATTGTTGTCTGTAGTTTTCGTAGAACCAACTGTCCTGCACTTAAAAGTAATGTAAACAGGAAAATGTGGCCAAGGGTAATTATGGCAGCCGGGTTGTTTAAAGTAAATGAGGGGAGTCTTGCTCATTTTTGTTTTTTTTTTTACCTCGCAATTTAGCCTCTTATGTAGATGCCTAGGCTGAGACATGAACGCATAATTTTTAAGTAAAAAGAAGTAGTCTCTGAAATGAAAAGTAAGATAACGAAATTTAGATTATAAAAAATAAAAACACAACTAACCATTTCAGATCCAATGTGGCATCGTTTTTCAGGAATATCTTCAAGGTTATTAGTTGGACAGTTATGACATTCTAACACAATGTTGACAACACCCCATCATAATTCATAATGTAATAAGAGTTTGTTAAAACTATATACTTTGGGAGTTTACGCTTATGATTTTAAGTTGTAGTCAGATACACAAAAGATCCCACTACAAACATCGCTGCCCAATTTAACAAATCAGTCAGAACCACAGGGGGTAATAAGAACATAGAATTACTAGTTATTCATCAAGATAATCAATCCCTCTCTCGCCTATTTTGACGGCCTCCCAAAAACATATAAAGATGGGATCCCTCTACGACCCATAATATCTAGCAGGGCCTCTTTCATGTATAAAATATCAAATGGCTTGCAGACCTGTTATCATTCTTTTTAGGAACTTTGTCCTCTTTCCACATTTAACATGCAGAGGATTTTATTTAAAAAAATTTAGGTTTAAATATCCCAGCAAATAACATCAAATTGCTCAGCCTTCACATCGAATCATTATTTGCTGAAGTCCCGATCACCTATGTGTCATCCTTTCTAAAGAGAAAGTTACAACCAAAAAATTAAGAACATTTTCCTCTCGGTATTGACAAAACAATAAAATTAATCAACCTTTGTGTAACTAACTACAGTGGAGCCTCGACATACGAAAGTCCCAACTTACGAAAAATTGAAGTTACAAAAGCAAATACGAAGATTTTTTTGCCTCTGCATATGAAAATAGTTCAGGTTACGAAAGGTTGTTACTGTAAAGTCCCAAGATTCGCCCGGACCACCGAGAACAATTTTAAAACTCGCGCGCGCCGCCAACTGAGTAGACTCGCCACCATCCTCCCCACTCTCCTATTGGTTCCTGATCCTAGTCACCGCCGTAAGATCCTGCTCTCCTATTGGTCAGCATCTCTCCCATCGTGCATCTACGCAAAGGCGTTCTTAGGTCACTCCGTAGCAGCATCATTATTGTAAGCACACGGAATTCGTTCGTTCATATAAGATTTCGTTTGTTAACATAAATTCGTGTTAGTGATTTCGCTTTGCACTTTATCGTGTTGTGTGAGAACTTAATTAGTACTAACTTAATTATGTACGTATAGTCATGGGTCCCAAAGAAAGTTGCTGAAGTTCACGGAAAGAAGAGGATGCTTTCTATGGAGACAAAAATGGAGATTATCAAGAAGTATGAGGCTGGCATGTGGTTGAGTGTGATCGCTAAGGAATATGGCCGAAATCCGTTGATGATAGGCACCATCCTTAAGCAGAAGGAAGCCATCAAAGCAGTTACGCCTTCCAAGGGCATGACTATTTTGTCCAACAAGAGGAGCCATGTGCACGATGAGATGGAGAGGCTGCTTCTTGTATGGATAAAAGACAAATAAATCACTGGCGATACGATAACCGAGATGGCAATCTGCCACAAGACCAGCACTATTTTCGGCGATTTGCTTGCCCAGGCTGAAGATAACGGAGGAGAAGGGACATCGACGCCAACCCAAGACTTCTCGTGGCTGGTTTGAAAAATTCTGGAAACGGACTGGCATCCATTCGGTGGTGCAGCATGGGAAGGCTGGCAGCTCGGACACGAAAGTGGCCGAAGCCTCTATTAAGATGTTCGACGAGATGACGATCAAGGAAGGCTACAGTTCTTAGCAAGTCTTCAACTGTGATGAGACTGGCCTTTTTTGGGAAAAAATGCCTCGTCGGACGTACTTCAAGGAGGAAGAGAAGAAGCTACCCGGGCATAAGCCTATGAAAGACAGGCTTATGCTCGCACTTTGTTCGAACGTCAGTGGGGATTGCAAGGTGAAGCCCCTACTTGTCTATCATTCCGAGACTCCTCGAGCCTTCAAGGCCCACAAAATGCTAAAGGAGAAGCTTCCAGTGATGTGGAGGGCTAATGCGAAAGCCTGGGAAATGAGGTTTTTGTTCACCGAGTGGGTAAATCTGTGTTTTGGCCTGACAGTGAAGAAATTCTTGGAAGAGAAGCGCCTCCCTCTGAAATGTCTGCAGGTGTTGGACAATGCCCCTGCTCACCCTCCCGGCCTTGAGGAAGATATCCTAGCGGAGTATTCTTTCATTAAGGTTATTTATCTTCCGCCTAACACCACCCTTCTCCTCCAGCCCATGGACCAGCAAGTGATATCAAACTTCAAGAAGCTGTGTCTACGAAACATCTTTTCAAGAGATGTTTCGACATCACCGATATCACAAACCTCACCTTGCGTGAATTTTGGAATGGCAGGAGGTTTCGAGACGAACCTTGAATTCTTCATGGAGGAAACTCTGGCCTGATGCCATATCCGCCCAAGACTTTGAGGGATTCGACGTGGGCGAGGCTGATGCAGATTCAGAAACAGTTGACGATCCTGAAACTGTTTCGCAACCAGATCTTGACAAGATCGTTGCACTCGGCAAGTCCATGTGGCTGGTCATCGACGAGGACGACATCAACGACCTTCTCGAGGAGCACCAAGAGGAGCTTACGACAGATGACCTGAAGGAGTTGGAGACCATGCAACATAACATTGTTCAAGAAGAGTTCTCTAGCAGCAGCGAGGTGGAGGAGGACGACCCTATGACAACAACACAAATTAAGGATGCTCTAGCTGCTTTTCATTAGGTGCAATCACTTGTAGAAAAGGCTTACACAGGTTCGTATCCTTGCGCAGTTTGATGACGTTTGCCTGAGTCGTTTCAGGAACATTGTCAAAAGCAGGCAGAAGCAATCTTTTTTGGATAGTTATTTTTTAAAGAGGCCTTTAGTAGGAGTAAGCAAACAGGAAGATCCAAGTGATACGAAAAAACAGGAAGTTGAAAGTGGTGAAGAAATTGAAATTTTGTATAAAAAAAAAAAAGTAAAATATAAAAAAGTAAAAAAAATGTAAAAATAAAAAAAAAGAAAAAAAAAAAGAAATTTAATTTTAAGTTTTTTGTAAAGTGTTAACGTTTTCTGCCATTTGTCAATGTGTTTTGTAAAGTTTAGTGTTAATGTTTCCTGTCATTTTTTAATGTGTTTCGTAAAGTTAAGTGTTCATGTTTTCTGCCATTTATCCTCCTCCTCCTCTGTCGCCACTTTCGGAGATAGCCTCACTCGAAAAGTAAGGTTCCACATTTTACTACATTAGGTACCATGTACCTAATACACTTTATTTACAGGTATGTAGTACATATTAGTAGTATATGTAGTTTAAGTTAGGTATTGAATGGTCCAAATTGTTGTATTTCCTTGTTTATTGGTCAATTTAGCTTTACTATAAAATTTACTGGGGTGTTTTTGTAGGGCTTGGAACGAATTAGGCAATTTACATGTAAAATGTGGTTCAAGATACGAAAAAATCAGGTTACAAAGGCCTCTTCGGAACAGATTAATTTCGTATCCTGAGGTACCACTGTACATTTTCTTTCAATTGTCATCTATCACACCCTGCAATATGATCTGGGATGACAGCTGGGGAGATTTCAGTGAATTTCTAATCAACTAAATTCGCTAGTTCCGACCATAAAATTTAAAATAGAATGGGAACAGGATGGCAAATTGCTGTTCCTAGATGTAGTAATCATAAGAGAACAGAATAGATATGCATTCACAATATACAGGAAACCCACTTTTGCTATTTCATATACAGTGGTACCTCGAGATACGAAATTAATCCGTTCCAAGGCGGCCTTCTATCATGAGCTTTTCGTATCTTGGACTGCATTTTACATGTAAAATGGCTAATCCGTTCCCAGCCCTCCAAAAACACCCCAGTAAATTTCATAATAAAGCTAAATTGACCTATAAACAATGAAATATTACAACAATTTGGACCATTCAATACCTAACTCAATATGCACTGCTAATATACCTGTAAATAAAGTGTATTAGTGTAAGTACATGGTATACAAGAAATACTGTATGTACATACGTACATATGTAGTAAAATCGAGTGAGGCTATCTCCAAAAGCGGCGACAGAGGAGGAGGACAAACGACAGATACGTACGTACACTTAACTTTATGAAACACATAAAAAAATGTAAGGAAAAGATAAACTAAACTTTACAAAACACATTAACAAAACTGTAACAGTTAACTTTACAAAAACTTAAAATGTTATTGTTATAATACAATTAAGTTTGTTCATACTTACCTGGCAGATATATATAATTAAGGTGCCCACCCTCCTCCCCTCAGGAGACAGTGGCATTGATAAAATATGAATAGAAAATGGGATTGGTTCCTGATATCCGCCTCCCAGTGGCGGGAATGGGTACTACCACCTGGCCGCCCACTGCGTGTGCCGCGAGTTTTGAAATTCTGTCGGACTTCAGAAAATACAGCTATATATATATATCTGCCAGGTAAGTATGAACAAACTTAATTGTATTATAACAATAACATTTTGTTCATGAAACTTACCTGACAGATATATATATAGCTGAATCCCACCTTCAGATGGTGGGAAGAGACAGAATAGGATTTGTAGGAAACTAAATTAAGTAGATGATGTACATCTTGGTTCCTCACCTGTTAGCAAAGTAGACTCTGTGATTACTGTCACTTAAGCCTGCTTCTGCTCAATCAGAGTTGCCAGCCAGGAGGAGACCTGTAGTGCTGGTGCGCTCTGGATGCTCTGTCAACGGGGACGTAACCTCAACGTGACAAGACCATCGAACCATACATACAAGGGCTATGAAGCAACTGACCACCACCTGACCAACTAGACCAAAACCCCCTGAAAGTTAATCTAATGGATGGGAGATCTTCACACAAGATCTCACCAACAACCAAAAACACAAAACATATTAAAAACTAACCTAACTCCTAACTAAGGGATAGGGAAAGAGCTACCTCCAGCCCCCAAGACTGTGTCTGCAGAAATGTATGGTCCAAGAGAACTACAGTCCTCGTAAATCTTTCTCACATCTCTTAAGTAATGCGAGGCGAATACAGAATTGCTCCTCCAAAAGGTGCCATCAAGGATGTCCTTGATTGACATATTCTTTTGGAAGGCAAGAGAGGTAGCGACAGCTCTGACCTCGTGAGCTTTCACTCGCAAGAGGCTCAAATCAGTCTTCTGGCAAGATGAATGAGCCTCTTTAATGACGTCCCTCAGAAAGAAAGCCACAGCATTCTTTGACAAAGGAAATTCCGGTCTCTTCACAGAGCACCAGAGATTACCTGAGGGACCTCGTACCTCCTTCGTTCTATGAACATAGAACTTGACAGCCCTGACAGGGCACAGGACTCTCTCTGGTTATTGGCCCACTAGACTCGACATACCCTTAATTTCGAAGCTCTTTGGCCAAGGGTTAGACGGGTTCTCGTTTTTAGCCAAGAAAGTTGGACTTAAAGAACAGACAGCGTTGTCTCCTTTGAAGCCCACTTGACTACTAAAAGCTTGGATTTCGCTAACTCTCTTCGCCGTCGCCAGAGAAGTTAGGAAAAGAGCCTTCTTTGTCAAGTTCTGAAGAGACGCTGAGTGAAGAGGTTCAAACAGACTTGACATCAATAGTCTAAGAACCACGTCAAGGTTCCATGAAGGCGGTCTCGCCTGAGGAATCTTCGTGGTCTCGAACGATTTCAAGAGGTCGTGAAAATCCCTGTTGTCAGAGAGGTCCAGGCCTCTATGCCGAAAAACTGCTGACAACATGCTCTTGTATCCCTTGATGGTCGGGACTGCCAATTTCTGCATGTTTCTTAAGAAAAGTAGAAAATCGGCTCTCTGACTCACAGAGGTCGTGGAAGAGGAAACTCCCTCCTTTCTACACCATGCCCTGAAGGAAGCCCACTTCGATTGATAGACAGCTCTTGTAGAGGCTCTCCTTGCATTTGTGATTGCTTTCGCAGCTGTTTTCGAAAAACCTCTTGCTCTGGCCAACTTTTCGATAGTCTGAACGCAGTCAGACCTAGAGCGGAGAGGTTTTGGTGATACCTTTCGAAGTGAGGCTGTTTGAGTAGATCTTTCCTCCAGGGCAACGTCCTTGGGAAGTCTACAAGGAATGACATGACCTCTGTGAACCATTCTCTTGCCGGCCACATCGGGGCGATCAGGGTCAACCTTGTCCCTTCTGAAGCCGCAAACCTCCTCATGACTTCCCCCATGATCTTGAATGGTGGGAAGGCATAAAGGTCTAGGCCCGTCCAACTCCAGAGCAATGCATCCACAGCGATTGCTCCTGGATCCAGGACCGGGGAGCAATACAGAGGAAGCCTCTTCGTCCTCGACGTCGCGAATAGGTCGACCAGAGGACATCCCCACAACTTCCAAAGCTCCTGACACACGTCTTGATGCAAGATCCATTCTGTCGGCAGGATTTGGTCCTGTCGACTGAGAAGGTCCGCCCTGACGTTCTGGACTCCTGCGATGAATCTCGTCAGGATCGTGATCTTTCTCACCCTTGCCCACAGCAGAATCTCCTTTGCCAGGTGAAACAGAGTCCGGGAGTGTGTTCCTCCCTGATTCTTCAAATATGCGAGGGCTGTGGTGTTGTCGAGGGCTGTGGTGTTGTCCGAATTGACTTGGATAACTTTGTTTATCAATTTTTCTTTGAAGAACTGCAGCGACAGGAAGATCGCTGCCAGTTCCTTCACATTGATGTGCCAGACTGCCTGTTCCCCTCTCCAGGAGCCTGACACTTCTTCCCCTCCTAGTGTTGCTCCCCAGCCCGAAATGGAAGCGTCTGAAAACAACACTAGGTCGGGGCTCAGAAGATTTAGGGATAAGCCCTCTTGCAACTTCTGAGGATCGAGCCACCATCTTAGATGGCTTTTCACAGACTCTGAGATCTTCAAGATCGCATTCAGATTGTTCTTGGCCTTCCATTCGTCCGCAAGGAAAAACTGGAGAGGCCTGAGGTGCAGTCTTCCCAAGGAAACAAACCTTTCCAGCAAGGAAATGGTTCCCAGCAGACTCATCCATTCCCTCGCCGTGCAAGTCTCTTTCCCCAAGAAGGCTGAGACTTTCTCTAAGCCTAGCCGCAGACGTTCCTGGGACGGAAACGCCCGAAAAGCCACTGAATCCATCTGAATCCCCAGATACACGATGGACTGTGTCGGGGTCAGATGTGACTTTTCGAGGTTGACAAGAAGTCCCAGGGACTTCGCTAAGGCTAATGTTAACTGAAGGTCCTTCAGATATTTCTCCTTCGACGACGCTCTGACAAGCCAATCGTCGAGGTATAGGGAAACTCTTATCCCTGAAGAGTGTAACCACCTCGCCACATTCTTCATGATGACGGTAGAATCCATCGGAGCCGTGCTCAAGCCGAAACAAAGGGCTTTGAACTGCCAGACTTTGTTGCCTAAAACGAATCTTAGATATTTTCTTGAAAGAGGGTGGATTGGAACGTGAAAGTACGCGTCCTGCAGGTCTAAGGACACCATCCAGTCGCCCGGTCTCAAGGCTCCTAGAACAGACTAAGGCGTCTCCATTTTGAATTTGATCTTTTCTACAAAAAGATTGAGCCTGCTTACGTCTAGGACTGGACGCCAACCCGACCACTGCTTCGGTACCAGGAAAATCCTGTTGTAAAATCCTGGTGACCCCAGGTCCACGACCTCCTCCACCGCTCTTTTTTCGATCATTTGATCTAATAGATTGAACAGAACCCATTTTTTCTCTCCCTGATATGACGGAGAAAGGTCTCTGGGAGTCATGGATAGAGGAGGATCCAAAAAGGGGATCTTGTAACCCTGCTCCACGATCTTGAGGGACCAAGGGTCCGTATCTCTCTCCATGCTCCTGCAAAAAACTTCAGTCTGGCTCCGACTGGTGTCTGAAGGACATAATCTTCATTTCGATGTCTTGGGCTTGAAAAAAGCTCTTCCTCTTGAAAGCCCTCTCCCTCGAGGAGCTGCTCTCGAGGGAGGAGCTCCACGAAGGGGTTTAACCTTCTTAGGAGGTCGTACAAATGAGGACGTGGAAGGAACTGCTGGGCGTCTCGAGGACTGAGCTAAGAGGTCCTGCGTAGCTTTTTCCTGCAAGCTACTTGTCAGGTCCTTGACCAAAGTCTGGGGGAAGAGATGGTTCGAAATAGGTGAAATGAGCAGTTCCGCTTTCTGAGCGGGTGTAACCGATCTAGCGGTGAAGTTGCACAGCAGAGCTCTCTTCTTAAGGAATGCCGTTCCGAAGTGAGAAACTAGCTCTTCCGAACCATCCCTGACGGCCTTGTCCATGCACGATAGCACGCTGGACAGCTCCCCCAAATTGAGCGAGTCCGGGCTTCTAGATTGCAGATCTAGAACTCCCAAGCACCAGTCCAAAAAGTTGAAGACTTCGAAAGTCCGTAGCAGTCCTTTTAAGTGATGGTCCGTTTCCGTAGGAGTCCAAGACACCTTGGCTGTGGATAAAAGGGACCTCCTCTGGAATCTACTAAACTAGAGAAGTCCCCTTGAGCTGACGAAGGGATCTTCACACCCACGTCTCCCTTGGTCTCGTACCAAACGCCCCCTTTACCACTGAGTCTAGAGGGAGGAAGGGCGAAAGTTGACTTGCCCTGATCCTTCCTTCGATCCATCCAGTCCTGGAGTTTCTTGAAGGCCCTCTTGGTGGACAGCGAAGTCTTCATTTCCACAAACTCCGGGGTCTTACACGACTTGGAAGACGAAAACTGCGAGGGAGGAGACCTGGGAGCTGCAGGCTGAAACTTGTCCCCGAAAGACGAACGCAACAGCCGCACAAGAACCTTGTAGTCCGAGACGGACGAAACAGAAGAAGGTTCTTCTTCAATCGAGTCCGCTGGACTACTCAACTCTCCTTCTTCCCTGAGAGGAATAGGAGACCGCCCATCCGGAGAGGGCGTACGTCCAGCGGGTCTGGCCTTGATCAAAGACCCCCGCTGCTTAGAAGCAGAAGCCTCATCCAAGCTAACGTCCTTACGACGATCCTTACTGCTCGAAGGAGGCAGAGCGTCTTGACGGCGCTGAGCGTCCTTAGAGACGACCGAGACTGCCTTACTTCCAACCGAAGCATCCTTACGCTTCTTACACGAGCGAACAGAATTCGAAGTTAACGCGTCTTTCTGAATGCTAACGAACTCCTTATAAGGAGACACGTCACTCCGAGCGTCCATACGAGCGTCCTGCTGCAAGTCCTCTTCCTGCTCGGCGTCCTCCGAAGCGTCCTGGAAAGCATCCTGCTGAGCGTCCTCAAAAGCGTCCTGAGCGTCCTCTCGAGCGTCTCGTCGAGCAGCCTGCCCATGACGTCGAGAGGATACGAAAGCGTCCTGACGACCAGCTTTCCTACCAGGAGAACGAGATCGGCGATGAACCGAAGGAGACGCATTCGGAGAAAGAGACGAACGTGGAGAGGGAGAAGGAGACTGCTTCGTCCTCTTGACAGGCAGCCTGACGTCCTTCCTCCGCTTAGGCTCGACTGCTGCTGGGCGAGTCCTCTGAGCCATCAAAGAAGATAACTGGTCCTGAAGGGAAAAAAGGATGTTCTTCATAGGCGAAGAACCAACAGAAGGAGCAGGACTGAGCCTGCGAGAAGACGAGGGGCGAGGGGACGCCTCCTTCCTTCTCACAGGTACAGCTACCTGCTTCTCCAAAGAGCGACTGTAGCGCATCTCAGCGTCATCACCGGATGACATCCTACCTCTCTTCTGAGGCGGAAAGGCGTCATACGCATCCGGAGAAGAGCGCAACGAAACTGGAGAGATAGGACGTGAAGCGTCCTCACTACGAAAAGTCCTTTTCAGAGGACGCGAGTCTCTCCGAGCGCTCCACCCCTTGCGCGGGGAGGACGCCTCGGAGGACGAAAAACAGTCCTTAAGGATACGCGCCCGCGCGCGCTCCTTGGCAGCCTGGGAACTTGCAACATGGCCTGCCGAAGGGACGCCAGATCGGTGGGGAGCCCCCGTAACCCTCTTGCGGCTTTCAACATATCCACTCCCCGAGTCCTGGGAGTCCGATAGCGGTCTAGGCCTAGAGGCATTATGGGGCCGATCTGACACCCTCTCCACAACACTAGGGGCACGATCACACACTTTCACCG